>NC_086451.1:320285412-320885412 GCF_028390025.1 Pseudophryne corroboree
GGCACTCGGCAGCCCGTCCATAATTGTATATACCACCTAACCGTGGTTTTTTTTTCTTTCTTTATACATACATACTAGTTACGAGTATACTATCTCTTTATCAACCAGTCTATATTAGCAGCAGACACAGTACAGTGCGGTAGTTCACGGCTGTGGCTACCTCTGTGTCGGCACTCGGCAGCCCGTCCATAATTGTATATACCACCTAACCGTGGTTTTTTTTTCTTTCTTTATACATACATACTAGTTACGAGTATACTATCTCTTTATCAACCAGTCTATATATTAGCAGCAGACACAGTACAGTGCGGTAGTTCACGGCTGTGGCTACCTCTGTGTCGGCACTCGGCAGCCCGTCCATAATTGTATATACCACCTAACCGTGGTTTTTTTTTCTTTCTTTATACATACATACTAGTTACGAGTATACTATCTCTTTATCAACCAGTCTATATATTAGCAGCAGACACAGTACAGTGCGGTAGTTCACGGCTGTGGCTACCTCTGTGTCGGCACTCGGCAGCCCGTCCATAATTGTATACTAGTATCCAATCCATCCATCTCCATTGTTTACCTGAGGTGCCTTTTAGTTGTGCCTATTAAAATATGGAGAACAAAAATGTTGAGGTTCCAAAATTAGGGAAAGATCAAGATCCACTTCCACCTCGTGCTGAAGCTGCTGCCACTAGTCATGGCCGAGACGATGAAATGCCAGCAACGTCGTCTGCCAAGGCCGATGCCCAATGTCATAGTACAGAGCATGTCAAATCCAAAACACCAAATATCAGTAAAAAAAGGACTCCAAAACCTAAAATAAAATTGTCGGAGGAGAAGCGTAAACTTGCCAATATGCCATTTACCACACGGAGTGGCAAGGAACGGCTGAGGCCCTGGCCTATGTTCATGGCTAGTGGTTCAGCTTCACATGAGGATGGAAGCACTCAGCCTCTCGCTAGAAAAATGAAAAGACTAAAGCTGGCAAAAGCAGTAGCACCGCAAAGAACTGTGCGTTCTTCGAAATCCCAAATCCACAAGGAGAGTCCGACTCCAATTGTGTCGGTTGCGATGCCTGACCTTCCCAACACTGGACGTGAAGAGCATGCGCCTTCCACCATTTGCACGCCCCCTGCAAGTGATGGAAGGAGCACCCGCAGTCCAGTTCCTGATAGTCAGATTGAAGATGTCAGTGTTGAAGTACACCAGGATGAGGAGGATATGGGTGTTGCTGGTGCTGGGGAGGAAATTGACCAGGAGGATTCTGATGGTGAGGTGGTTTGTTTAAGTCAGGCACCCGGGGAGACACCTGTTGTCCGTGGTAGGAATATGGCCGTTGACATGCCTGGTGAAAATACCAAAAAAATCAGCTCTTCGGTGTGGAAGTATTTCACCAGAAATGCGGACAACAGGTGTCAAGCCGTGTGTTCCCTTTGTCAAGCTGTAATAAGTAGGGGTAAGGACGTTAACCACCTCGGAACATCCTCCCTTATACGAAACCTGCAGCGCATTCATAATAAGTCAGTGACAAGTTCAAAAACTTTGGGTGACAGCGGAAGCAGTCCACTGACCAGTAAATCCCTTCCTCTTGTAACCAAGCTCACGCAAACCACCCCACCAACTCCCTCAGTGTCAATTTCCTCCTTCCCCAGGAATGCCAATAGTCCTGCAGGCAATGTCACTGGCAATTCTGACGAGTCCTCTCCTGCCTGGGATTCCTCCGATGCATCCTTGCGTGTAACGCCTACTGCTGCTGGCGCTGCTGTTGTTGCTGCTGGGAGTCGATGGTCATCCCAGAGGGGAAGTCGTAAGCCCACTTGTACTACTTCCAGTAAGCAATTGACTGTTCAACAGTCCTTTGCGAGGAAGATGAAATATCACAGCAGTCATCCTGCTGCAAAGCGGATAACTGAGGCCTTGACAACTATGTTGGTGTTAGACGTGCGTCCGGTATCCGCCGTTAGTTCACAGGGAACTAGACAATTTATTGAGGCAGTGTGCCCCCGTTACCAAATACCATCTAGGTTCCACTTCTCTAGGCAGGCGATACCGAGAATGTACACGGACGTCAGAAAAAGACTCACCAGTGTCCTAAAAAATGCAGTTGTACCCAATGTCCACTTAACCACGGACATGTGGACAAGTGGAGCAGGGCAGGGTCAGGACTATATGACTGTGACAGCCCACTGGGTAGATGTATGGACTCCCGCCGCAAGAACAGCAGCGGCGGCACCAGTAGCAGCATCTCGCAAACGCCAACTCTTTCCTAGGCAGGCTACGCTGTGTATCACCGCTTTCCAGAATACGCACACAGCTGAAAACCTCTTACGGCAACTGAGGAAGATCATCGCGGAATGGCTTACCCCAATTGGACTCTCCTGTGGATTTGTGGCATCGGACAACGCCAGCAATATTGTGTGTGCATTAAATATGGGCAAATTCCAGCACGTCCCATGTTTTGCACATACCTTGAATTTGGTGGTGCAGAATTTTTTAAAAAACGACAGGGGCGTGCAAGAGATGCTGTCGGTGGCCAGAAGAATTGCGGGACACTTTCGGCGTACAGGCACCACGTACAGAAGACTGCAGCACCACCAAAAACTACTGAACCCGCCCTGCCATCATCTGAAGCAAGAAGTGGTAACGAGGTGGAATTCAACCCTCTATATGCTTCAGAGGTTGGAGGAGCAGCAAAAGGCCATTCAAGCCTATACAATTGAGCACGATATAGTAGGTGGAATGCACCTGTCTCAAGCGCAGTGGAGAATGATTTCAACGTTGTGCAAGGTTCTGATGCCCTTTGAACTTGCCACACGTGAAGTCAGTTCAGACACTGCCAGCCTGAGTCAGGTCATTCCCCTCATCAGGCTTTTGCAGAAGAAGCTGGAGACATTGAAGGAGGAGCTAACACGGAGCGATTCCGCTAGGCATGTGGGACTTGTGGATGGAGCCCTTAATTCGCTTAACAAGGATTCACGGGTGGTCAATCTGTTGAAATCAGAGCACTACATTTTGGCCACCGTGCTCGATCCTAGATTTAAAGCCTACCTTGGATCTCTCTTTCCGGCAGACACAAGTCTGCTGGGGTTGAAAGACCTGCTGGTGACAAAATTGTCAAGTCAAGCGGAACGCGACCTGTCAACATCTCCTCCTTCACATTCTCCCGCAACTGGGGGTGCGAGGAAAAGGCTCAGAATTCCGAGCCCACCCGCTGGCGGTGATGCAGGGCAGTCTGGAGCGACTGCTGATGCTGACATCTGGTCCGGACTGAAGGACCTGACAACGATTACGGACATGTCGTCTACTGTCACTGCATATGATTCTCTCAACATTGATAGAATGGTGGAGGATTATATGAGTGACCGCATCCAAGTAGGCACGTCACACAGTCCGTACTTATACTGGCAGGAAAAAGAGGCAATTTGGAGGCCCTTGCACAAACTGGCTTTATTCTACCTAAGTTGCCCTCCCACAAGTGTGTACTCCGAAAGAGTGTTTAGTGCCGCCGCTCACCTTGTCAGCAATCGGCGTACGAGGTTACATCCAGAAAATGTGGAGAAGATGATGTTCATTAAAATGAATTATAATCAATTCCTCCGTGGAGACATTGACCAGCAGCAATTGCCTCCACAAAGTACACAGGGAGCTGAGATGGTGGATTCCAGTGGGGACGAATTGATAATCTGTGAGGAGGGGGATGTACACGGTGATATATCGGAGGGTGATGATGAGGTGGACATCTTGCCTCTGTAGAGCCAGTTTGTGCAAGGAGAGATTAATTGCTTCTTTTTGGGGGGGGGTCCAAACCAACCCGTCATATCAGTCACAGTCGTGTGGCAGACCCTGTCACTGAAATGATGGGTTGGTTAAAGTGTGCATGTCCTGTTTTGTTTATACAACATAAGGGTGGGTGGGAGGGCCCAAGGACAATTCCATCTTGCACCTCTTTTTTCTTTTCTTTTTCTTTGCGTCATGTGCTGTTTGGGGAGGGTTTTTTGGAAGGGACATCCTGCGTGACACTGCAGTGCCACTCCTAGATGGGCCCGGTGTTTGTGTCGGCCACTAGGGTCGCTTATCTTACTCACACAGCTACCTCATTGCGCCTCTTTTTTTCTTTGCGTCATGTGCTGTTTGGGGAGGGTTTTTTGGAAGGGACATCCTGCGTGACACTGCAGTGACACTCCTAGATGGGCCCGGTGTTTGTGTCGGCCACTAGGGTCGCTTATCTTACTCACACAGCTACCTCATTGCGCCTCTTTTTTTCTTTGCGTCATGTGCTGTTTGGGGAGGGTTTTTTGGAAGGGACATCCTGCGTGACACTGCAGTGCCACTCCTAGATGGGCCCGGTGTTTGTGTCGGCCACTAGGGTCGCTAATCTTACTCACACAGCTACCTCATTGCGCCTCTTTTTTTCTTTGCGTCATGTGCTGTTTGGGGAGGGTTTTTTGGAAGGGACATCCTGCGTGACACTGCAGTGCCACTCCTAGATGGGCCCGGTGTTTGTGTCGGCCACTAGGGTCGCTTATCTTACACAGCGACCTCGGTGCAAATTTTAGGACTAAAAATAATATTGTGAGGTGTGAGGTATTCAGAATAGACTGAAAATGAGTGGAAATTATGGTTTTTGAGGTTAATAATACTTTGGGATCAAAATGACCGCCAAATTCTATGATTTAAGCTGTTTTTTAGGTTTTTTGGAAAAAAACACCCGAATCCAAAACACACCCGAATCCGACAAAAAAAATTCGGTGAGGTTTTGCCAAAACGCGGTCGAACCCAAAACACGGCCGTGGAACCGAACCCAAAATCAAAACACAAAGCCCGAAAAATTTCCGGCGCTCATCTCTAGTGTCTATGTGACCTTGATTGTGTGTGTGAGACCCTTCCTATATATATGTAGAAGAGGTGACATATTAGGAAATTACACAGGGATTGTTATACACTTTGTCAATTTTATTGAGAGGGGCTCCCACATATTTTTGCCCAGGGGCCCCCAAACACCTTAATCCAGCCCTGGCTGGTACCAATCGGTCTACTTGTCCAGTAGAATCCACTACATAGGGGCAAAAGTAATCCATACTCATACACCCTTGCGCTGGTCGGTCCACCTGTCTGTTTTGAATCTCATTGCATTTACAATAAAAAAGTAATCTTAAGCTTTGACAAGAATAGTATGCTCATTTGTTAATCTTTATTTAAACACATACATGGTAATATAAAGATTAGCTTCTTGAGCCTAGAAACCGAGGAAATCTTAAAGAGCCTTTGGAGGCTTAAAAGCAACCTAACCATAATGGGAAGTTGTCATTATGTTTTGACACTGACACAGTCATAATGTCAACACTAGAGATGAGCGGGTTCGGTTTCTCTGAATCCGAACCCGCACGAACTTCATGTTTTTTTCACGTGTCCGAGCAGACTCGGATCCTCCCGCCTTGCTCGGTTAACCCGAGCGCGCCCGAACGTCATCATGACGCTGTCGGATTCTCGCGAGACTCGGATTCTATATAAGGAGCCGCGCGTCGCCGCCATTTTCACACGTGCATTGAGATTGATAGGGAGAGGACGTGGCTGGCGTCCTCTCCATTTAGATTAGGGTTGAGAGAGAGAGAGAGAGATTGACCTGAGGCTGTGATACTGTAGAAGAGAGTGCAGAGTTTAGTGACTGACGACCACAGTGACCACCAGACAGTGCAGTTGTTTGTTTTATTTAATATATCCGTTCTCTGCCTGAAAAAAACGATACACACAGTGACTCAGTCACATACCATATCTGTGTGCACTGCTCAGCCCAGTGTGCTGCATCAATGTATATATATATCTGACTGTGCTCAGCTCACACAGCTTATAATTGTGGGGGAGACTGGGGAGCACTGCAGTGCCAGTTATAGGTTATAGCAGGAGCCAGGAGTACATAATATTATATTAAAATTAAACAGTGCACACTTTTGCTGCAGGAGTGCCACTGCCAGTGTGACTAGTGACCAGTGACCTGACCACCAGTATATATAATATTAGTAGTATACTATCTCTTTATCAACCAGTCTATATTAGCAGCAGACACAGTACAGTGCGGTAGTTCACGGCTGTGGCTACCTCTGTGTCGGCACTCGGCAGCCCGTCCATAATTGTATATACCACCTAACCGTGGTTTTTTTTTCTTTCTTTATAGTCATACTAGTTACGAGTATACTATCTCTTTATCAACCAGTCTATATTAGCAGCAGACACAGTACAGTGCGGTAGTTCACGGCTGTGGCTACCTCTGTGTCGGCACTCGGCAGCCCGTCCATAATTGTATATACCACCTAACCGTGGTTTTTTTTTCTTTCTTTATACATACATACTAGTTACGAGTATACTATCTCTTTATCAACCAGTCTATATATTAGCAGCAGACACAGTACAGTGCGGTAGTTCACGGCTGTGGCTACCTCTGTGTCGGCACTCGGCAGCCCGTCCATAATTGTATATACCACCTAACCGTGGTTTTTTTTTCTTTCTTTATACATACATACTAGTTACGAGTATACTATCTCTTTATCAACCAGTCTATATATTAGCAGCAGACACAGTACAGTGCGGTAGTTCACGGCTGTGGCTACCTCTGTGTCGGCACTCGGCAGCCCGTCCATAATTGTATATACCACCTAACCGTGGTTTTTTTTTTCCCTTTATACATACATACTAGTTATGAGTATACTATCTCTTTATCAACCAGTCTATATTAGCAGCAGACACAGTACAGTGCGGTAGTTCACGGCTGTGGCTACCTCTGTGTCGGCACTCGGCAGCCCGTCCATAATTGTATATACCACCTAACCGTGGTTTTTTTTTCTTTCTTTATACATACATACTAGTTACGAGTATACTATCTCTTTATCAACTAGTCTATATATTAGCAGCAGACACAGTACAGTGCGGTAGTTCACGGCTGTGGCTACCTCTGTGTCGGCACTCGGCAGCCCGTCCATAATTGTATATACCACCTAACCGTGGTTTTTTTTTCTTTCTTTATACATACATACTAGTTACGAGTATACTATCTCTTTATCAACCAGTATATATATTAGCAGCAGACACAGTACAGTGCGGTAGTTCACGGCTGTGGCTACCTCTGTGTCGGCACTCGGCAGCCCGTCCATAATTGTATATACCAACTAACCGTGGTTTTTTTTTTCTTTCTTTATACATACATACTAGTTACGAGTATACTATCTCTTTATCAACCAGTCTATATTAGCAGCAGACACAGTACAGTGCGGTAGTTCACGGCTGTGGCTACCTCTGTGTCGGCACTCGGCAGCCCGTCCATAATTGTATATACCACCTAACCGTGGTTTTTTTTTCTTTCTTTATACATACATACTAGTTACGAGTATACTATCTCTTTATCAACCAGTCTATATATTAGCAGCAGACACAGTACAGTGCGGTAGTTCACGGCTGTGGCTACCTCTGTGTCGGCACTCGGCAGCCCGTCCATAATTGTATATACCACCTAACCGTGGTTTTTTTTTCTTTCTTTATACATACATACTAGTTACGAGTATACTATCTCTTTATCAACCAGTCTATATATTAGCAGCAGACACAGTACAGTGCGGTAGTTCACGGCTGTGGCTACCTCTGTGTCGGCACTCGGCAGCCCGTCCATAATTGTATATACCACCTAACCGTGTTTTTTTTTTCTTCTTTATACATACATACTACTACGACATCTCTTTATCAACCAGTCTATATTAGCAGCAAACACAGTACAGTACGGTAGTTCACGGCTGTGGCTACCTCTGTGTCTGCACTCGGCAGGCAGTCCGTCCATAATTGTATACCACCTAACCGTGGTTTTTTTTTCTTTCTTCTTTATACATACATAGTTACATAGACATCTCTTTATCAACCAGTCTATATTAGCAGCAGACACAGTACAGTACGGTAGTTCACGGCTGTGGCTACCTCTGTGTCTGCACTCGGCAGGCAGTCCATAATTGTATACTAGTATCCATCTCCATTGTTTACCTGAGGTGCCTTTTAGTTGTGCCTATTAAAATATGGAGAACAAAAATGTTGAGGTTCCAAAATTAGGGAAAGATCAAGATCCACTTCCACCTCGTGCTGAAGCTGCTGCCACTAGTCATGGCCGAGACGATGAAATGCCAGCAACGTCGTCTGCCAAGGCCGATGCCCAATGTCATAGTACAGAGCATGTCAAATCCAAAACACCAAATATCAGAAAAAAAAGGACTCCAAAACCTAAAATAAAATTGTCGGAGGAGAAGCGTAAACTTGCCAATATGCCATTTACGACACGGAGTGGCAAGGAACGGCTGAGGCCCTGGCCTATGTTCATGGCTAGTGGTTCAGCTTCACATGAGGATGGAAGCACTCAGCCTCTCGCTAGAAAAATGAAAAGACTCAAGCTGGCAAAAGCAGCACAGCAAAGAACTGTGCATTCTTCGAAATCCCAAATCCACAAGGAGAGTCCAATTGTGTCGGTTGCGATGACTGACCTTCCCAACACTGGACGTGAAGAGCATGCGCCTTCCACCATTTGCACGCTTCCTGCAAGTGCTGGAAGGAGCACCCGCAGTCCAGTTCCTGATAGTCAGATTGAAGATGTCAGTGTTGAAGTACACCAGGATGAGGAGGATATGGGTGTTGCTGGTGCTGGGGAGGAAATTGACCAGGAGGATTCTGATGGTGAGGTGGTTTGTTTAAGTTAGGCACCCGGGGAGACACCTGTTGTCCGTGGGAGGAATATGGCCGTTGACATGCCAGGTGAAAATACCAAAAAAATCAGCTCTTCGGTGTGGAGGTATTTCACCAGAAATGCGGACAACAGGTGTCAAGCCGTGTGTTCCCTTTGTCAAGCTGTAATAAGTAGGGGTAAGGACGTTAACCACCTCGGAACATCCTCCCTTATACGTCACCTGCAGCGCATTCATAATAAGTCAGTGACAAGTTCAAAAACTTTGGGTGACAGCGGAAGCAGTTCACTGACCAGTAAATCCCTTCCTCTTGTAACCAAGCTCACGCAAACCACCCCACCAACTCCCTCAGTGTCAATTTCCTCCTTCCCCAGGAATGCCAATAGTCCTGCAGGCCATGTCACTGGCAATTCTGACGATTCCTCTCCTGCCTGAGATTCCTCCGATGCATCCTTGCGTGTAACGCCTACTGCTGCTGGCGCTGCTGTTGTTGCTGCTGGGAGTCGATGGTCATCCCAGAGGGGAAGTCGTAAGCCCACTTGTACTACTTCCAGTAAGCAATTGACTGTTCAACAGTCCTTTGCGAGGAAGATGAAATATCACAGCAGTCATCCTGCTGCAAAGCGGATAACTGAGGCCTTGACAACTATGTTGGTGTTAGACGTGCGTCCGGTATCCGCCGTTAGTTCACAGGGAACTAGACAATTTATTGAGGCAGTGTGCCCCCGTTACCAAATACCATCTAGGTTCCACTTCTCTAGGCAGGCGATACCGAGAATGTACACGGACGTCAGAAAAAGACTCACCAGTGTCCTAAAAAATGCAGTTGTACCCAATGTCCACTTAACCACGGACATGTGGACAAGTGGAGCAGGGCAGGGTCAGGACTATATGACTGTGACAGCCCACTGGGTAGATGTATGGACTCCCGCCGCAAGAACAGCAGCGGCGGCACCAGTAGCAGCATCTCGCAAACGCCAACTCTTTCCTAGGCAGGCTACGCTTTGTATCACCGCTTTCCAGAATACGCACACAGCTGAAAACCTCTTACGGCAACTGAGGAAGATCATCGCGGAATGGCTTACCCCAATTGGACTCTCTTGTGGATTTGTGGCATCGGACAACGCCAGCAATATTGTGTGTGCATTAAATATGGGCAAATTCCAGCACGTCCCATGTTTTGCACATACCTTGAATTTGGTGGTGCAGAATTTTTTAAAAAACGACAGGGGCGTGCAAGAGATGCTGTCGGTGGCCAGAAGAATTGCGGGACACTTTCGGCGTACAGGCACCACGTACAGAAGACTGGAGCACCACCAAAAACTACTGAACCTGCCCTGCCATCATCTGAAGCAAGAAGTGGTAACGAGGTGGAATTCAACCCTCTATATGCTTCAGAGGTTGGAGGAGCAGCAAAAGGCCATTCAAGCCTATACAATTGAGCACGATATAGTAGGTGGAATGCACCTGTCTCAGGCGCAGTGGAGAATGATTTCAACGTTGTGCAAGGTTCTGATGCCCTTTGAACTTGCCACACGTGAAGTCAGTTCAGACACTGCCAGCCTGAGTCAGGTCATTCCCCTCATCAGGCTTTTGCAGAAGAAGCTGGAGACATTGAAGGAGGAGCTAACACGGAGCGATTCCGCTAGGCATGTGGGACTTGTGGATGGAGCCCTTAATTCGCTTAACAAGGATTCACGGGTGGTCAATCTGTTGAAATCAGAGCACTACATTTTGGCCACCGTGCTCGATCCTAGATTTAAAGCCTACCTTGGATCTCTCTTTCCGGCAGACACAAGTCTGCTGGGGTTGAAAGACCTGCTGGTGACAAAATTGTCAAGTCAAGCGGAACGCGACCTGTCAACATCTCCTCCTTCACATTCTCCCGCAACTGGGGGTGCGAGGAAAAGGCTCAGAATTCCGAGCCCACCCGCTGGCGGTGATGCAGGGCAGTCTGGAGCGACTGCTGATGCTGACATCTGGTCCGGACTGAAGGACCTGACAACGATTACGGACATGTCGTCTACTGTCACTGCATATGATTCTCTCAACATTGATAGAATGGTGGAGGATTATATGAGTGACCGCATCCAAGTAGGCACGTCACACAGTCCGTACTTATACTGGCAGGAAAAAGAGGCAATTTGGAGGCCCTTGCACAAACTGGCTTTATTCTACCTAAGTTGCCCTCCCACAAGTGTGTACTCCGAAAGAGTGTTTAGTGCCGCCGCTCACCTTGTCAGCAATCGGCGTACGAGGTTACATCCAGAAAATGTGGAGAAGATGATGTTCATTAAAATGAATTATAATCAATTCCTCTGCGGAGACATTGACCAGCAGCAATTGCCTCCACAAAGTACACAGGGAGCTGAGATGGTGGATTCCAGTGGGGACGAATAGATAATCTGTGAGGAGGGGGATGTACACGGTGATATATCGGAGGGTGATGATGAGGTGGACATCTTGCCTCTGTAGAGCCAGTTTGTGCAAGGAGAGATTAATTGCTTCTTTTTTGGGGGGGGTCCAAACCAACCCGTCATATCAGTCACAGTCGTGTGGCAGACCCTGTCACTGAAATGATGGGTTGGTTAAAGTGTGCATGTCCTGTTTTGTTTATACAACATAAGGGTGGGTGGGAGGGCCCAAGGACAATTCCATCTTGCACCTCTTTTTTCTTTTCTTTTTCTTTGCATCATGTGCTGATTGGGGAGGGTTTTTTGGAAGGGACATCCTGCGTGACACTGCAGTGCCACTCCTAAATGGGCCCGGTGTTTGTGTCGGCCACTAGGGTCGCTAATCTTACTCACACAGTCAGCTACCTCATTGCGCCTCTTTTTTTCTTTGCGTCATGTGCTGTTTGGGGAGGGTTTTTTGGAAGGGACATCCTGCGTGACACTGCAGTGCCACTCCTAGATGGGCCCGGTGTTTGTGTCGGCCACTAGGGTCGCTAATCTTACTCACACAGCTACCTCATTGCGCCTCTTTTTTTCTTTGCGTCATGTGCTGTTTGGGGAGGGTTTTTTGGAAGGGACATCCTGCGTGACACTGCAGTGCCACTCCTAGATGGGCCCGGTGTTTGTGTCGGCCACTAGGGTCGCTAATCTTACTCACACAGCTACCTCATTGCGCCTCTTTTTTTCTTTGCGTCATGTGCTGTTTGGGGAGGGTTTTTTGGAAGGGCCATCCTGCGTGACACTGCAGTGCCACTCCTAGATGGGCCCGGTGTTTGTGTCGGCCACTAGGGTCGCTAATCTTACTCACACAGCTACCTCATTGCGCCTCTTTTTTTCTTTGCGTCATGTGCTGTTTGGGGAGGGTTTTTTGGAAGGGACATCCTGCGTGACACTGCAGTGCCACTCCTAGATGGGCCCGGTGTTTGTGTCGGCCACTAGGGTCGCTTATCTTACTCACACAGCGACCTCGGTGCAAATTTTAGGACTAAAAATAATATTGTGAGGTGTGAGGTATTCAGAATAGACTGAAAATGAGTGTAAATTATGGTTTTTGAGGTTAATAATACTTTGGGATCAAAATGACCCCCAAATTCTATGATTTAAGCTGTTTTTTAGTGTTTTTTGAAAAAAACACCCGAATCCAAAACACACCCGAATCCGACAAAAAAAATTCGGTGAGGTTTTGCCAAAACGCGTTCGAACCCAAAACATGGCCGCGGAACCGAACCCAAAACCAAAACACAAAACCCGAAAAATTTCAGGCGCTCATCTCTAGTCAACACCACAAAGTCGACTATATGATTTCATTATTGTTAAAATATTGACTGGCAATGTGTTGACATTCACAGATTACCAGAATGTGGAAATTGGGGTTAGACTATGTATGTGTTAGGGTTAGGTACTAGGAGGAGGAGGTTAGGGTTAGGCTTCTGGGGGGGGGGGGGGTAGCGTTAGGCACTACAGAGAGGTGTAGGGGTAGGAATTATGGTTAGTAGTAGGTAGTGATGTGCGGCGGACATTTTCGGGTTCTGTGTTTTGGATTTGGATCTGGATCCTAGCTCATGTTTTGGATCTGGAATGGTTTTGCAAAACCACATGTTCGGGTTAAGGTTTTGGATCTGGATGATTTAAAAAATCAAACATAAAAATGGCTAAAATCACATAATTTGGGGGTAATTTTGATCCTACGGTATTACTAACCTCAATAACATTCATTTCCACTCTTTTCCAGTCTATTCTGAACACCTCACATCTCAAAATATTGTTTGTACGCCAAAAGGTTGCACCAAGGTTGCTGGATGATTAAACTAGGCCCCAAACAGCACATGATGCAAAGAAGTAAAAGAGGTGCAATGAGGTAGCTGTATGACTAAGCTAAGCGACACAATTGTGCAGCACAAACATCTAGCCCATCTAGGAGTAGCACTGCAGTGGCAGACAGGATGGCATTTAAATAAACTAGATCCCAAACAGCACATCATGCAAAGAAGTAAAAGTGGTGCAATGAGGTAGCTGTATGAATAAGCTAAGGGACACAAGTGGGCAGCACAAACACCTGGCCCATCTAGGAGTGGCACTGCAGTGGCAGACAGGATGGCAGCTTTAACAACTAGGCCCCAAGAAGCACATAATGCAAAGAGAAAAAAAAAGAGGTGCACTGAGGTCGCTGGATGACTAATCTAAGCAACACAAGTGGGCGGCACAAACACCTGGCTCATCTAGGAGTGGCACTGCAGTGGCAGACAGGATGGAAATTTTAAAAACTAGGCCCCAAAGAGCACATAATGCAAATAAAAAGAGGTGCAAGATGGAATTGTCCTTCGGCCCTCCCACCCACCGTTACGTTATATAAACAGGACATGTACACTTTATTAAACAAATAATTTCAGCGACATGGTCTGACACATGACTGTAGCTGAAATGATTGGTTTGTTTGGGCCACCACAAAAAAAGAAGCAATTAATCCCCCCAACAAAAAAGAAGCAATTAATCTCTCCTTGCACAAACTGGCTCCACAGAGGCAAGATGTCTTCCTCATTCTCTTCCTCCGATTCCTCACCCCTTTCAGTGTGTACATCTTCCTACTCACAGAGTATTAATTCGTCCCCACTGGAATCCACCATCACAGGTCCCTGTGTACTTTCTGGAGGCAATTGCTGGTAAATGTCTTCCTCAAAGAATTTATAATTCATTTTGATGAACATAATTTTCTCCACATTTTGTGTAAGTTACCTCCTACGCTGATCGCTGACAAGGTTACCGGCTCACTAAACACTCTTTCGGAGTACACACTGGAGGGGGGCATCTTAGGTAAAATAAAGACAGTTTGTGCAAGGGCCTCCAAATTGCCTCTTTTTCCTGCCAGTATACATACAGATTGCCTGACATGCCTATTTGAATGCTGTCACCCATATAATGCTCCACCATTCTTTCAAAGGTGACAGCACCATATGCAGTGACAGTAGACATGTCAGTAATTGTTGGCAGCTCCTTCAGTCTGAGCCAGATGTCAACACTTGCTCTTGACTGCCCTGCATCAACACCAGTGGATGGGCTCGGAAATGTTATCCTTTTCCTCCCAGCCCCAGTTGCAGGAGAAAATGAAGGAGGAGCCCCTGGGTCACGTTCCGCTTGCATTGACAATTTTCTTACCAGCAGCTCATTGAACCTCTGTAGACTTGTGTCTGCCAGAAAGAGATACAGTGTAGGCTTTAAACCTAGGATCGAGCATGGTGGCCAAAATGTAGTGCTCTGATTTCAACAGATTGACCACGCTTGAATCCTGGCAAAGCGAATGAAGGACTCCATCCACAAGTCCCACATACTTAGCGGAATCATTCCATCTTAGCTCCTCCTTCAATTTCTCCCACTGCTTCTGCAAAAGCCTGATGAGGGGAATGACCTGACTCAAGCTGGCAGTGTCTGAACTGACTTCCCGTGTGGCAAGTTTGAAGGGTTGGAGAATCTTGCACAACACGGAAATCATTCTCCACTGCGCTTAAGTCAGGTGTATTCCCCCTCCTTTGCCTATATCGTAGGTGGATGTATAGGTTTGAATGGCCTTTTGCTCATACTACATCCTCTGAAGCATATAGAGTGTTGAATTCCACCTCATTACCACCATTTGCTTCAGGTAATGGCAGGGCATGTTCAGGAGTGTTTTCTGGCTCTCCAGTCTTCGGCACACAGTGGCTGAATGTCAAAAGTGGCCCACAATTTCTCGGGCCACCGATATCATCTCCTGCATGTCCCTGTCATTTTAAAAAAAATTCTGCAACACCAAATTAATTGTATGCGCAAAACATGGGACGTGCTGGAATTTGCCCACATGTAATGCACGCAAAATTTTGGTGGCATTGTCTGATATCACAAATCTCCATGAGAGTCTAAGTGGGTTAAGCCATTGTGCAATGATGTCCCTCAGTTTCCGTAAGAGGTTGGCAGCGGTGTGCCTCTTCTGGAAACCAGTGATACACAGCATAGCCTGCCTAGGAACAAGTTGGAATTTATGAGATGCTGCTACTGGTGTCGCTGCTGTTGTTTCTGCAGGAGGCAATACATCTTCCTAGTGGGCTGTCAGTCATGTAGTCCTTAGTGTGCCCTGCTCCACTTGTCCACATGTCCATGGTTAAGTGGACATTGGGTACAACTGCATTTTTAAGGACAATGAGGACACTGTTCTTAATATCCCTGTAGAGTCCGGGAATCGCTTTCCTAGTGAAGTGGAATCTAGACGGGATTTGGTTCCGGGGACACAGTACATTCATCAACTGTCTAAA
This sequence comes from Pseudophryne corroboree, assembly GCF_028390025.1. Classification (NCBI taxonomy): domain Eukaryota; kingdom Metazoa; phylum Chordata; class Amphibia; order Anura; family Myobatrachidae; genus Pseudophryne; species Pseudophryne corroboree. The sequence continues at coordinate 320,300,848 of NC_086451.1, forward strand.
TCCCACTGCACTAATGGTGGATACCGGACGCACGTCTAACACCAGCATAGTTGTTATGGCCATAGCAATCCGCTTTGCAACAGGGTGACTGCTGTCATATGTCATCTTTGTCGCAAAGGACTGTTGGACAGTCAATTGCTTAGTTGAAGTAGTACAAGTGGTCTTCCAACTTCCCCTCTGGGATGACAATCAACTCCCAGCAGCAACAACAACAGCAGCAGCAGTAGGCATACCATTCAAGGATCCTCCAGAGGAATTATTGTTAGGAGAGGACTCCTCAGTCATGCCAGTGACATGGCCTGCAGGACTACTTGCGTTCCTCACTGAGGAGGAAATTGACGTTGAGGGAGTTGGTGGTGTGGCTTGCAGGAGCTTGGGTACAACAGGAAGAAGGGATTTAGGTTTCAGTAGACAGCTTATGCTCTTACCCAAAGTTTCTGAACTTGACAATGACATCTGATGAATATGCTGCAAGTGATGTATAAGGGACGATGTTCCTAGGTATTTATCGTCATTACCTCTACTTATTATGGAATGACAAAGGCAATGCATGGCTTGACACCTATTGTCCAGATTTGTGGAGAAATAATTCCACACCAAAGAGATGGCTCTTTTGGTATTTTGTCCAGGCATGACAATAGGCTGTCTCATCCCACGGACAACAACTGTCTCCAATGGTGCCTTATTCAAACAAACCACATCACTATCAGAATCCTCATCGTCAACTTCCTCCGCAGCGCCAGCTACACCCATATCCTCATCCTGGTGTATGTCTACAGTGACATCCTCAATCTCAATATCAGCAATTAGACTGGCAGTGCTCTTCCCAGCACTTGAAGGGAGTGTGCTAATGGTCGTAGGAGCCTCCTCTTTCCATACAGTTTTGGGAAGGTCAGGCCTAGACATCGCAACCGCAGACACACTTGGACTCTCCTTGGAGATTTGTGATATCTCTTTTTTTTAACAACTCTACCCCTGAATTTTTATAGCATAAAGGGCCAGCAGTACCCCTATATTTGACATCATACAGGAGAACAGTGCCTCTGCACCCTGTACAACACAGTGACAGCCAGGACAGGGACACCAATGTACAGCTGCAGCACCCAGCCGTAACAGCACATGAAACACCAGTGACAGCCAGGACAACATACCTAACACAGCACACAACCCCACAGTGACTGCAGCAGCACCCCTACAGAGCACACACTAACCCCACCCGATGCCACTACCCACAGAGAGACAGAGGTCTATCTGCCTCACTCTCCAAGTCCGGAGTGAAAATGGCGGCGACGCGCGGCTGTTTGTATGGGATCAAAAACCTGTGAGAATCTGATAGCAGGATGATGACGTTTTGCCTCGTTCTGGTTACTGAGTCTGGTGGGAAGTCCCAAACCAGACTCGGATATGGGCTTCGAATTGGATGTTCGGGGAGGTTCGGTTCTCAGGGATCCTAACCTGCTCATCTCTAGTATTAGGGAAGCAATACTCACTGGAACACTAGAACAGAAGAGGACTAATCTGGGATTGATGGTCACATGACTGCCATGACCAGGATCTATGCTGAAGCCAGTGCAGCCGCCAGAAGCAGGAAAGTGATCACTGGGTCACCAGGGATAATGTTGACAATCTAACAGCAACATTTCATCACTATCTACATGATGAATGTTGAAATGGTCAACATTGAAAAGAGGAAAGAAAAACAAAGTGTGTCTTTTTCTAGGGTCAGATCACCACATACATGGCAACTGTTTTATTTAGACAATCAAGGGGCAATTTTATTCTTAGCACTGCAGTTAAATCTAAATCTCAAGGTCTCTGTCGGTACCCTAACATCATACATTTTCTGTGCACCTCTACGGGTGTGAGAAGAAATGTGCAATGTTTGCGCCCATGTTGTAACATGGTCACAATGCTGCAGCACCATCATAGCTGACTGAATTTACACCTCTATTTACTTTCAACAACGAGATTTCAAGGAATCAAATATTTAAGTAGATATTATTGCTGTCAATTTTTAAGATTATCTATTATATATGCTTAGATTGGCCATTACTGTACATCTCCACTGGACAGCCCATGATATGAGATATATAAATCGGCACACTGTTGTTGAATAATTGGGAAAAATGTAATGCCATATTAGCAAAAAAGTGAGTATATAAAGATAGGCAAAATAGCACATGCAAACAGCAACTTTATACTTAACATCCCAACAGCAATTTTGTAAGCCTTCCCCCGGGGATAAAGTGTCCAGGTGCAAGGGCACAATTCAGCCCTCTAGAAGCAGCATTATTTAAAGTGCTGGGAGTTAGATTGCTCACCCATCCATAATCGCTTTCTAGGTGTCTTGAACATACCAATCTCCCACCGCCAGGCCATGCGTGGACACTGATGATGTCACTCCATGCGTGCTGGGACCAGCGTCACACAAGAAGTGACGCCCGTGTGCAGACCACAATCGCGTCCCTGCCTGCTGTGGCAAAGGGAACCAGGCTCCCCTTATCAGTATCCCAGGGAGGAAGGACTGCTTTTGGCTTTGGATGAACATTTTATATATATATATATATATATATATATATATATATATATGGATAAGGAAGGGAGGCGGCACTCAAACAGACTTGTATTGCAGTATAAAATGGTCAGTTTATTCCGACATGTTTCGGGGTAATCACCCCGTCCTCAGGGTCATCATAGCCCAAACTGAGCCAAACACATACATATATACACATAACAATTAACATCAAAGATCTAATCTTACTCACCTGCTTACCCACGCCGTTCTGCACCGCCGGACGCTCAGCCGCGCTTCCGCGTCGCTCCCCGGTGACATAATTGAGTCGCGCCTGGGTCCGGTTACCATGGAGACCACCAAGCCCGCTCTCAGTACACTCGGGATACGAGTGCAAGCTTCACGCCGCTGGCCCGTGACGGCATCAGACTGCGCTGGTACAGGAGGTGTCTAAGCAACAAAACAAAACAAAGACAAGTTTAATACAAGTGAAAACATTAACACATACAGTGCCACAAATAATAACCAATGTAATCCCCGCCCCCACCGGACAGTAGTCTAATAACTCCACTAATGACTATGGTATAAACTTCTGTGCAATATTACCATGCATAGTAGAAGGATCAATAATATAATATGCAATGTAGTGACAATCTGATCGCCTATCAACTACGTCTAATGATGGCTGTGGATGAAGACTAATGCTAATTTACATAAAGCACTGTAGCCCCAGGTTTTCATTAAGACCCCGTGGTGATAGGGTTCCCAGCTTAAAGATCCATCTGGATTCTTTCTGTAAAAGAGCTCTATCACGATCACCCCCTCTCAGACTTTTGGGGACATGATCAATCAATATGGCCCTAATGCTAGGTACTCCATGTTTCAACAACAGACAATGTCGTGCAAAAGGTTGGTCACTGCTACCTTTTTCGAGTGCTTTTTTTATGGCATTGTCTGCGGAAGCGCGGCTGAGCGTCCGGCGGTGCAGAACGGCGTGGGTAAGCAGGTGAGTAAGATTAGATCTTTGATGTTAATTGTTATGTGTATATATGTATGTGTTTGGCTCAGTTTGGGCTATGATTACCCTGAGGACGGGGTGATTACCCCGAAACATGTCGGAATAAACTGACCATTTTATACTGCAATACAAGTCTGTTTGAGTGCCGCCTCCCTTCCTTATCCATGTACAGAGGTCTTCGCCTCCAGGAGGGCACCGCAGCACACAATACCTCGTCAGAGTGAGTGCCGAGCATACAGCATTACAAAGGTATATATATATATATATATATATATACATACAGGTTGAGTATCCCTTATCCAAAATGCTTGGGACCAGAGAAATTTTGGATATGGGATTTTTCCGTATTTTGGAATAATTGCAAACCATAATGAGATATCATGGTGATGGGACCTAAGTCTAAGCACAGAATGCATTTATGTTACATATACACCTTGGAGGTCATTCCGAGTTGTTCGCTCGGTAAAAATCTTCGCATCGCAGCGATTTTCCGCTTAATGCGCATGCGCAATGTCAGCACTGCGACTGCGCCAAGTAAATTTGCTATGCACTTAGGAATTTTACTCACGGATTTTTCATCGTTCTGGCGATCGTAATGTGATTGACAGGAGATGGGTGTTACTGGGCGGAAACAGGCCGTTTTATGGGCGTGTGGGAAAAAACGCTACCGTTTCCGGAAAAAACGCAGGAGTGGTAGGAGAAACGGAGGAGTGTCTGGGCGAACGCTGGGTGTGTTTGTGACGTCAAACCAGGAACGACAAGCACTGAAATGATCGCAGATGCTGAGTAAGTCTGGAGCTACTCAGAAACTGCTACGAGTTGTGTAATCGCAATATTGCGAATACATCATTCGCAATTTTAAGATGCTAAGATTCACTCCCAGTAGGCGGCGGCTTAGCATGAGCAAATCTGCTAAAATCCGCTTGCGAGCGAACAACTCGGAATGACCCCCCTTATACACACAGCCTGAAGGTCATTTTAGCCAATATTTTTTATAACTTTGTGCATTAAACAAAGTGTGTGTACATTCACACAATTCATTTATGTTTCATATGCACCTTATACACACAGCCTGAATATTTTTAATAACGTTGTATATTAAACAAAGTTTGTGTACATTGAGCCATCAAAAAACAAAGGTTTCACTATCTCACACTCATTCAAAAAGGTCCGTATTTCGGAATATTCCGTATTTCGGAATATTTGGATATGGGATACTCAATATATATATATATATATATATATATATATATATATTGTAACACTGTAGGGGTGCAAGGTGCCTTTTCCTGGGGAATATGGCAGCACGCAGCAGCTGAGGAACAACACAAGTCCAGTTTCTGGTACAACTGACCCCGGCCAGTTTTATTGAAACAGAAAATAAAACAAACCCCAAAATAAAAATACCTTGCCTGTCCGGCACTAACTAAACATAAGATGTTCCTAACTGTCACTAAACAAAACACAGAGTTCTTCAGTACATACTGTATAGCTTACTTGCATCAGAAAGCGTGTCTCTCACACACAGATCCTGCAGCCTTCCCAGGCAGTCTGCCCATACTAATCAGGTTAGAAGCACTATATCACTCTTACACAGCTGAAACCCTGATTAGCCCTCTGTGAGGCCAAAGACCCGAACTGGGCCCAATGTCTAGAACTCGCCTTATCTCTCTCTCAGAGCCTTTACCCAGCTTTTACAGCAAACTGAAAAGGTTCAGACAAAACAAAAAGCATTTTTCCTAGAAGTTAACATTTTCTAAAACATGTAAGACAAGAACCTGGGACAAATATACCTGCCCTCAAACACTATCCCAGTGTTCTTGTCACATATCCCCCTCCCCTGTTTCGACCTAGGGGCCGGAACACTTGTAGCCCCCAAACAGAAGATGCGAGACAATGCATCTGCGTTGGCCAATTGTGTTCCCGGTCTATGTTCGACAGTAAACTTAAAGTCCTGCAACGCTAGAAACCATCTAGTTACACGAGCATTCTTGCCTCTATTTACATACATCCATTTTAAAGGGGCATGGTCTGTCACTAGTCTGAATTGTCTACCCAAGAGGTAATATCTCAAGGTATCTAGTGCCCACTTAATGGCCAAAGCCTCCTTTTCCACAATGGCATACCTTTTTTCATGCTCATTGAGTTTCCTACTCAAATAAATGATAGGGTGTTCGTCCCCATCTCTGGTTTGGGACAGCACAGCACCTATCCCTACCTCTGAGGCATCTGTCTGTACCACAAATTCTTTTGAAAAATCTGGTGTTATCAACACCGGTTGTGAACACAAAGCCACTTTTAACGCTTGGAACGCCTTTTCTGCATCAGGGTTCCATTTCACCACATTTGACTGCTTCCCTTTGGTAAGGTCTGACAACGGCACCGCTGTGGTCGCAAAATTAGGAATAAACCGTCTATAGTACCCAGTAATTCCCAAAAAAGCCCTTACCTGTTTTTTATTCACTGGACGAGGCCAGTTTTGAATAGCATCAACTTTATTCAATTGGGGCCTAATCAGACCTCTGCCTATGGTGAAGCCCAAGTATTTGACCTCCTCCATTGCGAGGCAGCACTTCTTTGGGTTAGCAGTTAACCCTGCCTCTCTGATTGAGTACAGTACTGCTTGTACTTTAACCAAATGTGACCCCCAGTCTGTACTGTGAATTACCACATCATCCAAATAGGCAGCTGCATATTTTCTATGGGGCCTCAAAATTTTATCCATCGCCCGTTGAAAGGTTGCTGGAGCCCCATGCAACCCAAAGGGTAACATCTTATACTGGTACAGCCCCTCCGGAACCGAAAAGGCTGTTTTTTCTTGGCGCTATCAGATAAAGGTATTTGCCAGTAACCTTTGGTCAGGTCCAATGTGGTGAGAAACCTGGCTGTTCCCAGCCTTTCTACAAGCTCATCCACACGGGGCATGGGGTATGCGTCAAACTTGGACACCTCATTTAACTTACGAAAGTCATTACAGAAGCGTATGCTACCGTCGGGCTTCGGGATGAGCACTATGGGACTGGACCACTCACTGTTAGACTCCTCTATGACTCCAAGTTCTAACATGGTTTTAACTTCCTTAGAAATAGCTTCTCGCTGAGCTTCAGGAATCCTATATGGCTTTAAATGAACCCTGACCCCTGGTTCTGTGACAATGTCATGTTTTATTATGGTCGTTCGGCCAGGCAGCTCTGAAAATACCTCCCTATTTTGGATGAGAAATTCTTTAACCTGATTGTTCTGATCAGCTGATAATGTCTCTGACACCTTCACTGCGGGAAGCAACCGGGGTGAAGACACCGAAGGGCAAGGCTCCGCTGACAGAGACAACCTATCTTTCCAGGGTTTGATTAAGTTAACATGGTAGATCTGTTCGGGTTTTCTCTTTCCCGGCTGGTATACTTTGTAATTAACCTCATTCACTTTTTCCCTAATCTCAAATGGACCCTGCCATTTAGCTAGGAATTTGCTTTCCACAGTGGGTACCAAAACAAGAACTCTTTCTCCAGGAGCAAATTCCCGTATCTTGGCACGCCGGTTATAGACCCTCTGTTGAGCACTTTGGGCCTGTTCCATGTGCTCTCTGACAACAGGTACCACGGCTGCAATCCTATCCTGCATTTGTGTTACATGCTCAATAACGCTTCTATAAGGAGTGGGCTGTCCTTCCCACGTCTCTTTGGCAACATCCAACAGCCCTCTGGGGTGTCTACCATACAACAAATCAAATGGAGAAAACCCCGTAGAGGACTGAGGAACTTCTCTGATGGCCATTAACAAGTAGGGCAACAAACAATCCCAGTTTTTCCCATCTCTCTCAACAACCTTTTTTAACATACTTTTTAATGTTTTATTAAACCTTTCCACCAACCCGTCAGTTTGGGGATGGTAGATGGACGTCCTGAGGTGAGTGACCTTAAATAACTTGCATAATTCTTTCATGATCCTTGACATAAATGGAGTACCTTGGTCAGTCAAAATTTCTTTTGGTATTCCCACTCTACTAAATACCTGCACCAGCTCCCTAGCTATCGCCTTGGTTGTGATAGTGCGTAAAGGGACAGCCTCAGGATATCGAGTGGCATAGTCCATAATTACCAGGATATACTGATGGCCCCGAGCAGACTTTAACAAGGGCCCCACGAGATCCATGGCTATTCTGTCAAACGGGACCTCTATAATAGGCATGGGAACTAGTGGGCTCCTGAAATGGGGTCTAGGGGCATGATACTGGCATTCAGGACAGGAAGAACAATATTCAGACACTTCTTTATAAACCCCTGGCCAAAAGAACCTTTGTAAAACTCTTTCAGTGGTTTTTTCTGCCCCTAAATGTCCTGCGGTAACGTGACTATGAGCTAAATCTAGTACCGTTCTCCGATAAGGCTGGGGAACTACCAGCTGTTCCACCACATCCTCACCCCTTTTGACAATGTGGTACAAGAGCTCATTACAGATGGCCATGTGGGGATACGTAACCCTGTCACCTGGTACCACAGGTTCCCCATTAACAATCTTAACATTCTCTCTAGCCTTTATTAAGGTAGGATCCTTTAACTGTTCAGACGCAAACAGATCCTTCTTTACCTCCAGGTCAGGCACGCTTTCAGTTCTAACTACTATGTCTCTGTTCCCGGCAAGAGGGTCCTCACTGGACTCCCCATCTGTCACTTCCCCAGCCAAACTAGCAAAAGGCAAAGGGCCAGAAAGTTCCGAAGACCCACGTACATCCAAAAAATCACTGGTATTATCAACTGGCTTTTTACTTCTCACATCTGTTGATAACCGTGATTCCCACAGTTTCCAAAAATGAGGAAAATCCCTCCCTATTATGGCCTCATGCACCAAGGTAGGGACCAGTCCCACTTTAACCATTGCTGACCCACAACAAGTTTCTATATTCACCTCAGCAGTGGCATAATATTGGGTATCCCCATGTATGCAAGTTACCCCAATAGGTATTTGCTGGACCTTTAAGGGGTTCACTAACCCAGCTTTCACGAGGGTAACTAAACTTCCTGAATCTAGCAAGGCCTCTACCCGGTTACCTTCTAAGAACACATCACACATTTGTTTTTCCAGCTCAGGTGAAGGTACCACAGTACAGGCTAACCTAGCAAAGAAAGACATTCTGCGACATTCAAAGGCAGCATCACATTGCATGGGTTCTTGCGTGACTGGGCAATTGGCAATAACATGACCTGGCATACCACACCTAAAACATTTAACCACACGATTATCAACCCATTTGGGCAGCATAGACCGTTCTAGCCCCATTGGCCTGTTTCCAGGGCCAGTGTTTACAGTCTCTCCAGCCTTGCGTTCTCTTAACCGCCCAGCAACGTTTTCCCACGGAACAGTCTTACCAGTCTTTACTGAAGGGCGCTGTCGAGGATCTATGGGTTGCTGGGTGGTCATCAGTAGTTCCTCTGCTGCCAAATACCTCTCTACCATGTCCACTAATTGGTCAGCAGTACCCGGGTTTCCATGGCTCACCCACTTGCGCAGGACCATGGGCAAAGATCTCAAGTAGCGGTACATGACGACTCTTTCCACCATCTGGGGACCAGTTAATGTCTCTGGCTGCAGCCATTTTTTTGTTAGCTGAATAAGGTCGTGCATCTGGGAGCGCGGAGGCTTCTCCATGGCGTACAGCCAACGGTGCACCCGTTGTGCTCGTACTGACAGCGTGACTCCCAGGCGGGTCAGGATCTCAGTCTTTAGTTTATCATAGTCCCGAGCCTCAGCAGGGCTTAAATCAAAGTAAGCTTTTTGGGGCTCACCTGACAGGAAAGGTGCCAGCAGACTGGCCCACTGTGCTTTCGGCCAGTTCTCACGCTCGGCAGTCCTTTCAAACGTGGTCAGATAGGCCTCCACATCATCAGCCTCTGTCATTTTCTGCAGGAAGTGACTGGCTCGTATAGAACTAGAGCTGGTTGGAGCACTGACGGCCACATCTCCAACCCGAGCTGCAAGTCTCTGCACCACTTCTGCTAAGGCCTCTCTATCCTGACGCTGTAGTCTCCAATTTTCCTCCATTGCCACCTGCTGCTGTCGGTTGGCCTCCTGCTGAGCCGCTGTAGCTTGCAGCAAGGCTTTAAGCAGATCCTCCATGTCAACAGATTTTTCAGGCGGCTTTGCAGCTGCTTTCACCCAGGACATATATCAAACCCTCAGGGGTGAGTCTCAGTAACTTCACACTGGGCTGTATCTGCATAAACCACCGTTTTCTGCAGGCCTCACAAAGCTGCTGCTTTCACTTATGCGCAGAACGGCCTGCTCACATTCTCCACCAAGTTGTAACACTGTAGGGGTGCAAGGTGCCTTTTCCTGGGGAATATGGCAGCACGCAGCAGCTGAGGAACAACACAAGTCCAGTTTCTGGTACAACTGACCCCGGCCAGTTTTATTGAAACAGAAAATAAAACAAACCCCAAAATAAAAATACCTTGCCTGTCCGGCACTAACTAAACATAAGATGTTCCTAACTGTCACTAAACAAAACACAGAGTTCTTCAGTACATACTGTATAGCTTACTTGCATCAGAAAGCGTGTCTCTCACACACAGATCCTGCAGCCTTCCCAGGCAGTCTGCCCATACTAATCAGGTTAGAAGCACTATATCACTCTTACACAGCTGAAACCCTGATTAGCCCTCTGTGAGGCCAAAGACCCGAACTGGGCCCAATGTCTAGAACTCGCCTTATCTCTCTCTCAGAGCCTTTACCCAGCTTTTACAGCAAACTGAAAAGGTTCAGACAAAACAAAAAGCATTTTTCCTAGAAGTTAACATTTTCTAAAACATGTAAGACAAGAACCTGGGACAAATATACCTGCCCTCAAACACTATCCCAGTGTTCTTGTCACAATATATATGTTGAGTATCCCATATCCAAATATTCCGAAATATGGAATATTCCAAAATACGAACAGTACAGATGGTGTAATGGTTAGCATTACTGCCTCACAGCACTGAGGTCATGGGTTCAATTCCCACCATGGCCCTAACTGTGTGGCGTTTGTATATTCTTCCCATGCTTGCATGTGTTTCCTCCGGGTACTCCGGTTTCCTCCCTCAATTCAAAAATATACTGGTAGGTTAATTGGCTCCAAACAATATTAACCGAAGAGTGAATGTGTGTGCATGTACATGAGGTAGAGAATATAGATTGTAAGCTTACTAAGGCAGGGACTAATGTGAATGGCCAGAAGATTCTCTGTAAAGCGCTGCAGAATATGTGTGTGCTATATAAATAACTGGAAATAATAATAATAATAATAATAATAATAATTGATAAAGAGATTAAGATACTGTTGTCCAGTTTTCTTATTTAGACCCTGAGTGCCAGAATCTGCACATTGAAAATCACGGCACCAGGGCATGCATATGTAAGTGAGTGCGGGGTACCCATGGAAACATTATATAAATATATATACACATATATATATATATATATATATATATATATAAAATTCCTATATAATAGGCCAGATCTGTGACTCTGCCTGGGTCTCTAACACTGGGCGTGGCTAGGAGCTCTTATTGGGTTAGTGGCAAGTCTATCATACCCAGTCCACAGCTGATTGGGCGAGAAACGCCCTCCCACACAGGTTACATGTAATGGGAGGCTCTGCCCTTTGGCTGCTGTGTTTTCACAGAGCAGGATTAGCAATGGGACTGATGGAGTTGCAGCTCCAGCCCCACACCCCAAAATAGTCCCACTGCATCTGCAGCAACATACCCTCCAACAATTTACACATAAAAATTTATACAAATGCAAAAGGGGGCGTGACCACGGGTACAGCGACGTGGCCACGCCCCTTTTCCTATACTTTCAATGGAAGTTTGGAAAGTCAAAAATCTGTACATACCATAAAAAAAGGGACTGTGCCTGCCAAAAAGGTGCAGCTGGAGGGTTTGCCACTGCATCTGCAGCAAGTCTCTGCACTGCATCAACAATACCCACTCCCTAGCCGTGGTGCAAGTGGAAAAAAAGCTGCTGTGGCCACCAGCATAGATGTGTATGAAAGCTGCACAGCAGATGGCTTTCATAGCCCTCCCTGCGCCACATACTCTCTGAGCCCCGGAGCCTCCTCTGCGTGTGATGTCACAGAAGTGCCTCCCAGCCACAGCCGTGCCCAGATCCCCAGAGGCCCTGACTCCGCAACACAGCACCTGGGCTGCTGGCCAGGAAGCCCCGAGATGGTTAATGTAATGGATAAAGTGGGTGATATCGCCGAGGCTAATGTATGGATGCTGAATTAATGTAAAAGGTGACAGTGCTGTGCAGTGCAGTGGGTGTGCAGTCAGGGCTGGTGCTAGGGTGTTCGGCGCCCCCCCTGACAACTATAAATTTGCACCCTTGCATACTTTACAAAGGCACAGCGCACGTAATACCACCTGTAGTAGAGACACTTACACATGTAATGCCCCCTGTACCAGAGATGCTTACACATGTAACGCCCCCTGAACCAGTGATGCTTACACGTGTAATGCCTTCCTGTACCAGTGACGCTTACACAAGTAACACCCCCTGTAGCAGTGACGCTTACACATGTAATGCCCCCTGTAGCAGTGCCGATTACACACATAACGCCCTCTGTACCAGTGACACTTACACACGTAACAACCCCTGTACCAGTGCCGCTTACACACGTAACGCCCCCTGTACCAGTGCCGCTTACTCAAGTAACGCTCCCTGTACTAGTACCGCTTACACACGTAATGCCCCCTATACCAGTGCTGCTTACACACGTAACGCCTCCTGTACTAGTGACGCTTACACACATTATGCCGTAGTCACACATACACACACTCACAACAGACACACACATATATATATATATACACACAAACACACACACACACACATACATACTGTACATTTCACACATACACAGTCACACATATATACAGTATAAACAGATACTGTATATATACACACACACACACTCACTCTCTTTCCAGACACTTACCTAATGAAGCCTGGTTGGCCGAAGCTGTAGCAGCTCAACCTCCTGCTGCAGCATGGTCCCATCTAGCTCCGTCCCTTATTCCCATCTAGCCGTGCCCTCTTTGGCTCCCGTCCGGCCAGTGAATGTCACACAAGGGAGGGGAGGGGGTGAGGAGGCTTTGTGCTGCCGGCGCTGAGGTGGAGAGGAGGTTTTGTGCTGCCGACGCCGCTGCATGTGTGACAGCAGCCGGCAGCAGTAGCACAGGGATGCAGAGCAGGGAGAACGCCTCTCCTTCCTTGTGCCTCCCTGCACTGCATCCCTTTGCTGAGCGGCTAGCCCTGGGCCTGTGTGCAGTGTCACTGACACTGCACAGCACTCTCACCTTTTACATTGATTCAGCCAGTCACTCAGTTTTGCCAGCCAGTCACTATTGTTAGCACCAGTGTCCCAACGCGCCACATTACAGGGAAGTAGAAGCACTAAATAAACTAAAGCTCCCAGCAGCCCTTAGCACCGAAGCATTCCGGCCCTTAGGGCTGCTGGTAGCTGTAGTTTATTGAGTGCATCTTCTTCCCTGTAATGCGGCACGTTGGAACACCGGCGCTAACAATAGTGACTGGCTGCTGTGCGAGTCTCCGGGAGAGCAACTGCCAAAGGAGGACAGCAGCTTAGTTGCTGACAGGAGGAGAAGCAGGAGAAGCATTTACCCACCCCTCCCCCACTCACAGTACTTTCGGGCCCCATCCACGGCACCCCTACACACCCCCTCCAGCACCCGCGGTTGCACCGGCCCCCTTCCCCCACCCGCAGCAACCCCGCATATGCCCCTCCTGCCGCACCACTGCATCTGCCCCTCTCCCACCCGGGGCACCACCGCAACTGCTCCTCCCCCACCTGCGGTGGCTCCGGACCCCCACCCTCCCCCAACCGCGTCACCACCGCACAAGCCTTTCCCCCACCTGCGGCACCACCACAACTGCCCCTCCCCCTTCTGTGGCACCCCCAGATCCCATCTGCGTCTTCCCCACACCCGCCACTCCCCCAACCAAAGCACCTACTAGGTGATTCATCAGGCCCTGCGTGCGCTGTTCACGCTGTTGAAAGGGGCTTTGACCCCTTAACCATTGCACGCCCTTTGTCCGTGCAATATTTAACCACTCACACAATTATGATTGGAGTTAATACTCCATATAATAAAAATATTGCACACCACAAGGGTGTGCAAGGGTTAAGGGGGCGTAGCCCCTTACGACTGTGTGAAGAGCGGCCGTAGGGCGTGATGAACCACCTAGTATATTATATATATACAAACACACAGATTTATAGAACACTGCAAGAAAATGTAATTGGACACAAATCCTCTTTATACCACATTTGTGCACTTAACTTGAGAGTTAGTTGTTATTAAGTTACAATTCCCTTTTATTAAATAACACATTTCAATATACTGCCATACCCAGGATTCAACCCCATAACTTGTTGCATTCCAGTCAAACACCTTACTCAGAGCTATTTGATCCTGCATAACAATTATGTGATTTCTAACCATATGAAGCTACTTTATTAAAGAAATAATCAGCATTGCAATTGAGCAGATCAATGAAGTGTGCAGCCACACATCCAATCCCTTGCAGACACACACTACATAAATCTGCTCAGCTGCAATGCTGATAATTTTTTCCACAAAGTACAAGGTGAGCTTCAAATAACTAGAATTATATAGCTGAGAACTCTCTAGCTTTCTAAGCAAAGGCAGATAGCTCAATGAATAGAGTGTCTGACTACAATGCCACAGCAACAGGTTTAAATGCCGGGTAAGTTAGCATCTAGAAATTTAATAAAGCACAGTGTGACTGAATAACAAAGAGCTCTCAAGTTAAGTTCATGAATATTGTATAGGTATTAGTGATGGAAAGGGTGGGGGAAGTAGACAGGGGTGGTCAGGAGTTACTGGGCTTCAAAAAAGGGAAGCTACAAGTGAAAGTACTGTAATTAATACATATAATTGACAAGTGCCGCTAACAATGTCCCCTACCCTGCAGCACTATGTGCGGTGGCACACTCTGCATCACCCTATGTACGGCCCTGTGTCCACATACAGTATCTGGGTGGACATACAGAAGGGGATCTGGCAGAGCACACCATATCACATTTGATTGGAAGATAAACTTACACACAGGTTGATAGCTGTCATCTTGTGTCTACAACCAATGATCGATTTCAATAGGACCATTATTTTGGATGTGTTGGAATCTCATGTATAGGAGTGATATTACAGTATACTGGTTTGCTACTTTAAAACTTTCTGAGAAACATGAATGATTTCATTGCAAACCTTTAGATAACTGGTAGCAAAAGCTTACACTTAGTTACGTAGCAAATAAAAAAATCAATGTATGGAAATATTTACAGATATATTTGTGAATATTATATTTATTGCTTGATCTAGTTATATTGTAAACAGTTTATTCTGCATTGTTTTATCAAAATAAATTGGTGGATTGTAGAAACCAAAAAGATATATAAAATACCATCCTGACAAAAAACAACAACAAAAGAAATAATATTGCACTATGAACAGTGCAGTCCTTAGTATATTACTAAAGGCAACAAAGTAAGAGATGAAGAGCACGGGAGGCATTTGATATCCCGGCTGTCGGGATCCCGGCACTCACCATACTGATGCTGGAATCCCGACAGCCAGCATACCAACAATTACGACACCCCTGGAGGGAGAATAAATATGTTGCGTGTAGCGCGCCACCGTGCCGACAGCGTGTCGAGCGTTGCAAGCTTGCAAGGTTCTTTTGTGCTCACCCTGCTGCCGGCAGTTGGGATCCCAGCACTGGTATGCTGGACTCCTGGATCCCAAACGCCGGCATTACATGCTACACCTGAAGACATCATCCACAACAATTAAGATGGTACTGTATATACTGTAGAGCACAGGTTCTCGAACTCGGTCTTCAGGACTCCACACAGTGCATGTTTTGCAGGGATTCAGTATGAAATACCGAAGGCTGGGATGTCTGCCGTCAGTATACCGACAGTGGCATCCCGGCCACCAGTATGCCGGCAGCGGGGTGAGCTCTAGTAAGCCCCTTGCAGGCTCGCTGTGCTTGCCATGGTTTATATTCTCCCTCTATGGGTGTCATGGACACCGACAGAGGAAGACTAGCCTGTCTTGTTGGTATTCCGACACCAGCATTGTACCGCTGTGTTTGATTTCGGCATCGGCATTGTGATCACCGGTATCTCATATGGTGGTATCTTAACCACTTCCCTTTTGCAGGTCTCCTCACAGAATCACATGTGGAATAATTAGCTCCACCTGTGGATCTTTTAAAATGTGTCAGTGAGTAATGAATACACCTGTGCTCCTGCTGGATTCAGAGCCGGTTCAAGCCCGCTCTGCGCCCCGGGAAGGAAATGGGGCGTGGCTTAATACAGGCGGCGTGGTCAGTTCCGCCCCAGTACAGTAGTAGCGCCGCTTAAATGCTGAGCGGTGCGCGATGACGTCATCGTGCACCGCACAGCAAAAGGTCCTCTCCACGAAGGGAAACTAGACGCGTAGCATCTAGTTCCCTTCGTGGAGAGGACCTTTGCTGTGCGGGGCGCGATGACGTCATCGCGCACCGCTCAGCAAAGGTACTCTCCACGAAGGGTAACTAGACGCTTCGCATCTAGTTCCCTTCACAGGAGGCACAGACGGGGGACACAGCGGGCAGCGGAGGGCACAGCAGTGGCGGATCTTGCCATGGTGCGGCGCCCTCCAGATGGCGCCAGCGCCCTCCGGAAGGCGGCGCCCAGGGGCAATAGTCCTGCTTACCAGTGGCAAGATCCGCTACTGGCTGGGTTACATGGAAAACGTTGACTGTTTGGGTTCCTGAGGACAGAGTTTGAGAACCTGTGTTGTAGAGGAGGAGCTTTGTCTTAACAGTCAAACTATTGAAGCAGGTATCACAACCATAAATGCACTGCACAGTGTTGGTTTTAGATTAACAGTAACATCACATTAAATATATTTGTATTAAAAAAAATGAATGTGATACTGTATTATTTTTGTAGAAAAAAGACAAAATGATTACATAAATCCTAGTACTGTACTTTTTATTTTTTTCATTCGTACAGCCAGACTGCAGACAGTAAATACTGTTCTCACCATATGTATGCAGTTATTTACACTTGGTTAGTTTCTGTCATGCAAATGTAAATGAGTGCAGTTGACAAAGCACTATTTATATGGCACCTTTGTAGCAATGTGAATGGAAAAAAAAAAAACGTCCTATGTGATTTACAGTAAGAAAACCTTCTAACAAGTGTGTAAAAAAAAAATATGTTGTGCTTCTTTGATTTTGCCCTGCTTTTAAAAACACGGAAAACACATAAATGCATTACAATTAGTTGTCATTAAGCCAGAGCACTACTTTATTTGTGTTTTATACTTGTCAGAATTACAGTACTCGGGAGAGATCCTTTGTGTTTGCTTTAACTGTCAGAGAAGTCTTAAATCCTGTTGCTATGGTTACAGAAAAATACAGTAACAAGTTGGCAAACCTAATTCTGTTTCCATATTCTTTCCAATTCGGACTGCATATTCAATTTAATAACCTATTTTAATAATTTGCATGAGCAAGAAAAAAAAAACACTAAAAATACAAGATTTGATAATAAAACAGTACTTTAATATACACAAGACTCTGAAATGATTGTTTAAATTGTTATCCTATCATGTTTATCTCCGTTTAAATGGGGACCAATTTAGTCACCTTTATGCAAATGCTTCAAATTTCTATCCTCCTATTTTTCTCTGCTGCGGTGTTAAATCTAGAAAATACAGAAAGTCCGAGATTTAAGCTGCTAAAAAAAAAAAAAAGTCATTTGGAATTTAATGTGGAATTCTTTCATAACAAATCCCAAATACAGTTTAAAGTTATATTAATTCATATTTTCATGTGCTTCTTCTTATTGACATCTGTGAATTATAACTGATAAGCTGTGAGTTGTGGAATTGAAAACTTACAATTAGTAATCATGTTCACAGTTTTTTTATATGGTTGTTTCACAAGCATGTCTGTCTGTCCTACATGACATTGAGGCTGACAGGCTAGATTAGAAATTGAGGCAGGTTATTTTTTTCAATCTAGGGGTATTACTTAGGTTTAAGAAAGTAGCAGATGATCTGCAAAGACAATACGTATATGTAAGTCAATACTGTACTTAATTAAAGTATTTTAATTATTATTATTATTATTATTATTATGCTTTATTTATATGGCACCACAAATGGTTTGCAGCACCGTACAAAGGATAACATTAAGACAGATCAGGGTAAAACAGAACATTACAGTAGCCAAAAAAAAAAACCCCAAGAAACAAGCACCACAGATCTCGGTATACAATACAGCGGTTAAAGCAGGGACATGTCATTGATAGCAATGGTGACATTAGTAATTTTAGAGCTAGCATAAGGGATAACCAGAAGATGACCAGTGTCTAGGTGCGGGCTGCAACTGAAGTGCAAGAGAAGAAGGATGAGAAAACAGGAGCAAGGAGGACCTATTCCTAGGATCTTACAATTTAAAGGGAGGGGAGACAGACAGAAAACATGAGATGTGAGATAGTCAATGGGGGTCTTAGTACAGGAAGGTAGAGAAATACTGTAGGGATGGCTGGGGAAGGAGGAAGGTAGTGAGATTGAAATAGCTGGGGCAGGAGGGTGAGGCAAGCAACCAGGAAAATGGGTATGTGCTGGATGGGTATGCTGAGATGAACAGGTTGGTTTTTAGTGCCCATTTACAGCTATGCAAGCTCGGGGAGAGAGTCTGCTGGAGCAAGACAGTGCATTCCAGTGAAGGGGGTCAGCATGGGAGAAATCTTGGATTTGTGCGTTGGATGCAGTAACTATAGACATGTAGTCAGCTCAAGTGTTTTGGAGGTTATTCATCATACCTTGGAGAGAGATTAAGGGGGTAATTTGCGATCTGATTGCTGGTCTGCGTTTTTTGGTGTCAAGCAATCAGATAGGCGCCACCTACAGGGGGAGGGGAAAATCGATGTGCAATCGCTTCATTAGCAGAGCTGCACAAAAATCAATCAGTGCAGTCTCTGCGCAGCCCAGGACTTACTCAGGCATTGCTAATGAATCCTCCTGATCGGGGCCGGAGCGGACGTCAGACACCCTCCCTCAAAACACCTGTGCCCGCCTGCGTTTTTCCGGACACTCACGGAAAATGGTCAGTTGCCAACCACAAACAGCCTCTTCCTTTCAATCTCCTTGCTAATGACCGTGCGACTGGATCATTCACACCATCCCGTCGCAGGGTGCCGATCCCCATAGCAGCCATCTGTCACGTCAGTGCAGTGCAGCTCAGTCACATGCACAGTTCAGATATGATCGCACGCTGTATGAAAATGCACAGCTGCAATCAGATCTGAATCACCCCCTAAGTTGTGAGAGATAAAGGACCATCTAATCAGCTTTTTACATTTTTCTAGAACAGCCTGAAAAATGACAGTGTAAGTTGATTAGTTGGTACCTTATCTCTTTCTGCTTTTTCTCGGTCCAAAATTTGGTAAATATCCCATATTGTCTTTAACATATGTTTTCCTACAAAAAATAGAAAATAAATCTAAAGATACTGTGTCTTCAAGTAGCTAAATATATTTTGCACCAGCCAGTGCGGCATTAATTCATAATCATGAGAGCTTTGTCCAAAAATAACATTGGACAAAGTACTAATAAGAGCTGTTCTGCCTTGTCCTGTAATATAAGATCTGATTGGTATGGGTCATTAGGTCAACAAGATTTAGGTCGACGGTCATTAGGTTGACATGCAATAGGTCGACAGGGTGACTAGGTCGACATGATCATTAGGTCAACATGAACAAGGGCAACATGGAAAAAGGTCGACATGAGTTTTTCGACTTTTTTTGGTGTCGTTTTCTTTGTAAAGTGATGGGGAACCCCAGTTAGTGCACCATGTCTCCTCGCATAGCTAGCTTCACTCGCCATGCTTCAGGAAAGGTGCCTCGCTCTTCTACCGCTGCGCTTGGCACAGGTTACCGTTCCCAATTGTAGTCCATGTGGATCGTTCAGTATGAAAAAGTAAAAAAAATAAAAAAATGTGAAAAATCATGTTGACCTTTTCCATGTCGACCTTGTTCATGTTGACCTAATGACCACGTCGACATAATGACTATGTTGATCTAGTGTATGTCGACCAATAGTGGTCGACCTAGTGACTGTCGACATAAGTCTTGTCGACCTAATGGACGTAAACTGATCTGACAGAGGGGATTGAGTTTGTGACCATTTCCTATTCATGTTCTCCACTGCATTTATTTACTGTTATTCATTTAATGTTAAATTGGTGTAAAAGGGAGGCACTCGATCTCCCAGCTGTTGGGATCCCAGCGCTCTGCATACCTGCACTGGAATCCTGACCGGTGGGATACCGATAACTATTCTCCTAGCACACCAAAGGGATCTATTGCGCTCGCCCTGTATTCCGGCAGTCAGGATCCCAGCGCCGGTGTGCTGGGCACTGGGAACCCAAGCGATGGTGAATTGTAGTTTATGATACCCCTGGTAACAAGCATTACCCCTTGGCAATGAGCATTACACACCTAGTACATGAAACCCCTGGCAACAAGCATTATCTCTTGGCAATGAGCATTACACACCAAGCACATGAACCCCTGGAAAGAAGCATTACCCCTTGGCAATGAGCATGACAATCAATGCATGAATTCCCTGGCAACAAGCATGGCACTCAGCACATCAAACCCCAGGCAACAAGCATTACCCCTCTGGCAATGAGAAGACACCCAGCGCACGAAACCCCAGGCAACAAGAATTATCCCCTGGCAATGAGCATGACACCCAGCGCATGAAACCCTGGACAACAAGTATTACTCCCTGACAATGAGCATGAAACCCTTGACAATGAGCAGGTTATATAAAAGTAATTAGAAGCCTTACTGTGGGGCATAATGTGTAATGGGCATTGCAGTGTGTGGCATAATGTATCATGGACATTGCAGTGTGTGGCATAATGTATACCAGGCATTGTGGTGTGTGGCATAATGTATCAAGGACATTGCAGTGTGTGGCATAATGTATCATGGACATTGTGGCATATTGTATAACAGGCATTGTGGTAAGTGGCAAAATGTGCCACAGGCATTACGGTGTGTGGTATACTGTATCACAGGCATTGCAGTATGTAGTATAATTTCTGAGGTGCATTGTGGTGTGTAGCATAATGAATCACAGGTGTTACGGTGTGTGGCATAATGTATAATGGGCATTGTAGTGTGTGGCATAATGTGTCACAGGCATTAAAGTGTGTGTCATAATCTGTCAGGGGCATAACAGTGTATGGCATATTGTGTAATGGGCATTACGATGCATGGCATAGTGTTCAAGGGCCATTGCAGTGTGTGGTATAATGTGTAAGGGGCATTACTAGAAGGAGAAAAAATGACAAATAATTTAAGTGGCATAAATCAGTATTTTTTTTTTCCTGTGGTGGCCAATGTCTGGGCGTGCAGGTTGAAAAACTGGGGTATAAGGTAGTGTATTCCTGCAATGCCACCGTTTTTAGCAAAGCCACATCCCTTCTAGCAAGACCACTTTTCTAATGGCAATTGAAGGGGGAGGCACCAGAAAACGTTTTGGCTTGGGGTAGTAAAATTTATAGTTACACCACTGGGTAGTTGTGTTGGATACAAACTCTGGATGTTTTTGCACCCCTGCAGATAACTAGTATTAGTGTGGCAGTATAGAGCAGAGAGTTCAAGCCACAACTTTATGTACTATAAATACCTTTAGATGTCATAACTGTTTCTTTGATTGACTTCATACATATGCATGTTATTAGCCAATTGTTGTATGAAGTTCTGCACAAACCAGTTTATTTTGCAACTTTCTTCATACTTTTAGTTAAAATGGGCACCCAGGCATGAAATGTCTGGGCCATGGGCTGACACACACAATAGTTTCTTATTCAGTATCTAGTCCTATCTGCTGTAGCCCAGCTTTTTATTGATAATGTGAAATTATTTTGTGTTCTCTCTAATGATCTCACACAACACCAGCCAAACTATTATCTAAGTTGTGACCAGTAATTCAAGCTAAAAGCACCTTGGTCAGTGCTGAGAATTGAAATTTGCAGCAGTTTATATTCCACCAGTTATGATATTGACATGTAACTACTTCTTGAATGCAGTTGTACATTTCATGTCTTTAAGTGACAGTATGACTGAACATGCTACCTATGGGTCATGTTTAAATGTAGTAACAGAACAATTTACAGTATGTGAGGGAATATTTGTTTCCTAATCTTACTTGCAAGATAAATGTCAGTTCCTTTATCTAGGGCAAGAGTTGACTACCAAGTGCCAGATTAAACCTACCTTTAATGATGAGAGAAATGGAGAGAACTAGTCTCTGGTTGTATGCCAATCCCACCCTCCTGGCGCTATTGGTAGATTAAATAAATAAATATACAGCAGCGTATATTTTGAGACTTGGGGGGTCATTCCGAGTTGTTCGCTCGCTAGCTGCTTTTAGCAGCATTGGACACGCTAGGCCGCCGCCCTCTTGGAGTGTATCTTAGCTTAGCAGAATTGCGAACGAAAGATTAGCAGAATTGCGAATAGAAATTTCTTAGCAGTTTCTGAGTAGCTCGAGACTTACTCCTACACTGCGATCAGCTCAGGCCGTTTCGGTTTGACGTCACAAACACGCCCTGCGTTCGGTCAGCCACTCCCCCATTTCTCCAGACACTCCCGCGTTTTATTCTGGCACGCCTGCGTTTTTCCGCACACTCCCAGAAAATGGTCAGTTTCTGGCCAGAAAAACCCACTTCCTGTCAATCACACTCCGATCACTTCAACGAATAATATTCTTTGTTCGGACGTGAGTAAATCTACTAAGTTTTGTGCTAAAATACTTAGCGCATGCGCACTGCGTACCATGCGCATGCACATTTTTAGCTTAATCGCTCCGTTGCGAAAATCGACAACGAGCGAACAACTCGGAATGACCCCCATGGTTAGAGTCTCTAGCATATAAAGGTAAGTAAATGGTTAAAACATTGCGCTATGTCATACTCAAAATAGAAAAAATAAATAAATAGATATATTGGCTGTGCATCTATCTGAATAAGGGCCCTCATTCCGAGTTGATCGGTCGCAAGGCGAATTTAGCAGAGTTACACACGCTAAGCCGCCGCCTACTGGGAGTGAATCTTAGCTTCTTAAAATTGCGACCGATGTATTCGCAATATTGCGATTACTAACTACTTAGCAGTTTCAGAGTAGCTTCAGACTTACTCTGCCTGTGCGATCAGTTCAGTGCTTGTCGTTCCTGGTTGACGTCACAAACACACCCAGCGTTCGCCCAGGCACTCCCACCGTTTCCCCGGCCACTCCTGCGTTTTTTCCGGAAACGGTAGCGTTTTCAGCCACACGCCCCTGAAACGCCGTGTTTCCGCCCAGTAACACCCATTTCCTGTCAATCACATTACGATCGCCGGAGCGAAGAAAAAGCCGTGAGTAAAAATACTTTCTTCATAGTAAAGTTACTTGGCGCAGTCGCAGTGCGAACTTTGCGCATGCGTACTAAGCGGATTTTCACTGCGATGCGATGAAAAATACCGAGCGAACAACTCGGAATGAGGGCCAAGGTCGGGAGACTTATAATGAATATAATATAAAACACATTTATTTTATATATACACACACAACACAAAAATCTAAAAAAGAAAAAGAATAAGATTTTTTTTCTTATACATAAAAGCATATGCTAAAATAGCAGGTTGTCCCAATTGGGACTATCCCTGAATGACACACAAATGAGAGTTATATAGCTTAGTTTAACCAAGTGTTCATATATATAATGGTGCTCAATATGAAATGGTTACTAAGATGTCCTTTATAGACAATAAGAAACAATTGTTGCAATGAGCTCTTTGCACTAGATCCACACACGGAATGAATGTTAGTTTGTATGCCGGCGTCCCGGCTGCAATTGGAAACAGTTCAAGGTAGTAACTTAAAGCAAGTGCTGTATATTTACCACCGATTATGTATCAATTCTCCCACTGTTGCGGCGTGTTTGTCCCTTTAAACCGGGTGGTGAGGCTGTCAGCTTGTATGGATATAAAGGGGCAGAAATCCTGTAGTCATTAGATGGTTGAAACAGTATAAATTATTTCAAGTTCTCTTGTTTCCTTCCTTGGCTGCTCTAAAATGTTACAGAATGTCTATCTATATTGAAACCCTCAATTACCCTGCAATATGCATGATAGGCAACTGCATAATATTTTATTTATGATGTTCTATATTACTATGCATTGGAACATTCAAGTCATTTATTTCATTTTTGCTCAATAACAGCTAATTTATTAAGATTATGAGGCATTTTAAACATTTACATTATGTAATATTTTAAAGTCATGTTTTATTTACTAATCTTGTCACATTTCACTAATGATGCCAGTAAATTTTTTCATGTACCTATAAAAGTTAAGTTTACGTTGGTTCTTACCTATTAAACATGCAAATTAAATAAATTCTAGTCAATGTGTAATGAGCTAGACTGCAGTGTTTGTGATGACTTAGGTTGATGACAGATTAATCAAGATGTAAAATTAAGGAAATTTGTGCCTCTGAAATGAGATGATGATATAAAGCAGAGGAAAAATCTTGACTTTTCATGCTTGAATTTAATTATGTAAACTTTATAGAACATACTTATATTTTAAAGATTTGAAATTAAAAATATATCTCTCAAAGCTAAAGATCTTTTAAAATAAAGCACATTTAATTGAATATAACTAAATTAATATTGCTGCTTTGAAGTCTGCTGCTTAACTATTTCTACAGCTGAAAATTTTAATTTAGGATTTTATTAAAAAAAAACCTTGAAATTCAATACCTTTATGTGTCATGCTAATAATAAGTGGCAGCAGTGCCGTAACTTGGTATGGGCAAGAGGGGCATTGCACACAGCGCTATGCGGCGGAAAAATCTCCACATGCACCCGCAGGGCTACGCGACATTACCGCCCGCTGCCCGAGGAGCATGGTGGAGATGGAGAACTGCTAGTTCGGTAGGCGCTGTAATCGCCTCTACATTCCTGATCCTAGCACCCCCCCCTCCCTTGAGGGGAGGAGGCTGAGGCACTGAGCATCCTTTCTCCCCTCATCTGCGCTGCTCAACGTCGGGCGTGACGTCATCATGTGCGCCCTGGGCAGCCAGAAACAGCCTCTTCTGATTTAGCCAGCCCAGCCAGCGTGCGGCGCCTGACATGGGAGCTGCAGCCGCGGAAGAGCTGAGGAAGGCATGGAGCAGAGGGACCCGTACACACCAGCACCTGTCAGCGCAAGACCAGGAGTCGGACTTACACGAGGGCACACCACCACCGCAGGTTATGGATTTATTACAGCCCCCCCCGATCCCTCCCCATTGTGCGCCTCTCACCTGCTCTCTCCATACCTCTCCTCCCTTCTGTATACCGCTCAACTCTATCCCAAGCCCTCCCCCCACGTTCCTCTCACCTGCTCTCTCCCTAATTCTCCCCCTGCGTTCCTCTCACTCACTTTCTCCCTAATCCCCCTCCCCTGCGTTCCTCTCATCTGCTCTCTCCCTAATCCTCCCCCTGCATTTCTTCTCACCTGCTCTCTCCCTAATCCTCCCCCCCACGTTCCTCTCACCTGCTCTCTTCCTAATCCTCCCCCCGTGTTCCTCTCACTCACTCTCTTCCTTATTCTCCCCCTGCTTTCCTCTCACCTGCTGTCTCCCTAAACCTCCCCCTGCGTTCCTCTCACTCACTCTCTCTAATCCTCCCCCTGCGTTCCTCTCACCTGCTCTCTCTCTAATCCTCCCCCTGCGTTCCTCTCACCTGCTCTCTCCCTAATCCCCCCCCTGCGTTCCTCTCACTCGCTCTCTCTCTAATCCTCCCCCTGCGTTCCTCTCACTCACTCTCTCTCTAATCCTTCCCCTGCGTTCCTCTTACTCACTCTCTCCCTAATCCTCCCCCTGCAGTCCTCTCACTTGCTCTCTCCCTAATCCTCCCCTGCATTCCTCTCACCTGCTCTCTCTCTAATCCTCCCCCTGCGTTCCTCTCACTCGCTCTCTCTCTAATCCTCCCCTTACGTTTCTCTCACCTGCTCTCACCCTAGCCCTCCCCTCCACGTTCCTCTCACCTGCTCTAACCATCCCAAATGTGTAAAAAATGGGGACTGCCTGCCTAATGTGTAAAATAGGGGGACTCTGCCTGCTGTTATGTGTAAAAACGGGGCACTGTCTGCTGTAATGTGTGAAAGGGAGCTCTGCCTGCTGTAATGTGTGAAAGGGAGCTCTGCCTGCCGTAACATTAAAAAAGGGAGCTCTGCCTGCTGTAATGTGTAAAAGGGAGCTCTGTGGTCACGCCCCTTTCACATGAAGCCACACCCCTATATATTTTAGGCGCTCAGCAGCCCTGCTTTGTATGCAAGGGGGGGGGGGGGGGCGCCGATGCGGTTTCTTGCACACAGCGCTAAAATGTCTAGCTACGGCACTGAGTGGCAGATTTCACCTATGGGCTGCAGGACTGCAGCCTCATTAGGTAAAATCCGCCAACTCTCTCAGTGTCAGTGAAGCCAGAGTGCACTGGCTTCACTGTGACTGGCAGTGACTTCCTATTGGAAGCGATACCTGCCAGTCACACACACACACACACACACACACACACACACACACACACACACACACACACAAGGCAGTCCCAATGGGAAGTGTTTCCTCTCTCCAGAATTGCAAGACCGGGCTGTCTTTCAAGCAGGCCAATCCAGCTTCTATGGGCTGCAGCCTAAGCAGCCTATTGAAGCTGGGGGGTTGCGTATGTGCAGTTGCACTGCAGCATCAGCACATGTGCTGGTCCCAGCTCCTGCCAAATCCATTGCGCATGTCCCGGGACCCATGGCTCCATGTCTCCTCTTTTCTCCAGGCTGGGAGTAGTGGCAGCCCCGTAATTAAAGTAAATAGGACCTACTGCTGCTTATAATGTATGCAGTGGCTTTATGCAGGGTGATTCAAAAGTTGCAGTACACCCTTTTGTTTCAAAAACTGTGCAGGAATTGGGAAAACTGAATACTACAGTTCGGTATGGGTAAGGTGGGTTATCTTTTAGGGTATATACCAAACATGAGCAGCATCTTGAAATCAGCCATCTTGAATCTAAGTCAGTTTCCCCATTTTCTGTACAGTTTTTAAAACAAAAGGGTGTACTGTGACTTTGACAAGGGTGTACTGCGACTTTTGAATCACCCTGTATTTATTTATTTGTTTTCAACCATGTAGTGCATACTTTTTCTGTGGTGTTTCACATCAGTCCTTGCATAAATGGAGCTTACAATCTATCACAAGGACACATATACAGTACACTAGGCCTATTTTTTATTGTCAGAACCCACTTAGCTTACTAGTATGTTTGTTGATTGTGTGACAAAAACTGGAATACCAGGAGTAAAACAAAGGCAAATATATGGAGAATATACAAACTGCAAATAAATAGGGCCTTTGTGGGAATCATACTTAACACCTCAGTGCTATGATTGCACCACCATGATGCCCAGCTGCAGTAGAAGAAAAAGGTGGATGTTACTGCATCTTAATGGATTGTTATTCCACTTTATATCCTCTACTGTAACACATGATGGAGTAGAGCTGTACTTTATAATCTTGAAGGTAAATTGAGCATTAGTTCTACTTGGTTTTGTTACCAAAGTTGGACATTGTTTTTTGACACTTTATTTTACAATGTCTACATTTTTTTGCTCTTAATAGTTTATGACATTTCTGTACACTTGGACTTCCCAGAGCAAGTGCCTCATAAGTGTGGATAAAAAGTTTGCACCTTTTTATGTGTAGATCATCCATGTACACAGGTTTAAGCTCAATCCATATTGCAATGTTGTTTTGAGAACATCTTAGACTTGGAGCCATTTATGCCTTGAGCAGTAGAAGAGGCATTTAGAAGTGTAAGTTGAGCCCAACTAGGGTGTGTATCTTACAAAGGAAAGAAAAAGAAACTCTATGGTTTTGGTGGCACTCATGTCTTATGATATATTTAAAAATTAACTTTTATTAGATTGATTATCAAAAGGGGTGGTGTATCAAAAGACAGACAGAAAAACACAGACATTACATATAGGTAAAAAACATAATTGCTCATATGCAGATACTGTAGGTTTGAGCAATGAGATATTACTCAGAATGGCAAGCTTAGTGAAGTGTTATTATATAATGCTAAATATTATCTGGGGTACTGATACCATATAATATAATATATTATAACTCCAAACTTCAGTATGCTGCATGAATCGGTTGGTTTATTATAATACAACATTTCGACAACACCAGCCCTTTGTACAAGCAAAAAAAATTGGGATCAGTTGGATCCTGGCCAGGTTTCAGTTGGGATAGGGTCCCTTTCGGACCTCCCGGTGGAATGTTCCTGGCATAACTTTCACCCAGGGAGCCTGTTCTGGCCCTTCCACTGGACGGATTTGGAAGAAAATTTCACAGAGTGGTAACATTGGATCCTAGGAGACATACTAGTGAGTTGGGATCGGTCAGAAATCACAGCAGAATGTGCTGGGCAGAACTTTGACCCAGGGAAACTGTTCTGGGCAATCCACTGGATGGATTTGGAAGAAAACTTCATAAAGCGGTAACATTGGATTCCAGAAGACATACTAGGGGTTTGGGATTCTGGTTGTACTTCCCATTGGTGTACACTGGCCAGTACTTTGACCCTGTGGGCCTGTTCTGTGCTTTGCACTGGATGAGTTTGGATGAAAACTTTAATGACCTAAAATAACTGACTGATATAACCATAAATCAATTGAGCATGGTGTGCTCAGTGACAAATGGGGCGTGCATCATTTATGTTAGGTCACTTTTGCATGCATAGATAAAATTAAAATCAGGTTCAATTTTATAATAATAGATATAAATGTGTATATGCAGTTGCATAGGGTGGGCAGTTCAAGTGGAGGGTGTCAGGGGGTCCCAGAGCTGCAGGAAGGATGAGTAGTGGAGCGACAGGTCCCAGAACTACAGGGAGGGTGAGTAGAGGAGCAGCAGGTCCCGGAACTACAGGGAGGGTAAGTAGCAGAGCGATTGATCCCAGAGCTGCAGGTAGAGTGAGTAGTGGAGCAACGTGTCCCAGAGCTGCAGGGAGGGTGAGTAGCAGAGTGCTGAGTTCTGGAACTTAGCTTAGTGACAGGTTATGGGTCCCAGAGCTGCTGGGAGTGAGACACACATACTCTCACTCTCTCCTGGCTACCTGGTGTAATATGTACGTAAGGGCTACCTGGCTTAATGTGTACATAAGGGCTGCCTGGCGTGATGTATATATGTGGCTACCTGGCATAATGTGTACATAATGGCTACCTGGCATAATGTGTACATAAGGTCTACCTGGCATATATTGAGCTACCTGGCGTAATGTGTATATGGGGCTATCTGGCATAATGTGTATATGGGGCTACCTGGCATAATGTGTATATGGGGCTACCTGGCATAATGTGTATATGGGGCTACCTGGCCTAATGTGTATAAGGAGCTCTACTAATGTGTAATGTGTGTAAGGGGCTTTTGATTGACACAAAAATGGGTACTCAAATGTGCACACTAGTGAGCTAACAAACACCATGCTTTGGGAAGGTTACTATTCCCAATCATAGTCCATGTGGATGGCAAATTATTAAAAAGTTGAAAAAATGAAAACATTAAAAAACTTGTGTCGACCATGTGTGTCGACTACTACCACTTCGACCTTTTTAATCTGTTGACGTTTTGCATGTTGACCATTTGTCAACCTATTTACTGTGTGTCTTTTTACTGTAGCTCTATTAACTGGATAGTTCACAATCAGCCCCAGTGGATACACAGACATTGGTAAAGTAATATAAGGTCATGGTGTGTATGTGGGTTGTAGTTGTGAATTGTGATTAAAGTGGGTGGCAATATAGCCATCTGGAGGGGTCTGACTTGCAGGTGCTATAACCCTGATGTGAACTGAACATTGATGATGATGATGATGATAATGTGATGATGACGACAACTGCATCTGATTGGTTGCACATGTTGAAATGATATGCATACTGTGTAGACCACCAAATGGTGGAAACTTCCACAACAGTGTTTTTAAAGTCACTTTAGAAAGCAGTTCACACTCATTTTGCACAAATAAAGAATGTTCCATACTTATTTGTGGAAGGGGAAGCCTCAGAGCTGTAACTAGCTATGGGCGAGAGGGGCATTGCACACAGCGCAATGCGCTGTGAGGCGGAGAAATCTCCACAGACACCCTTCTCCCCACAGCTGCGCCACTCAGAGTGGAGACAGTGGGAGCAGCGGCGGACGTCGCAGTGCATCCCTTTATTACAGAGCGAGTGGGGGATCCAGTACAGGCACCCACGCGCCGGCTGCTAAATAGCACGCGTCATAGGCGCGGGGGGGTCAGTGCATCCGATCACCATGGTGATCATGTGGGGTGGAGGCATGGTGGGTGAGAGGAGCGGGAGCCATGAATGCTGATGGAGAGTGTCGGCGGGCTCCAGCAATGATTGATTACACTGCTGCCCGTACCTTCTCTCCCCTCAGTGCTGCTGCACACTCACTGACCGGGTCTTGGATGCTGTCACTGCAGTGTAGACAGAAAAGGATGGGTGGAGCCAAAGATAGCACCCGCCCCATTCAGAAGTAAGGACTCGGACGACAAGCTGCTCATGTTCTAAGCTCCTTGATGGCTGCTCTATAGAGGCTGAGACGCTACTGTACCCTCTGCTCCTATATGGTACGTCACTGTACAGCAGTCTCTTGTTTACACATATGTGTTACTATACCCCCTCACTCACTATACCCCCTCACTCTCCAGGCCCCAGTGTGTCACCATTTCCCCTCCTCCCCCTTCACAAGCTGTGTGTATGTGTGTGTGTGTGACCCCGTACCCTCCAGGCCCCAACAGTGTGTCACCATTCCCCCCCCCTCCTCAAGCTGTGTGTGTGACCCTGTACCCTCCAGGCCCCACAAGTGTGTCACCATTCCCCCCCTTCCCAAGCTGTGTGTGTGTGTGACCCTGTACCCTCCAGGCCCCACCAGTGTGTCACCATTTCCCCCCCTCCCCAAAGCTGTGTGTGTGTGTGTGTGTGTGTGTGTGAGTGAGTGTGTGTGTGTGTGTGTGTGTGAGACCCAGTGCCGTAACTAGGTGTGTGCTCTGGGGGCGCACCCGCTAGCACACACAGGAAGTTGGCAAGCAGGGTATTAGCATTTACCCTGTGGGTGTCACCGTCCCCGGTCGCTGTCAGCAAAATTTGGAAACAGCAGTGCCGCGCTGCACTGCGCTCTCACCCAGCGTTTCAAGCCGGGAATGCGCATGGCATTCTGGGAGCTGCAGCAGGAGAACGGAGAAGAGGAGAAGCCAGCAGCTCACTGCAGCAGTGCATCTCAGCGTTGGGAGTGGCCACAATTGCCGCAGTGCTGCATCCCCTCCTTCCTGACTGTGCCCCTGAGAGAACTGCTGTGCGACCTTGCACTCGGCAGTGTCGCACACATGGCCTGCCAGAGTCCAGCGCCGGAGCGGAGGCAGCATGGGGTGAGTCACAGCGCAGGGTGGGGGTGGTTACAGCTGGAAGTTGGTAACACACACTTTGATCAGCACCTGCACAGTCCACCCACTCTCTACTTCCCTCACTACTCCCTACTATCACCCTCAATGATCCCTACACCCACTCTCTCTGTTACCCTCACTCACACACCAACATTGCTCCCTACTCTCACCCTTACTGATCCCTACACCCACTCTCTCTGTTACCCTCACTTACCCACCAACATTGCTCCCTACTCTGCGCTCTACGCTGTCTGCCGTAATGTGTAAAAAGGGAGACGCTGTCTGCCGTAGTGTGTAAAAGGGGGATGCTGTGTGCCGTAATGTGTAAAAAGGGGACGCTGTCTGCCGTAATGTGTAAAAAGGGGACGCTGTCTGCCGTAATGTGTAAAAAGGGACGCTGTCTGCCGTAATGTGTAAAAAGGGGGATGTTGTCTGCCGTAATGTGTAAAAAGGGAGACGCTGTCTGCCATAATGTGTAAAAGGGAGATGCTGTCTGCCGTAATGTGTAAAAAGGACTGTCTTCCGTAATGTGTAAAAGGGGCTCTACCTGGTGTAGTGGCGCTACTGTGTAGCGTAATTTGAATAATGGAGACTACTGTGCAACGTAGTATGAATTGTTATTATTTTGTGACCACGGCCCTTCCCCATGAAGCCACAACCCTATTTTCCACCCATCTACGGCGCACACTGCTTCTATCTTGCATGGGGGGGTGTCAATGCCGTTCCTTGCACACAGCGCTAAAATGCCTAGTTATGGCACTGGGAAGCCTGCACATCATTTTTAAATATTGTCAGTAAATGCCATTGTGTATTGCTATTTTTAGTAATTTCAGTTCCCACTGTTAAACCTGCCTCTATTCGACCTCCATTTGCATCAGTCCCAAGTACATGAAGGAGACAGAGCTGCTTCTACAGACTTAGGAATGTGATTGACTTTCAAATCATAAAAGGTCATAAAAATTTGACTTTTTTTCAGATGCATTATGCGGCACATTACGGACATGAATGTGTTCATTTTTATATAGCTTTTTCACTCCTTCATATAATTTAAATTTGCAACTTTTTTATCTGAAAGGCGTCAATCTGCAGAGTGCAGTTTCTAACATCTATATTATCTGATATTTTTTTTTAAATTGTGAGATTTTGTAATAAATATGCTCCTTTATTGTACTAAACATGGCTATCTATTTAAGGAAATGTAGAACTTAAGATAAGTTGGATCTAAGGCATTTTATTGGTGTCTGTTGTTCATGTCAACTATATTTGATGAGCCAAATGATGTTTCTTCATTGGCAAAAATAGCAGCATACAGTATCAGACAAAAATGTTTGTTGTTTTTTTTGTGCAGATTTTATCAAGGAATCTTGAAGGCAAGTAAACCTGTATCTAAACATTAACATATGTGAAACATATTAAGCAAAGTACAGTGGTTAGTATTGTTGTCTCACATCACTGGGGTCAATGCTGATATAGCATGCAGTTTGTTGGACTCTATAAAATATTAAAATACATAATATTTAATGTTCTTGCATTTGAAATATAAATGTAAAATTTAATTTAATTTATATCCGTATCATACTACAGCAAACGTAGAACCTTCCCCCGAAATGTCCAATAATCAATATAAGCTCATTTTCAGCAAATAAAACTGCACCATAGACCTGATCGGTGCTGTGCATTTTCATACAGCTGCAATCAGGTCTGAAGTGCGCATGCACTGGCGTTGCAGTGCGCCAGCGCATGTCAGACAGCTGATGGCTGTCGTAGCCCAGCGATCACCTCTGCCTGATTGACAGGCAGAGGTGGTTGCTGAGTGGGAGTGGGAGGGCCGGCGTTGCTGGCCGGGCAATGTAGGTGTGCCCGGACCATTGGGAGGCGGGCCACAGTGACTGCGTGACATCGCACGCAGCCGCTGTGACCCGGGCAGCGACCAGTAGCCCCCTGCCAGCGTGCAGGAGCTGCAGTGGTAGGGAGCTACTCCAGAAGTACAAAAGCATTGCCTCTGTGCGATGCTTTTGTACTTGTGCGACTGGCAGGGACTGATGTGCGGGCAGGCTAGCCCTGTCTAGGGCGTTCTCCCGCATATCAGTGTGACTGATCATAGATGTGCTAAATTTAGCACATCAACGATCAGGTCTGAATTACCCCCAATGTCCATTATATTTCATAGCTCTGTTGCTGCCAATAGTACAATATGCTGAACAGTAAATACCATAAACTGTAATCCTGTCTAGCCTATATTTTTTGCCCAGGTCCAGGACTGTATATAACAAAGTACTGTATATGTTACATCTCCATTAAAACTACATGTTATGATCATATGCCCAGTATATGGCATAGCCTTAATGCCCAAAGTACAATTCTACCCCATATCACTCTATGGGGCCATTTTAATTGTGGCACATGTGCCATTCTGGGCATCTATAGGAATGGGAATCTTTCAGAACTATTCAGGTGTTTCTCCAATCATACGCTCAATTTACGGCAATCAAAAGTTTTCTCACAGAGCACAGAGGTGCGAGAAAAAAGGTGTCAAAAAGTCTGCAGTTTGGTCATCCAAATTCCTCAACCCAGACTTCCAATTAAGCTCTTTGGATGGGTTTAGCCGCTTTACGTGGCTAAATCCAGAACTGTCAGGCACGTTAACTACTAATGGGCATCTGATTGGAGCAACAATGGAACAGCTCCAATAGACAAACGTTAGTATAGACACCAAGGAGGGGGCTTGCACCTCAAATAAATCTGCCCCTATAAGTCTGTCCTAAGATTTTACTTGTTGAATAGCCTCATGTGCCCAACAATACTCACTAAAACATATAGTAATATTGACGTGGCTTGCTGGATGCAGACAATCATAGAAGCTGCAAGTTATTAATCCTTTCTTATTCTACTGCAGGTAGATACAGGAGGATACAACAAAGTTGATTGGCTGTTGCAAAACCATACAGTAAATTTGATGTTACCAGAGCAAAAGCATAGAGGGTATTCTATGAACCCTATAGGCTGGGTGCTTAATAGATAAAAATCACAGTTTGTTCATAAAATATTTAAACTATTTAAGTTAATTTGTAGTAAAAAAATGTCACAATGCATAGCACATTTTTTTCCCTTTATACATTGTCCATGCCAGTTTTTGTACCTTTTAGACATAAATATATTTCACCACTTACCTTTCTGCTTATTGGAAAGCTGAGCTTTAGAAGAAAATGAAGGTGTGCTGAAATTGCCTCTGCTTTTTCTTCTATCTTATTAAATAAATATGTTTTGGAATATTTTGTAATTCAATATTTTGAATATGGGCAAGCACTAAGGGCATTTCCCACATTTTTACACTACATTTTTGTCAAACAATAGTAAGGAATAACTTGATTGTTGTGTAACACTACTACAGTATATTGTCTGTGTCTCTTCAACATTGTCTAGCAAGAAGAGACCTCAAAATAGTCATCAGCTGACTTTTGGATACTAATACTTGGCCTCAAAATTTTCAACTCTATGCTTCTCTATGGAATTTAATTTCAGAATTGACAGGCATAAATAGTAGAATCAGAAATACTGTAGTCTTTCCTTCAGGACCAGCCTAAAGACTCACCAATGCATTTTGTTAGTATGGAAATGTGTGTGTACTGTACAACAAACACAGAAATGCCCACCTTATTAGACTAGAAGGAAATTACACTAAGCAGATCATTGCTGTGGAGTACTGGTTGGATGGGTAATTTTTTAGGTTTAGATTTCCAGAGTGGTATTGGAAAAAAACTTGTCCCAATGATTTTTGATGGTGGTGGGTGACTATTGGATCGACAACAAAAAATATTTACTAACAAAATATATAAGATGCTCATTCTTAGATATACACTATAATAAATAAAAAATACTTAAGATTGCAATTGAATAAAAGAAAAGGTGGCACACCTATAAAAACAGTAGGAAGTAATAAAATATTGCAGAAGAAAAGATGATTCAAAAAACTGTTTAAAAGGTCGTTGAAGACAATGAGTGCAATCAATAACAATGAGTGCGATGGTGAGATATAATCCTACAGTGATGACAGGTACATTTATTTAAATTCCAGTGTGTTGTATTGGAACTATGTGTGATAAATTAATATTAGTGGATATGCTTGTATGGAGGAAAATTAAGTAATGAAATACAGTGGTCAATAAATACAATTATATACTGTAGCTGGTATTAGGAAGACTATAATTTTCTAAAAATGCTGTAGAGGTAATCCAACAACATAAATGATGAAGTGGAGTTTAATGAGTGAAAAAGATGAATAAATAGTAGTATTAGTGAGAAGATAATGGAAAAAAAGATAATGCAAAATAATGGAATTGCTACAATTAAATATAGAGATTGATGATAACAAAAAGAAAAAATGTAAATTAAAGAATTAAATAGAAATAATACTATAATTTAATACATGGGATACAGTATAGATAAAAGAATGGAGAAATAGAATTTAAATAAATAAGGTGTGCAAATTCTTTCAGTGACAGTCAATAGATCAATTACATAAATTAATAAATAAAAACAAAATAATAACAGAAACAAAAGAGTGAAATATGATATAATTACAGTTTTGTAGGGAAAATTTGTATTATTATAAATTTCTTACTATACTGTACATTTATTATTTCCATACACTTTCTTAGAAACCTTTTGCGTAATCACCTCTACACTTTCTTTATTGCCATTTAGAACTTGCATATTCCAGCTATCATAAAAATAACTAGAGATGAGCGGGTTCGGTTCCTCGGGATCCGAAACCCCCCGAACTTAACCCATTTTACACGGTTCCGAGGGAGACTCGAATCTTCCCGCCTTGCTCGGTTAACCCGAGCGCACCTGAACGTCATCATCCCGCTGTCGGATTCTCGCGAGATTCGTATTCTATATAAGGAGCCGCGCGTCGCTGCCATTTTCACTCGTGCTTTGGAGATGATAGCGAGAGGACGTGGCTGCGTTCTCTCAGTTTCTGTGTTCAGTGTGCTGCAAATATCTGTGCTCAGTGTGCTGCAAATATCTGGGCTCAATGTGCTTGCAAATATCTGTACTCAGTGTGCTGAAATATCTACGTTCTCTGCCTGAAAAACGTTCCATACCTGTGCTGCTTTGTAGTATATAGTAGGAGGACAGTGCAGAATGTTGCTGTGACCACCAGTATATATATATAGCAGTACGGTACAGTAGTCCATTGCTCTACCTCTGTGTCATCAAGTATACTATGCATACATACCTGTGCTGCATTTTAGTTGTGCGCAGTATATAGTAGGAGGACAGTGCAGAATTTTGCTGACCACCAGTATATAATATATAGCAGTACGGTACAGTAGTCCACTGCTCTACCTCTGTGTCATCAAGTATACTATGCATCCATACCTTGCTGCATTTTAGTTGTGTGCAGTATATAGTAGGAGGACAGTGCAGAATTTTGATGATCACCAGTATATATATAGCAGTATGGTACAGTAGTCCACTGCTCTACCTCTGTGTCGTCAAGTATACTACAAAAGTTCAGTAAAGTTACCCAAAAATCAAAATTAAAAGCATCTGATGAGAAGCGTAAACTTGCCAATATGCCATTTACGACACGGAGTGGCAAGGAACGGCTGAGGCCCTGGACTATGTTCATGGCTAGTGGTTCAGATTCACATGAGGATGGAAGCCCTCATCATCTCGCTATAAAACTGCAGTGCTACTCCTTGATGGGCCAGGTGTTTGTGTCGGCCACTTGGGTCGCTTAGCTTAGTCACACAGCTACCTCATTGCACCTCTTTTTTTCTTTGCATCAGGTGCTGTTTGGGGACTATTTTTTAAATCTGCCATCCTGTCTGACACTGCAGTGCCACTCCTAGATGGGCCAGGTGTTTGTGTCGGCCACTTGGGTCGCTTAGCTTAGTCACACAGCTACCTCATTGCACCTCTTTTTTTCTTTGCATCATGTGCTGTTTGGGGACTATTTTTTAAATCTGTCATCCTGTCTGACATTGCAGTGCCACTCCTAGATGGGCCAGGTGTTTGTATCGGCCACTTGGGTCGCTTAGCTTAGCCATCCAGCGACCTTGGTGAACCTCTTTTTTTCTTTGCATCATGTGCTGTTTGGGGACTATTTTATAAATCTGCCATCCTGTCTGACATTGCAGTGCCACTCCTAGATGGGCCAGGTGTTTGTGTCGGCCCCTTGGGTCGCTTAGCTTAGTCACACAGCTACCTTATTGCACCTCTTTTTTTTCTTTGCATCATGTGCTGTTTGGGGACTATTTTTAAAATCTGCCATCCTTTCTGACACTGCAGTGCCACTCCTATATGGGCCAGGTGTTTGTGTCGGCCACTTGGGTCGCTTAGCTTTGCCATTCAGCGACCTTGGTGCACCTCTTTTTTTCTTTACATCATGTGCTCTTTGGGGGCTATTTTTTTAAATCTGCCATCCTGTCTGGCACTGCAGTGCCACTCCTAGATGGGCCAGGTGTTTGTGTCGGCCACTTGGGTCGCTTAGCTTAGTCACACAGCTACCTCATTGCACCTCTTTTTTTCTTTGCATCATGTGCTGTTTGGGGACTATTTTTTAAATCTGCCATCCTGTCTGACACTGCAGTGCCACTCCTAGATGGGCCAGGTGTTTGTGTCGGCCCCTTGGGTTGCTTAGCTTAGTCACACAGCTACCTCATTGCACCTCTTTTTTTCTTTGCATCATGTGCTGTTTGGGGACTATTTTTTAAATCTGCCATCCTGTCTGACACTGCAGTGCCACTCCTAGATGGGCCAGGTGTTTGTGTCGGCCACTTGGGTCGCTTAGCTTAGCCATCCAGCGACCTCGGTGCAAATTTTAGGACTAAAAATAATATTGTGAGGTGTGAGGTGTTCAGAATAGACTGGAAATGAGTGGAAATTATGCTTATTGAGGTTAATAATACTATGGGATCAAAATGACCCCCAAATTCTATGATTTAAGCTGCTTTTGAGGGTTTTTTTGTAAAAAAAACACCCGAATCCGACAAAAAAATTTCAGGGATGTTTTGCCAAAATGCGTCCGAATCCAAAACACGGCCGCGGAACCGAATCCAAAACCAAAACACAAAACCCGAAAAATTTTCGGTGCACATCACTAAAAATTACAGCATTAAAGTCTTTGGTATTTGGTTTTTGCTATGGTCTTTGCAACTTAGCCTCATCAAGCGTCCTGCCAAAGACTTTTTCACAACATATTCATCTTATTTGCATTACTAATGCAATAAAAGTACAATGCAGGAGTACACTGAATACTGACACTGGCAGTTCATGTAATTCTGTGTTCATATCGGTCACCAATCTGAGTAAAAAGGCAAAACACAGAGGTTCCTTTGCAACAAAAGTACTGATCTAGTGTGCTTAGTACACTGTAAGTGACTATGCATGTGGCCACCATGTAAATAAGATGCAAAATCAGGAAAAACTACCAAAATCCGGGAATAGCTACCTCTGCCATAGCATCTATGTTATACCAAGCATCTCACATGATATGGAGCAAAAATGTTAATTGAATACATTTATACATGTGATTCAGGCCACACTACCTGGTACACTTGGATGCTTTACATCTGTTTAACAACTACATTAGCTTTCACAACAGTGCTGCTCAGCATTAGATTTGTCCTCTAGAGGGAGTGACATTAAAAATTGTCAAACTGGCACATACAGTTTAGAGAGTACCAGACCAATGTTAAATTTTGGATAAACCATGATCATACAGTACTCTGAAATGTCAATACTTTGCACAATAGGATGCACTAATACTAGTGTAAATAAATATTGAATAGTAATAAATGAATAATGCCTCTATTTCTAAAGAGTAAATGACAGTGACCCCATTGCTGATTAAGGCCAGATAGCTCAAACAGCATGCAGAGTATAAGATACCGGTACTTAAATATTTGTATAGTAATTACTCATTGTTTCATCTATGCCAAATTGTGCCCTATGTCATCTTGTAGAATATACATAAAGAGGGAGGGAGATTTCAGGGATCACTTTCTACTCCCGGCGCAATCTATATGTATAACAATATGCAAAAAATAAATCTCCAGCTGCAAGTGATGAAGAAGTTTACTAGGCTTCAAAACCAAGATATAGAAACAACACCAATTTCACTGCACTTGGGCCTGTTATATATTTGAACAATGTTTATAAATAAAGTAAGTTGGTCTGCTATCCATTCGGTGGAAAAACATACACACAGGCTGAAACTATGTTGCAACAATAAAGGGATTTTTTTCACCCAATAGATAGCAGACCAAATTACTTTATTTATTAACATTGTTCAAATAAATATCAGACTCGAGTGCAATGTAATCGGTGGTGTCTATGATAATTTGTGCCCATATGTATACAGTAGTTGCACTTGGCGTGCCACAATTCCATGAACTTTACCTGTCTAGAATAAACTGCATGTGGTTAAGGTGTTTTCAAACACATTGCATATGTTCTGAGCCTGCAGACCACAGGTTTGTAAATCCTATAATTTGCTGCTGAAAAAACATAAAAAAAACGTAAATTTGTAAATTTCCTCCCAAATTGCATTCAGCAGTTTCTTAGATCATTTTGACACCTTACTATGTACAAACACAAATAAGTTTTATATATATATATATATATA
The DNA here is from genome assembly GCF_028390025.1 of Pseudophryne corroboree. Lineage (NCBI taxonomy): Eukaryota > Metazoa > Chordata > Amphibia > Anura > Myobatrachidae > Pseudophryne > Pseudophryne corroboree. The sequence goes on from NC_086451.1 coordinate 320,340,642, forward strand.
TATATATATATACATACTGTATGTATATATTTATATATATATACACACACACACACACACACACACATATACACACACACACACACACATATATACAAACCAAACAAATATAAAACCACAGCACTTGCCACCCAAGGAGCGGAGTGCAATGTCTGCACTCACCACTCAAGGGGTGAGGTGCATGTAGCCCATGGCCACCTACTTAAATATACACAAACAGAAAATTCAGCACTCACCATAGCAAGCTCACTTATCCTCACAACATCAATAAATAAATGATGGGGTTGATATAACATGTATAATTAAGATGAATACACTGTATCAAATAAGGAAACAATTTTAACCACTTAATGACAAGAAAGGTTTTGTCCATTACCAACCAAACAAGGGTTTCCAGTATGAATGGTCGACAATGTTAAGGTCGACAGTCATTAGGTCGACCACTATTGGTCAACATTGACATGGTCAACATGGACAAATGGTCGACACATGGAAATGGTCGACACGTGAAAGGTCAACACATGAAAGTTTCGACATAGATTTTTGAACTGGTTTTGGTGTAATTTTTTCTGTAACATGACCAGGAACCCCACTTAGTGTACCACATCCCCTTGCATGGTTCTCTTCATTCGCCATGCAGCGGGCAAGGTGCCTCGCTCCACTACCACTGCGCTCGGCACAGGTTACTATTCGCAATCGTAGTCCACTTGGATGGTAAAGTATGAAAAAGTTATTTTTTGTAAAAGCCACGTCAACCTTTTCATTGTCAACCTTTCATGTGTCGACCATTTTCACGTGTTGACCATTTGTCCATGCCAACCATGTCACTGTCGACCAATAGTGGTCGACCTAATGAGTATCGACCTTAACATTGTCTACCATCTGAACGGACACCCCAAACTAGGTGGTATGCTTTGAGATACACCATTACTCAGTAATCCTGGGCTTATAGAAAATGGAATGGGTAAAACAGGATGTTTATCATGAAGTTTGGCCATAACTAAATACAATTTAGTGATTCAGCAAACCACCATACATTACCTCGGATGACCTCTCAAGAAATACAGGTGGGAAAGAAAACAGTAGAGACACATCTACTTGACTAAAAGGGTTATCTCAGTTTTTCCTCCCCATCATTTAGACATGAGGTTTTTTTTTCTGACTCATGGCAGCAGGGGTAAAAGCAGAATTTCTATAGGAACAGAGGAATTAAAAAATACACTTGACACAATAATAGATGCATAAATGTACAGTATATTTTAATGTAATTAAACATATTAACAACATAACTGGGATTTTTTTTTTAATCCCAAAAAATGCTGAGAAATTGTTTGGGGTTTTTTTATGATTAAATTAGGTCAATAACGTAAATTTAAAATGTGTCCAAAATTATTTTATAAAAATAAATTAAAAAAAATTACATTTGTAAAATATTTTTTCAAACATCAGATCATCACCTTTGGATATGATTTCCAAAGCACCAGATACACACTAGGGGGCTCGGCTTTGTGTGTTAATTTACATGCTCCTCCATACAGCCACTATTTGGGGGTCCTACTGTGCTGACTGATCAGCATTGATTAACAGCACAACAGACACTGGGGAAGAGTGCAGGGATGCAGAGGGGCCAGGAGGTCCCTCTGCGATTGGCGACTGGTAGAAGAATTTCTTCTGACTTGTTGCATTGTTTGTGACTAGGTCAGTTAATACACAGCCTGGCATGGTTGCAAACAATGGGACCATGCCAGGCAAGCGGATAAAGGTGGTAAGGGAAAGATGCATAAATTGGTAAATTAAACTCATATTTTTACTACTGTAGATGTAATGTTAGATGATCATCTTGATCATCTAACCAAGTTAACACAATAATAATTCCCCGTCCGATTTACATTTATAATAAATATAATATATACTTGCCCAGTGCTTCACATTAGCAGCCAAGAAACTGCACAGGTAACTAAAGTTGTATATTTTGAGTTTATAAAATGACAGAAAGAAAACACTACAGCTAAAACTTAAGTATGAACAATTAATTGCTGCCAAAGCAAGAACAATAATGACGGCAATTCAGTTAAAGTCAAAATGCACTGAAATTGGCAAATTCAAAGAAAAACAGGTTTAAAACTGCACACTGCAGAAACTGTTTTAAATTATTTTATTCAGTCACTAGCTGGTAGGCTCCTAGAGGTTTTACCTTACAACCTAAAGAACTGTCATGATCCAAATAATTTAGTGTGATTGCAACTGGAACAGATAAATTTCCGTTTGAGTTATAGTGAGACATCCACTACTAGGTTATCCTATTGTTCATGAAAAATACAAAAAAAACAACCTGTTGGAGGAATTCAATTGCCCATGATATTTTTTTCAGGTGCAAATCAGGATTTTCCCCCTTTTTTTGGGGGGGAGGGGGGGTGGGGTGTTTGCCAAATACAGTAGCCTCTGTTTTTTGCCCCAATATCTATTTTGGGGCAAAAACACATAGAATCTGTGATAAGTTCATGGGTCTATGTGTTTTTCCTGTTAGATTCACAAAAAAGCCTGATTATCGTGCATATTTTTACGAAGAAAAATCCTGATAATAGCTGCCATGGCTGCTGCTTTGGGGCTAATTGTATAGCCCTGGGGGATCAATTAGCCTGTGATAAATTGTTTTTCTCTAAGTACTCAGCATGGAGGCGTGGCTTGCTGGGACCTATAGTCCTCCTGTAAAAGAAAATAGTCCAAATCTAACTTTTACTGAAAGCTATCAACCCCAGATGTGCAGGGGATAGCATGAGCTTCAGCCCAGGCCTGGGTACACGGAGAGTAGTTTACTTTTACACAGAGAAGCACTGCACAGATCACACTGATTTTTGCAGGCTTCTGCAAACATGCTGATCAGGGGAATGTCTATTTGCAAAGTGTATTTTGCTCAGAGTTTGCTCCAAGTTTGCTCCAAGTTCATTCTTTGTAATTTTCCAATTGTATTCTTTTCTATTGAAAGTACTTGCAAGTTGGTACAATGGTATGTTGATTTCTATTGACGGATACAGACATGTCTTGCAGTTCAAATAATGATTTTACTCCCATGTTTGCCTTTATTAAATCTCCAAGTTGGAATAAAAGGCTAAACTTGCCTGACAATGGGGGTAATTCCAAGTTGATTGCAGCAGGATTTTTTATAGCAATTGGGCAAAACCATGTGCACTGCAGGGGAGGCAGATATAACATTTGCAGAAAGAGTTAGATTTGGGTGGGTTATTTTATTTCTGTGCAGGGTAAATAATACTGGCTGCTTTATTTTTACACTGCAATTTTGATTGCAGATTGAACTCACCACACCCAAATCTAACTCTCTCTGCACATGTTAAATCTGCCTCCCCTGCAGTGCACATGGTTTTGCCCAATTGCTAACAAAAATTCATGCTGCGATCAACTTGGAATTACCCCCTATGCAAACTTGGGCAAACACAGTTGTTAGTAAATTTACCCCCAGCTTTCTTTCACCTCTTGGCTTTGGAAATTACATGTCATATTTCTATGTTAAACATCTTAATTTAAGGAAACTTTCTGTATTTCACTATCAATTTCGGATTTTACAGATCAAACTTCACGTTATGCCAATTACTCACAGTGCATTAGTAAGCAAATATTGCAAACTGTCCCTGTTTTCTCTATTACAAATATCTCCCCTTTCTTCTTCCAAGTGTCAGTTTGACAGAAGAAATCTGGTAAATCTATATTTCAGAACCTGTCAATACAATGTTATCTCACAAGGGGTTGGTTTAGTTTTTTGATTGATATTCTGTCATTTTGAAATCGGAGTAAAAACCAACATAAAATTGACCAAAAAAATGACTTCAGAACAAGTTAGACATTGGAATAAAAATCATACTTTTTCATATATGTCTATAGAAACCGGGGATTTACTAACGGTTGGTTTCAAAATTGACCAAAAATCAACAGTAAAAATGACCAAACAATAGACTTAACTGACAGGTGTGTTTGACTTATAAACCAGCTTTTATTGTCCAAAACTTAATTTTGATGCCTTTTAAAAAAGGACACAAGTATGTAGTATACACCGGCTGTATTATTAAGGGCATGAGAAGGCTCTGCTATGCTCTGCACTTTCCTCAGTTATGCACATGCACTGCCTGACTGAGAGGACTCATAAGTCTAAATCAGAGAAACAACAGCAGTATATTGAGGTACCGCAAAGCCTACACATGCCTAGGTTCTGCTGTGTGAGCTTAAATCTCAATGCATTGTCTGCTGGCAAGGTCACACAGATCTTCCACCTTAATCAGTCCAACATAATAATGTTTTATGATGTCCAAAGGTTTTGCCTCAAAATTTTTTAAACTGTCTTTTTTGTTATAACTTTTACTTTACAGTAGTTGTTTTAAAGTGATTTATCATTTTTTTTGTAAAAAGTGTTTTTATTTTTTATTTTATTTGGGGCTCTAATTCTCGTGGTGAGTAAAATAAAGTTTTGCACTTTTGCGAAGTCTTAAAATCCTAACCATACATATGAAATATGTTTTAAAGTACAGTATTTTTATTGGGTAGTATTGCAGTAGTTCTATTGACAGTTCTAATCGCATCATATAATAAAGTTGATTTTATTTTAATTACACACCTGAACAAAATACTCTATAGACTTTCACAAGTAGCAGACAGTAAATTTATCCCTACTACACAACAAACTCTATATTTTAGGCAGTGGCAGATGTTATTTATGGACTGCAGGACTTCTTAATCCTCTGGATTCTCTTTGCCCAATCAACAGGACAATGTCATAGGACTGTGGCAGCTTCAGGTAACATAAAAATACAATTTATTTATTTATTTATTTATTTATTCTTATTTTCATCTTGTATTACCAATCCTATATGCACCCACCACCACTGGTACTAATAAGTAATTTGGGCAATTTAGTTTCAGGAATGTCATGTATGATAAGCTAAGCAACCTGCCATGACTAAGGTTTCAAAGGGGAAAAACAAATGCATACTTATGTCAGAGGGAGGAATCCAAGAGTCAGTAGTGAAAATTATGACAGGCAGAAAACACAAGAAGAGCTAATAGATAAGATATATACAAGAACTTAGGGATACAGTGAACTTCTTGACTGGTGAAATCTATGTTTCCTGTTTCAGCATTTTCTTAGGTCAATAGTTGCTCTGTTTTGCAAATAAGTTACCCATTGGTAAACCTATCTACTTTTACAAAATGGACGGTCAATCAGATGCCATTATGTGCAAATGCACCCTCTCAAGTACCAGGACAAATGATGAGTAACAATGTCTCACAGAAGAAGGACATTGGGTTTTTTGGATTTATTTGTATTACTTTATTTTTAGTTATATTCTCACAGGTAAGATATCTTTGGTTTTATCTATTGTATGTCACATGACTGCACCCTCTCTTTTATTTGACAATTCTTCTTAGCAGATGTTGTTGTGGTTTATACTGTATATTATAACCTCATGCAAATCTATCCAGCAGGTACTATTTGTATAAATGAAACAACTGGGATGGCAGTTTGAGTCAGGTTGGTTTTAAAAATGTCAGTTTCCATTATTTTTTGTAGCAGTTTACCTGTGACAAATCTGGCGGCCAGTAAATTGTCAAAGTCATGTCAAACGGCAGACATCAACAAATTGGTGCTTGATAAATTCTCCACAAGGGGGCCCACAATACAGAAAACCACACTTAATGTAAAACAGAAGACATGGGATATTGAAAATCCACTGCACTTGTTTCAATAGCTTAGAGCTAAGAAGCAAGAACCTTATACAAAAACAGTACTGCGCAAGAGTGCATTCTTTGTATAACCAAAGATTAATGGGAGCAAAAGATGTCTAATATCTAATGACAGGCCCACCACCCCACATCTGTTTATACACCTATAAATATAGACTGAGCCACATGCTTTCCATGAATACTTTAAGTCTGTAGTATGTTGAGTTGTTGAGTAAAGCAATATTGTAACATTATTGTAACAGATTACCTTGCCAGGGGGGATTATTTATAAAACAGTCAGAGCCTATGACCCAATCTAGAACTGTAACTAGAGTAATGGGTGACCTAGGCTGTGCCCCAACATATTTTTTTTACAGTTAAGTCTATGTACCACTATTACGGATTGTTTTGTTTTTATTGGGGGGGGGGGTTAATGCGATTTAAGAAAAGTATAAGCTCAGTAAACCTGATTGACATTGGTAGGTTGATTTCTGTTTCCATTTTTATTCCTCAAAACATTTGCATAATAAAAAAAATACTGCAGTTCCATTTGTTTATAATACAGTTTCCTAAAAACTGATGTTTCTCATCTTCTAAAGATAATAAAATTGATCAGTTCTAATAGTTTTGTGAGCATTTTACCGCAAACTTTTACTGCACTTCATGGCAAAGTTATAAATGTGCTGTGAGTGCAGAACCTTGAATTTAATGGTACAGAGGAGACATTCTGGCATATCTATTGACTTAAGTATGTATATTCTATGTAAATCAAATGAATATATATGTTCTTTCATACAAAACAGAATGAAAACTCTCTAATGTGAATAAATGCACACACTCTAAACTACTTTACACAAGAAACAAATATACAATATATTTAAAGACTAGTCTACATTTTTTGGAAGCTGTAAAAGTGAATTCTGCACCCCCCCTCCCCCTTCCCGACACACACACACACACACACACACACACACACACACACACACACACACACACACACACACACACTGTAAAAAAATAAGCACAAAAACACAAAGCATCCTAGATTCTGTACTGTAATATATTCCTATAATTTCTTTTGTCTTGCATCCGAAAACATCAAGCCATAAAGGTGTTGCCTTTATGGCTTGTTTCAATTTTTTATCATGTGCGTTAATAATCTATTAATTGCTTTAATAATCACATATAATCTTCTCTCTTACAGTTCTTTTACCCCACCTTCAAAATATTGTCAAATATATGCCATTTTCTAACCCAAGATAAAATAGCATCCATTCTCTCAACGTATCTCAACCTCCTCCTGTCTGGCATGGTCCGTACTTCTCTGTCCGCATTTTAATCTATGTTAAATGCTACAGCTAGACAGATTTCTCACTGCTACACTTCACCATTCTGGAAATGCCTACATTGACTCCACATATATCGTCTCCAAAAACCAAATGACTTGACCTACAGTATACTCACCTACAAAGCTCTCAGCAACAACACTCCTTCATACATTTCATCCACAGATGCTGTGCATACAGTATCTACAGATAAATTAAGCTTTATCCCAACATAACATTTCAGACTAAAAAAGATATTTAACTCTGAACCCATTTGTCAATTTACATCCTTGCCATTAGAGTAGTATTACTTTTGACAAGATCAAAATAAAATTTGCTATATGTGGAGCTTCCATTGTGCCATTAAGAGACCAGTCACAGTTGTACTGTATTAGCTGCAGACACTGCTCTCTGTGCACTTTGCTTGCATTGCAAAGGAACATTTAGCTTCATTGTGAGTAGATAAAAAGCATCTTCAATTACTGTACATCACTATGCCATACTTCATTCTGGGCTGCTCTTTACTCCAAAAAAGGCTCATGTTCCTAGCAAATCTATTTACAGAAAATGAAGAAATATTAAAAGCTTGTTTTAGTGAAGTATCCAGTCAAAAGGAAACAAGATTAAAGATTTCTAGATTTCAATGACAGAGGTGTAACCAGAACTCTGTGGGCCCCATAGAAACATATTGATGTGGCCTCTGTATCAGTGCTTCTTGAGAGATACCTCCCCCTCACCAGTCACTCATTTATGCTCTATAAATGTGCCCTGATTCATTTTTACTGAGCCATAGTGGTGCCCTGGGTAATATTATGCCCCATAGTGGTGCCCTAGTTTATTTTATGAAGCATCACAGTTTCCTAGTTTACATTGTAGGGCTGCCAGCAGTTTCGGACATGAAGGCCCCAATAGGGAATATATATATATATATATATATATATATATATATGTTGATAGTTGTTTGGAGAGCGCTCAAGTATGCATTAGAATCCCTTTGCAATTCTTTCTAAGATATCATACAAATTTAAAAATGGCCACGGATAGTGGGATGATCCTGAAAAAAACCCTCTCACCAGATTCACCCAGACAGCAATATCACTCGTTAGTCCGTATTCTTCATAAAAATTAGTAAGAATGTTTTATTTAAAAAAGTATATGACTCTTACATTGATCTTAACAATCGTGGGATATGATCTTATATGGACTTGCTGTCCACCCCAGCCGGGGAGGAGCTCAAATGACAGCCTGTCCACCCACTATGTTTATTCACCCAATGCTTTTTGTCTAAACATAGACTTCCTCAGGTGTGTTTTTCTATGTAAGAGCAATGTCCTAACTGTAGAAATGTAATAATTGGGAAGATATCCCTAAATACACATAACTAATCCTGGTATTAATATCCTATAATTGGTAGCATAACCAATACAGGGTAGTGCAAACTTCTTATAGCCAACGTACAGGAAAACTTCAGATTCTTTATAGACAGCTCTTATTTTTTATTAACTGCAATCTGGAGCTGCTGTCCTCAATGCTGTCCTCACACTGAACCTGAACTGAACATTCAGTGTGAGGACAGCATTGAGGACAGCAGCTCCAGATTGCAGTTAATAAAAAATAAGAGCTGTCTATAAAGAATCTGAATTTTTCCTGTACGTTGGCTATAAGAAGTTTGCACTACCCTGTATTGGTTATGCTACCAATTATAGGATATTAATACCAGGATTAGTTATGTGTATTTAGGGATACCTTCCCAATTATTACATTTCTACAGTTAGGACATCGCTCTTACATAGAAAAACACCTCTGAGGAACTCTATGTTTAGACGAAACGCGTTGGGTGAATAAACATAGTGGGGGGACAGGCTGTCATTTGAGCTCCTCCCCGGCTGGGGTGGACAGCTGGTCCATATAAGATCATATCCTACGATTGTTAAGATCAATGTAAGAGTCATATTCTTTTTTAAATAAAAAATTTTTACTAATTTTTATGAAGAATACGGACTAACGAGTGATATTGCTGTCTGGGTGAATCTGGTGAGAGAGTTTTTTTCATGATCATCCCACTATCCGTGGCTATTTTTAAATTTGTATGATATCTTAGAAAGAATTGCAAAGGGATTCTAATGCATACTTGAGCGCTCTCCAAACAACTATCAACATTTTCAATCACTGATTCTCAACTGGCAGGAGGACTTGTTTTGGAGACTAGCAGCTGACTCTTCTTGAGGACTATTGTGTTTAAGGCAGATATTTATAGCGCAATTTGGTTATATTTTTTTGATATATATATATATATATATATATTAGTAAATACTTCTGATGCATGCATGATAATGTGCCAGATTAATAAAAGGAATGCACTCTAGAAAAGATGCCGTAGTCCTGTGCAGAATAAGATAACATACAGTAAAGTATGTATAATGTATAATTCAAGTGCATAGTCTGGAACCTGATCCTTAGAGGAGGAGGTGGGTCCCAGGCAGTGGGGCCTATGGAAGGGGGGCTTCCCTGTGGGCAAGACTAGCCCTTGCTGCCAGTAAACATTATGCCGCACAGCATCTCCAGTTCAAATTAGAACTTACAGTGTTCCCAGTTCATATTATGCCACATTGCAGTGCCCCTTGTTCATACTATGCCACATTAGAGAGCCCTCCAGTTTATATTATGCCACATTATAGTTCCCCAGTTCTTATTATGTAACATTATAGATCCCTCCCAATTGCAATGAGCATAATAGATTAAGGGCCGACAACAGAAATCTTGGAGCCTGGTACAGTGATATCTCTGGAACCCCCTTAGATTTTTTATATACACAGTATAAATAAACAAGTTTTAACAGCAGCACTCAGGAATAAAACACACAATGACAGCTACTTTCTGCCACCATTTCAATGCTGCAGCATTTTCTTCAGGGCATGTGTGTGTGTATGTATATATATATATATATATATATATATATATATATATATATAAAATTCTAAAATTTCCTGTGCTATATAAGTAACTTAATAAATAAATATATTTGATTTATACACATATATAAATATGTATATCTCTGCTTCCTCCCCCCCCCCCACGCACACACCACAGTCTGTCTCTCTCACTACTTCCTCCCACACACTCCAAAGTTTGTCTCACTCAATTACTCCATGCTGCATTCACAACTTCCCCACTCCATCCCAAAGCTATGTATCCCCTCACCAAGTCACACCTGTGCTGCACTCCCCAGTGTCCAGATCCTGACACCACATAGCATGTACCATACAGTGCTCACACCCAAGAGGCCGGCACAGGGCACAGGAGTCCTGGCAGTGGAGCTTCTGCCATTTCCTGTAAATGCCTGCAACAGATCTGGACTCGGAAGAGTGGATGCACACTTGTACTACACAGTCACTGTGTGTGAGAGGCTCCTGTCAGAGACCGTAACCACACCGCCTACAGCTTGCTGCCTTAATTGTACAAGATGGCTTACATCCCCTCCAGGCACTGAGCTGCATATCCTTGGGGGTCAATATTCTACACAAGGGTTCTTAGAAATTACAAGGAGAAATTACAAGGGGTAAAATTTACATAAAGAGGATGGATTCAAGAGGATAAGTAGACAATGCTTTGACTTTGCTACTTTTTTCAATGGGGTATGAGGGAAATAGTCAATGAACACTAAAACTGTATGGACAAACAGGCAACTTTATAGATATGAGATCATGTACTGTCCTTTAGTTTGTGATGCCCTCACAAGAAATTGCAATTGCTATAAAAGAAACCGTCAGTTTTACTGTGCAGCACTTCATTATCTTAGAGTGATCCATGCCATTATTACAGTAAATTTGGTAAATGGTAGTATAATTACCACAAACTATGAAAAGCTACCAAATGTATAAAGCATTTGCATGGAAATTCATTTTACATCAATATTCAGAGAGGGTAGTGGTTTTTAAGACATTTTTGCATTATTTCTAACCTGTTTATAACCCTGCTGCAAAATGTTATATAAGATGTAATGTTTTTGTGATAATTGCTAGGGAATATGTATGAAGCATTTATTTCTACACTGTGTTTAAGTTAATAGCATGCTCTGTAAATGGATGTTTATTTGCTGCCTGTCAGCTAGAAGAATGACATACCATACAGACGATTAGATGGCATATGCATTATGTAGACACATCAACAATGTTAACTTAAAGTATGGTTGTGTGAAGAATTTTACATTGACAGTATGCTACAGCTTAAAAAAATAGAATTATAATGTGAATGTGTCTGTCATTATTTCAAGTATATGCTAGTGTCAGCATAATGAAGCTGCCAATGGTATCTCTATTGCTTAGCGACTGCATTTTCATAAATACTAGTTCAGCCCAAAATATTGCAGCCTCCACAAAGCAAATGGGATTTGTTTGTTGGGTTGACCCTATTTAGGTTGATACTCATTAGGTTGACAACTATTGGTCGACAGGCAGTAGGTAGACACTTGGAAAAAAGGTTGACATGAAAAGTTTGACATGGAAAAGGGTCAACATGAGTTTTTTTAAAAATTTTAGGTGTCATTTTCTTTGTAAAGTAACCGGGAACCCCAATTATTCCACCGTTTCACCTCCCATGGCTTGCTTTGCTCGCCATGCTTTGGGCAAGGTGTATCGCTGTGCTCAGCACAGGTTACTATTTCCAATCGTAGTCCACATGGATCGTAAAGTATGAAAAAATTCAAAAACTTATGTTGACCATTTCATATGTTGACCTTTGCCATGTCAACCTTTTTCAGGTGTTGACCTAATGCATGTTGACCAATAGTGGTCAACCTATTGAGTGTCGACTAAACTGAGGTTGACCTAAGGACCGTATCCCAAAGCAGATACAATGCAATACAATTTCTCTTTGGTGGTTCTGTGCCCTTGATTTCTGCCAGACAACTTCTGTAGTTTGATTTCTGCATGTAAATCTAGATCTCCACCAACATGCAATACAGTAGTACTTACATTTAGAAGCAGCAATAGGCTGCTGGGTCTTGTCTATACATTCAATGAGACATTGACACCATTCCTGTTTCACTTTGAAGAACATTTCTAGCACTATACACAATAAAGAAAAATGTTAAATGTCAAATAACCTTATTAGTTATTTGAGACAAAAATGAGGCTAACTCAAGCAATATTTAGGTGGGAAATTTGTATTTAATTTTTGTTTTATAAGAGGGTTCTTAAACAGTAGGCGGTTTAACATTTACAGCTGTTTTTTTTTTTCCTTCACATAAACTAAAAAAATACATGCTTTTTAATTTGCAGTGCATCACCTGGATGCACCTTGCAGTGTGTAGGGTGGATACTATAGGCTAGGCATGTAAAAATTGCGGCCCTCCAGCTGTTGTGAAACTACATATCCCAGCATGCCCTGACACAGTTTTGCTGTCAGAGAATGCTAAACCTATGTCAAGGCATTCTGGGATGTGTAGTTTCTCAACAGCTAGAGGGCCGCAGTTTGGACATGCCTGCTATAGACCAGTGGTCCTCCAACTGTGTGATGTGGCACCCTGGGGTGCCATGGCACACTTGCAGAGGTGCCTCAGGTTGGTGGTCCAGGACCAATTCAAATAATTTTTTGTCAATTTAATAGGCAAAACCAGTGCTTGTGGCTGCCATTTATAAAATATGTGGACAAACAGAAGCAAATCGTGTTCCTCACCACATAATTAAACCTAAGGATGACATACTGTGTAAACATAATTTACTTAATTTCATATTTTTTTTCTAAATTTCTCAATAAGAAACTTTTGGCCTAGGGGTGCCTTGAAAAAAATAATGATACCCTAGGGCATCATGATTCAAAGAAGTTTGGGAACCACTGGTATAGGCAATCAAGGAATTTTATGATGTGCATCCATTGGAATTTGGATATGCACAACTGTTTGTATTTACTGTAAGTGATACACTTTACTACACTGTAACTGCTCAATACACCTATCTATACTGGCAGTTTCTCCTGTACTGAATGTTATTTTTTCCTAAATAAGAATATTATACAGTATCTGGACAATAGAAATAATAGACTTCTTGCATTACTTATGTGCGTATAAACTGTAAGTTTATTTCTACGATACCAGTAGGTACATTTGCAAGAAAATTTAAATTACTACATTATGGTGATGCAAGATCCGAGAAACTTGGCACAGTACAGTGTGACATATTATAATGGACTCAAAAGGAGTCCGAGATTGCCAGAGGGGCGGGATGCTGACCAATCTCAGATGTATTTTTTAAAGGTGTAATCATTTACAACAGGGGTGGGGAACCTTTTTTCTACAAAGGGCCATTTGTTTATTTATAAAATCCTTCGGGGGCCATACAAAAATTATCAACTTAAAAATTAGCCTGCCCCCAGTCACTTGTTATGCCCCCAGTCACTTGTTATGCCCCCAGTCACTTGTTATGCCCGATTACATTTGCCCCCAGTCACTTGTTATGCCCCATTAGATTTGCCCCCAGTCAGTTGTTATGCCCCATTAGATTTGCCCCCAGTCAGTTGTTATTCCCCATTAGATTTGCCCCCAGTCAGTTGTTATGCCCCATTAGATATGCACACTGTCCGTAGTTTTGGCACATTAGATATGACCCGTCAGTTGTTATGCTCCCTGTAGTTATGCCCCATTAGATATGCCCCCTGTAGTTATGCCCCATTAGATATGCCCCTAGTAGTGCCGCTTACACACACATTAAAAGAAAGAAAAAAAAAACACAATGCTCACCAGCACTGCTCCTGCTTCTGGACCGCTGCCCTCCCTCTCCTCAAAACTATGGGAGATGTCATGACGTCTCTCCCATAGCGCCGCACAGCCACACATGTACACTGCCTGAGCTAGAAACTGGAGCTAAGGAGTGAGCTCCTGCCTCCGGCTGCTGAGGAGGAGCCGGGCGCCCGCCGGTGGTAAAATCTCAGTGGGCGCTCGGCATCTCCTCTCGTTTAGGTGAGCCTGGCCGGATCAAGTGGCTTTGAGGGCCTTATACGGCCCTCGGGCCTGAGGTTCCTCACCCCTGATTTACAAGGTACTGTATGGTTTGGCCTTGCGTTTGCCCCTTTAAAAAACATCCAAGATCGTCTGGCGATCCTTGACTCCATTGCATCCCGCTGTATGGGGTTTTTTCTCTGCAGTGCGAACGGGTTGAAAATGCATATGCACGGAGGACAAATGTGATCGCAGCGGTGATCGCAAGAATATGGACAGGTGGGAGGCATTCCGGGGCGGATACTCACCGTTTTCTAGGCGTGGTGAGTCCAACGCAGGCGTGTCAAGGTGTTTGGTGTGCGGATGTCTGACATCAGGACCGGGACCTTTATTGCTGGATCCGTCGCACAGGGTAAGAGACAATCACTTACGACATGGTTTTACCAAAAAAGTCAGAGATCGTCAGGCAACCCGCACTTCTGGCGATCTCGGACTGCATTACATCCCGCTGTGGGCGTCTTCGAGGTGGAGAGTTTTATAGTGGTATGGTTTTGTACTCTGTACAACATGTAAGCTGTCTGTACAGTAATGCTCAGAGATATAGTAAAAAATGGAAGCTGTGCATGCATTTCAGAAGAGGAATGTCCATAACTATTATCCCTGGAGTTTTTTAACTTTTTTATTTATTTATTTTTCTCAGATTTGAAAAAGAGAAACAGATGCAAGTCATTATAATCCAATTCTTCCTAGGACCATTCGAACAGTGTGCACAGGATGTCTTTTTGTTTAATGATGACTGTCGTCCCTGACTCCCTATGCAGCTTTACTGTATGCTAAATTCATCAATATTGCAATGTGCATAACAGTTCCTTCTTTGAAGGATCAAAACTAGTACCACAACCAGGTGTAGATGCTTAGATCTACACTTAAAAGGTCTATAGTTAATAGGTCTATCACTAATTGCAGACATGCATTAGGTCAATGGGGTTAAAGGGTCGACAGAGTCAAAAGGATGACATAGAATAGGTAGGCAGTAGAAAAGGTTGACAGGGTTAAAAGGTCAACACAAAAAAGGTAGCCTCAATTTTTTTTCAAGGTGCTTTGTATTTTTTCTGCCACAAACACTCCCCATTAGTGTACCGCTTCAATCGCCATGCTTCGGCAAAGGTGCCTTGCTCCACTATCGCTGTGCTTGGCACAGGTTACTATTCCCAATCTAGTCCACATGTATGGTAAAGTATAAAACAGTTGAAAAAGCTAAACAAAAAACTTGTGATTACCATATGTGTATCGGGATCCGGTCTTTAGGTCGACAGTAAGTTGGTCGACACTGTCTAGGTTGACCACTATTGGTCGACAGTAAGTAGGTCAAAATGGTTTCTAGATCAACAGAGACTCTAGGTCGACATGTTTTAATTTGAGATGACGTAAGGTCGACATGAGTTTTTCAAATTTTTTTCATTTTTAGAACTTTTTCATATTTTACGATTCACGTGGACTACAATTGGGTACAGTAACCTGTGCCGAGCACAGAGGTAGCGGAGCGAGTCACCTTGCCCTTCGCTCACCATATGAGGGGACATGGTGCACTAATTGGGGTTCCCAGTCACTGTACAGAGAAAACAACACCAAAAAAACTTTAAAAAAAACTAATGTCGACCTTTTCTCAGGTCGACCTAGTACATGTCGACCTACAGTCCCTGTCAACCTAGAAACCATGTCGTCCTACTTACTGTTGATGAATAGTGGTCTACCTAGACACTGTTGACCTAAGTATTATCTTCCTAACATACCAAGACCATGGGAATCAACTATTGTCATGTCAACTTTTTGACCATGTCGACATTTTAAACGGTCTACCTTTTACGTGTTGACCTTTTGACCCCTTCAATCTAATGCATGTCTACCATTAGCGATCAACCTATTGACTGTAGACCTTTTTAATGTAGATCTATAGACAAGATACCCCACATGCAGATATCATTAATGGTTTTGTACAGTAAGTTATGTTATTGTAATGTGTGGTAAAGTAATAACAATGAAATAAAATCATGACATGAATAGAGAATACAAAGAAAATGCACAGAGAGTACTAATCTGAAAATATAATACATAAACTGACCAAGGTAGAATAATTCACTAAGGTAATCCACTGTAAATTGAAAGCAGTTGGAGGTGTACAATAAAGAAAAATACAGTATAACTCAATACAATCAGTGATTATAATGTTTAAAGGTTTCCCTCATGTATACCTAGATGTTATTGAGTGCCGATATTCCCTGGTTACTATTCGGTTGCCTTGGGCAACCACACACTTACCATCTATTAATAATGCCTCCTATCACTTTAAGAAGGAGTGCCTGTTTTGGATTTGACACTAGTGTAAAGTGAGACTTTTGTCTGCCTATATGTGATCACCAATTAATAAGGGCAATAATTATTGTGTCTGACTCTGACACTTTTTCACAATTTCCTGACATGATATTAACA
This sequence comes from Pseudophryne corroboree, assembly GCF_028390025.1. Classification (NCBI taxonomy): domain Eukaryota; kingdom Metazoa; phylum Chordata; class Amphibia; order Anura; family Myobatrachidae; genus Pseudophryne; species Pseudophryne corroboree. The sequence goes on from NC_086451.1 coordinate 320,357,121, forward strand.
TTACTCACTATTCAGCTACTATTACTACTGTATGTTAACATGACAATATACCTATTTTTAAATGAACAAAATAATGATTAGGTATGTGAATGTTTGACTGTTTGCACTAGAGATGTGCGGCTGGCACTTTTTGTGTTTTGTGTTTTGGTTTTGGCTCTAATTCCACTTTCGTGTTTTGGTTTTGGATGATTTTTGAAAAAAAACCCCCATAAAAACAGCTAAAATCACAGAATTTGGGGGTCATTTTGCTCCTACAGTATTATTAAACTCAATAACAATCATTTCCACTCATTTTCAGTCTATTCTGAACACCTCACAATATTGTTTATAGGCCAAAAGGTTGCACCAAGGTTGCTGGATGACTAAGCTAAGCGACACAAGTGTGCGGCACAAACACCTGGCCCATCTAGGAGTGGCACTGTAGTGGCACACAGGATGACAGATTTAAAAAAATAGGCCTCAAACAGCACATCATGCAAAGAAGAAAAAGAGGTGCAATGAGGTAGTTGGATGACTAATCTAAAAAACACCTGGCCCATCTAGGAGTGGCACTGCAGTTACAGAAAGGATGGCACTTACAAAAACTAGTCCCAAAACAGCACAAGATGCAAAGAAGAAAAAGATGTGCAAGATGGAATTGTCCTTGGGCCCTCCCACCCACCCTTATGTTGTATAAACAGGACATGCACACTTTAACAAACCAATCATTTCAGCGTCAGCCCCCACCAAAAAAGAAGCAATCAATCTCTCCTTGCACAAACTGGCTCTACAGAGGCAAGATGTCAACTTCATCCTCCGATTCCTAACCCTTTTCACTGTGTACATCCTCCTCCTCACAAAGTATTCATTTGTCCCCACTGGAATCCACCATCACAGGTCCCTGTGTACCTTCTGGAGGCAACTGCTGGTAAAGGTCTTCCTGGAGGAATTTTTAATTCATTTTGATGAACATCATCTTCTCCACATTTTGTGGAAGTAACCTCCTATGCCGATCGCTATCAAGGTTACCGGCTGCATTCTCCACTGCGCTTGAGTCAGGTGCATTCCCCCTCCTTTGCCTATATCGTAGGCAGATGTATAGGCTTGAATGGCCTTTTGCTGCTCCTCCATCCTCTGAAGCATATAGAGGGTTGAATTCCACCTCGTTACCACCTCTTGCTTCAGTTGATGGCAGGGCAGGTTCAGGCATGTTTGCTGGTGCTCCAGTCTTTGGCACGGGGTGGTTGAATGCCGAAAGTGGCCCGCAATTTTTCGGGCCACCGACAGCATCTCCTGCACACCCATGTCATTTTTCCAAAAATTCTGCACCACCAAATTCATTGTATGTGCAAAACATGGGACGTGCTGGAATTTGCCCAGATGTAATGCACACACAATATTGGTAGCGTTGTCCGATATCACAAATCCCTAGGAGAGTCCAATTGGGGTAAGCCATTGTGCAATGATGTCCCTCAGTTTCCGTAAGAGGTTGTCAGCTGTGTGTCTCATACGGAAAGCGGTGATACATAGCATAGCTTGCCTAGGAACGAGTTGGTGTTTGTGAGATGCTGCTACTGGTGCTGCTGCTGTAGTTGCTGTGGGAGGCCATACATCTACCCAGTGGGCTGTTACATATCCGTGGTTAAGTGGACACTGGATACAACTGCATTTTGTAGAACACTGGTGACTCTTTTTCTGACGTCTGTGTACAATCTCGGTATCGCCTGCCTTGAGAAGTGAAACCTAGATGGGATTTGATACCGGGGACACAGTACCTCAAACAATTCTCTAAGTCCCACTGAACTAATGGCGGATACCGGACACTCGTCTAACACCAACATAGCTGTCATGGCCTCAGTTATCCGCTTTGCAAAAGGATGACTGCTGTGATATTTCATCTTCCTCATAAAGGACTGTTGGACATTCAATTGCTTACTGGAAGTAGTACAAGTGGTCTTCCGACTTCCCCTTGGGATGACGATTGACTCCCAGCTGCAACAACAGCAGTGGCAGCAACAGCAGGCGTATCACTCAAGGATCCTCCAGAGGAATCCCGGTTAGGAGAGGAATCCTCAGTCTTGACATGGCCTGCAGTACTACTGACGTTCCTGACTGAGGAGAAAGTTGACGTTGAGGGAGTTGGTGGTGTGGCTTGCAGGAGCTTGGGTACAGAAGGAAGAAGGGATTTAGTTGTCAGTGGACTGCTTACGCTCTTACCCAAAGTTTCACAACTTGACACTGACTTATGATGAATGCACAGCAGGTGACGTATAAGGGTGGATGTTCCTAGATGGTTAACATCCTTACCCCTACTTATTACAGATTGACAGAGGCAACAGATGGCTTGACACCTGTTGTCCGGATTTGTGGAGAAATAATTCCACACCGAAGAGGTGGCTTTTTTGGTAGTTTGCCCAGACATCACAATGGGCTTCTTCGTCCCAAGGACAACAGGTGTCTCCCCCGGTGCCTGGCTTAAACAAACCACATCACCATTCTAATCATCATCGTCAACGTCTCCCTCAGCACCAGTAACACCCATATCCTCATCCTGGTGTACTTCAACTGTGACATCTTCAGTTTCAATATCAGGAACTGGACTGTGGGTGCTCCTTCCAGCATTTGCAGGGGGCGTGCAAATGGTGGAAGGAGCCACCTCTTCCCGTCCAGTGTTGGGAAGGTCAGGCATCGCAACCGCCGACACACTTGGACTCTCCTTGGAGATTTGTGATACCATCTCAGAATGCACAGTTATTTTCTGTGCTCTTTCCAGCTTAACTCTTTTAATTTTTCTAGCGGGAGGATCAGGGCTTCCATTGTCATGTGAAGCTGAACCACTAGTCATGAAATAGGCCAGGGCCTTTGCCATTCCTTGCCATTCTGTGTCATAAATGGCATATTGGCAAGTTTACATTTCTCCTCAGACCATTTCAATTTTATTTTTTTTGGGTCTTTTTACTGAACTTTGGCTTTTTGGATTTTACATGCCCTCTACTATCACAATGGGCATCGGCCTTGGCAGACGATGTTGATGGCAATTCATTGTCTAGGATGAAGTGTTTCTTGCTCTTTCCCTATTTTATCCTCCAAATGTTTGTTCTCCATTATTTTTCTGAAGTTATATAACACAATATGCGGCACAAGAGAGCGTATACCTACACCTCACAGGGCAAACCCTGTAAAAATTATTTGGATTAAATATTAATAACCCCTTTATTTAGCATAAATAATATACAGCACAGGACAGCACCACTGAATTTATATGGCAGCACCACTGGACTGGATTTATACTGAATTATATGGACTTATATGGAATTATACGGCAGTATTACGAGAATTAAATGGCAATGTCACAGGAATTATATGCAAGTATCACGGGAATTATATGTCAGTATCACAGGAATTATACGCCAGTATTTCGAGAACTATACGGCAATGTCACAGGAATTATATGGCAGTTTCACATGATTTATACACCAGTTTTCTGAGAATTGTATGGCAATATCACAGGAATTATACGGCAATGTCACAGGAATTATACACCAGTATCACGGGAATTATACGCCGGTATTCTGAGAATTATTGTTAGGAGTGGAGGCTCTCGCCAGCGCCCGACCATTGCTAAGCAACGGTACCTGTGCATCACGGCCGCTGCGCCTCCTCCTCCTGTTCCCCGCCTGGTCCATGGCAACGCCGGGACGCCGTGCGCGCTGAGCCGCCGGGTCCATGGCAACGCTGGGATGCCGTGCGCGCCGAGCCGCCAGGTCCATAGCAATGGGGACGCCACAGGCGGACCGCGTTCCCTGTTGCTATCCAATAAACCAAACACCTGTCAGCGTGTGGTCGTGCAGCAGGGCAGCTGCACGACATTTTCTAATTAGGTTCTCTGCAGTCATTGGTACAGAGACCTGTTATATTCTTCCTCAGTGCTTTACCCAGACGCCGGTGACAGCTTCCTGTGAGCTGTTCCTGATCTGGAGAAATTCCCTGTCCGGTGTTCTGTGGTCCGGTCAACCTCGTTCCTGTGGTGCTGACTCCTGGGGTCCTTCCAGCCTTCCTGTTGGTAGAAACCTGTGTCGTTAGATCTCGAGGTTCCTGCTCACCTGTGGTTGTTCCCCGGTGTTGTGAGTAGCAGCCTTTGCCGTGTCTTGCGACCTTGGCCGTAGAGTTTCCATTATATTCTTTGCTGATGTTTTTGCGGAGGTGCTCCGCCACAGCTGTCCTCCCAGGTATACTATGGTGCCGTGTAGGGGTGGACAGTGTTACCTTTGTTGCCTTTTCCATTGGCGGCCGTGCCGCACATACGTTTAGTTTTTTATTTCTGCAGTAACCCCTAGCTCTGTGTTTTGTTTAGTTAGAGGTCTCCTTGTTTCCATCCAGTCTCAGTTTACGCCTTGTCTCATACTAATACCGGGGGGCATCAGAGTTGGGCATACCTAATCCGCCCTTCAAACGCAGCTGCCGTGGGCCCAAGAACACATAGTCTCACAGGTGTAGACTGACCATGTGGGTGGAACCATGGAGTTGGGGTTCTAGGGGTACTGCTTTACTTTGTCCAGAATATCAGTATCACATTCCTGTGCTCGGGACTTACCCACTCTATTTCTTACGTTCGAAGCACAGAGAACATAACATTATCACCGTCCCAAGCAAAGAAAAAAAAATCTATTATTTTTTCCAGGGTAGCCTTGAATTTCGATCTCATGAATCCGGCAGTGCTAGGACAAAATCCCAGCCAGCTTTTAGCCAATCAGATTCAGGAACTCACTCAGATGGTTCAGGATCTTACCCTTCGGGTGAGCTCGCAGGAAGATCTTTTACGAGCCTCCCCGGGTATGATTCCTGAATCAAAGATGCACCTTCCTGACCGCTTTTCGGGTAACCGAAAAGATTTTTTTAATTTTAAGGAAGCCTGTAAACTTTTTTTTTTTGTTTAATGCCCCGGTTCTCAGGTACTGAGTCTCAGCGGAAGGACATAGTGATGTCTTTGCTTCAAGGTGATCCACAAACCTGGGCTTTTGGGTTGAAATCCGATGATGCAGCCTTGCTAACAGTAGATGCCTTCTTTAAGTCATTAGGCCTTTTGTATGATGACCCAGATAGGGAAGCATCGGCTGAGAGCTACCTTTGTGCACTTAAGCAGGGTAAAAATCCCGCAGAGGCATATTGTACAGAATTTCGCCGTTGGTCGAACGACTGTGGCTGGAATGATACTGCTCTGCGCAGTCAGTTTCGCCTCGGTCTATCTGAAGTAATCAAGGATAGTCTCCATCAGTATCCAGCTCCGGAGACTTTAGATAAGCTCATGGATCTTGCTATTAAGATTGATCGTAGTCTCCGAGAGCAGAGGGCTGAAAGAGGAGCTAATTTCAGGTCTAGTCCATGTGTGTATGCTTTCCCAAAGGACGTCGAGGAGCACATGCAAGTGGGTCTCTCCCGGCTGTCTCCAGAAGAAAGAGTCAGAAGGCTAAATTCAGGGCTCTACTTATATTGTGGTGGCAAGAGACATGTTGCGCGTAACTGCCCAAATAAACAGGGTAACGCTCTGACCAAGTGAATTGTGAGGGGGTTCACTTGGGTCTGCAGTTAATCTCCTCAAATGATCCCTTGTTAATTCCTGTTGAAATTTCTTTTGGTAGTCTCAGTTCATTTGTTTCAGCCTTCATTGACAGCGGAGCTGCCGGGAACTTTATGGATCTTGCTTGGGCTCAAGCCTTGGGAGTTCCGCAGCTCCAATTAGATAGACCTATTACTATGCACGGACTAGATGGTGGTCAACTCTCTAATGGGGTAAATACTCACCGGACCCCTCCAGTACAACTGACAGTGGGGGCCTTACATTCTGAAAAAAATTGAGTTCTATCTCACCCATTGTCCGGCTGTGCCTGTCGTCATAGGTCATCCCTGGCTTGCCCTTCATAATCCCACCATAGATTGGTGGTCTGGGGAAATTTCCCAGTGGGATTCCTTCTGTGTTAAAATATGTATTTCTCGTCCAGTCCGGGTCGTGGCTGCTACTCTGGAACTCATACCTTCAGTATATCAGGATTTTGCTGATGTTTTCTCTAAGGGTAATGCTGATATCCTGCCACCCCACCGGTCATATGACTGTGCCATTGACCTTGTCCCTGGTGCCACTCTGCCAAAAGGGAGACTTTATGCTCTATCTGGTCCCGAGATTAAGGCCATGGATGACTATGTACAGGAAAGCCTGAAGAAGGGGTTTATTAGGCCCTCGAAATCTCCGTTAAGTGCAGGGTTTTTGTTTGTTGAGAAAAAAGACGGATCTCTAAGACCGTGCATAAACAATCGGGCCTTGAATAAGATTTCTATTAAAAACACCTACTTCTTGACATTGATTTCGGTGTTGTTTGATCAGCTCTGCACTGCGGTTATTTTCTCCAAAATCGATCTCAGAGGAGCCTACAACCTCATTCGAATAAGATCTGGGGATGAGTGGAAGACGGCTTTCAGTACTCAGTCCGGACATTACGAATATCTTGTGATGCCATTCGGGCTGTCTAACGCTCCTGAGGTATTTCATGATCTTATTAACGACGTCCTCCGCGACTTTTTAGGGAAGTTAGTGATCATTTATTTGGACGACATTTTAATTTACTCTGAGTCTCCTGAACAGCATGTTGTCCATGTGCAGCAAGTGATTCAAAAGTTGCGGGAGAACCATTTGTACACGAAATTGGAGAAGTGTGATTTCCACATCACTGAGGTGTCATTTTTAGGATATATTATTTCTCCAAAGGGGTTTTTTATGGAACCTGAGAAACTCCAGTCTATCCTAAACTGGACGCAACCCACCAACTTGAAGGCTATCCAGCGGTTTTTGGGTTTTGCTAATTATTATAGGCATTTTATTCATGCCTTTTCAGATTTAGTTGCTCCTATTGTGGCGTTAACAAGAAAAGGAGCTGATCCTTCCAACTGGTCGCCTCAAGCCGAGTCTACCTTCCGGGCCTAAACAGGCCTTTGTCTCAGCTCCAGTGGAGTGGGAGCCATTCTTTCTCAGGAAGACCCCAAGTCTCTGGTGTTACACCCTTGTGCCTTCATGTCCAGGAAATTCTCCTCTGCTGAATCCAACTATGATGTTGGTAATCGAGAATTGCTGGCAGTCAAATGGGCTTTTGAGGAATGGAGTCACTGGCTTGAATGAGCGAAGCATACCATCACGGTGTTTACTGACCACAAGAATCTACAGTATATTGAATTCGCGAAATGGCTAAATGCTCGGCAGGCACGTTGGGCGCTGTTTTTTACACGATTCAAGTTCATCATCACCTACAGGCCTGGTTCTAAGAATACCAAGGCCGATGCCCTATCTCGTTGTTTTCTTCCTGCTCACAATAACCACTCTTCCGCAACCCCCATTGTCTCAACGTCCGTCATCTGGGCCGGTCTCACGCAGGATTTGTTCACACAACTTGTCCAGGTCCAGCAACAGGCTCCCAGTGATACTCCTGTTGGTCGTCTCTTCATTCCTGAACGCTTGAGAGACAGTGTCCTCGCAGAGTTTCATGATAGTAAAGTTGCTGGTCATCCTGGTGTTGCTATAACCTTGGATTTAATCTCTCGCTCAGTGTGGTGGCCTAATCTTTCCAAGAATGTTAGGGAATTTGTCCTTTCCTGTCAGGATTGTGCTAAGCACAGTGTCCCGATCTTTGCCGGTCGGGCAACTCATGCCCCTTGCAATTCCACTCAAGCCATGGTCACACATTTCCATAAATTTCGTGGTGAATCTTCCTCTTTCATCTGGGTTCCGGGTAATTTGGGTAGTTGTGGACCGTTTTAGCAAAATAGCCCCCTTCATTGCTTTACCCCGATTACCCTCAGCTCAAGTTCTGGCAGTTCTGTTTCTCCGCCATGTCTTCAGGCTTCATGGTTTACCCGTGGATATAGTCTCTGACCGGGGACCACAGTTTTTTGCCCATTTTTGGAAGCGTTTTTGTGCTTCATTAAACATGAAACTCTGTTTAACGTCTGGATACCATCCATAGTCTAACGGGCAGACTGAAAGTGTGAATCAGTCACTAAAACAATATTTATGTCTTTATACTGTCAAAGTTCAGAACGATTGGTTAGATTTTCTTCCTCTGGCCGAGTTCGCCTACAATAACGCTTGCCATTCATCCACCAAGGAGTCTCCATTCTTTTCGGTCCTGGGCTTTCACCCTAGAGCCAATTCCTTTACTCCCCATTATCCGGCTTCATCTTTGTCCTTAACCTCCCGTCTCAGAGTTATTTGGAGAAAAGTTCACCTTGCCCTTAAGAAGGCTGCTTTTCTGGAGAATTTTTTTTCTGATAGGTTCCGACGCCCATGCACTTTTAAGGTAGGGGATAAGGTGTGGTTGTCAACCCGCAAAATCAACGGCAACGGGGACGCCATAGGCGGACTGCGTTCCCCATTTCTATACAATTAATCAAGCACCTGTCAGCATGTGGTCCTGCAGCAGGGCAGTTGCACGACATTTTCTAATTAGGTCTAATGCAGTCATTGGTACAGAGACCTGTTATATTCTTCCCCAGTGCTTTACACAGATGCCGGTGATCGCTTCCTGTGAGCTGTTCCTGCTCTGGAGAAATTCCCTGTCCGGTGTTCTGTGGTCCAGTCTACCTCGTTCCTGTGGTGCTGACTCCTGGAGTCCTTCCAGCCTTCCTGTTGGTAGAAACTAGTTATGTGCACCGGACATTTTTTGGGTTTTGTGTTTTGGTTTTGGATTTGGTTCCGCGGCCGTTTTTTGGATTCGGACGCATTTTGGCAAAGTCTCCCTGAAAATTTTTTGTCGGATTCGGGTGTGTTTTGGATTCGGGTGTTTTTTAACAAAAAAACCCTCAAAAACAGCTTAAATCATAGAATTTGGGTGTCACTTTGATCCCATAGTATTACTAACCTCAATAACCATAATTTCCACTCATTTCCAGTCTATTCTGAACACCTCACACCTCACAATATTATTTTTAGTCCTAAAATTTGCACCGAGGTTGCTGGATGACTAAGCTAAGCGACCCAAGTGGCCGACACAAACACCTGGCCCATCTAAGAGTGGCACTGCAGTGTCAGACAGGATGGCACTTCAAAAAATAGTCCCCAAACAGCACATGATGCAAAGAAAAAAAGTGGTGCACCAAGGTCGCTGTGTGACTAAGCTAAGCGACCCAAGTGGCTGACACAAACAGCTGGCCCATCTAGGAGTGGCACTGCAGTGTCAGACAGGATGGCAGATTTAAAAAATAGTCCCCAAACAGCACATGGTGCAAAGAAAAAAAGAGGTGCAATGAGGTAGCTGTGTGACTAAGCTAAATGACCCAAGTGGCCGACACAAACACCTGGCCCATCTAGGAGAGGCACTGCAGTGTCAGACAGGATGGCACTTAAAAAAATAGTCCCCAAACAGCACATGATGCAAAGAAAAAGAGTGGTGCACCAAGGTCACTGTGTGACTAAGCTAAGTGACCCAAGTGGCCGACACAATCACCTGGCCCATCTAGGAGTGGCACTGCAGTGTCAGACAGGATGGCAGATTTAAAAAATAGTCCCCAAACAGCACATGATGCAAAGAAAAAAAGAGGTGCAATGAGGTAGTTGTGTGACTAAGCTAAGTGACCCAAGTGGCCGACACAAACACCTGGCCCATCTAGGAGTGGCACTGCAGTGTCAGATAGGATGGCACTTCAAAAAGTAGTCCCCAAACAGCACATGATGCAAAGAAAAAAAGAGGCGCAATGAGGTAGCTGTGTGGCTAAGCTAAGCGACCCAAGTGGCCGACACAAACACCTGGCCCATCTAGGAGTGGCCCTGCAGTGTCAGACAGGATGGCACTTCAAAAAATAGTCCCCAAACAGCACATGATGCAAAGAAAAAAAGTGGTGCACCAAGGTCGCTGTGTGACTAAGCTAAGCGACCCAAGTGGCCGACACAAACACCTGGCCCATCTAGGAGTGGCACTGCAGTGTCAGACAGGATGGCACTTCAAAAAATAGTCCCCAAACAGCACATGATGCAAAGAAAAAAAGTGGTGCACCAAGGTCGCTGTGTGACTAAGCTAAGCGACCCAAGTGGCTGACACAAACAGCTGGCCCATCTAGGAGTGGCACTGCAGTGTCAGACAGGATGGCAGATTTAAAAAATAGTCCCCAAACAGCACATGATGCAAAGAAAAATAGAGGTGCAATGAGGTAGCTGTGTGACTAAGCTAAACGACCCAAGTGGCCGACACAAACACCTGGCCCATCTAGGAGTGGCACTGCAGTGTCAGACAGGATGGCACTTCAAAAAATAGTCCCCAAACAGCACATGATGCAAAGAAAAAGAGAGGTTCACCAAGGTCACTGTGTGACTAAGCTAAGCGACCCAAGTGGCCGACAAAAACACCTGGCCCATCTAGGAGTGGCCCTGCAGTGTCAGACAGGATGGCACTTCAAAAAGTAGTCCCCACACAGCACATGATGCAAAGAAAAAAAGAGGTGCAATGAGGTAGCTGTGTGGCTAAGCTAAGCGACCCAAGTGGCGACACAAACACCTGCCCCATCTAGGAGTTGCACTGCAGTTTTCTAGCGAGAGGATGAGTGCTTCCATCCTCATGTGAATCTGAACCACTAGCCATGAACATAGGCCAGGGCCTCAGCCGTTCCTTGCCACTCCGTGTCGTAAATGGCATATTGGCAAGTTTACGCTTCTCATCAGATGCTTTTAATTTTGATTTTTGGGTCATTTTACTGAACTTTTGTTTTTTGGATTTTACATGCTCTCTACTATGACATTGGGCATCGGCCTTGGCAGACAACGTTGATGGCATTTCAACGTCTCGGCCATGACTAGTGGCAGTAGCTTCAGCATGAGGTGGAAGTGGATCTTGATCTTTCCCTATTTTACCCTCCACATTTTTGTTCTCCATTTTTTAATGTGTGGAATTATATGCCAGTAATTTATCAATAGCAATGGACTACTGTACCGTACTGCTATATATTATATACTGGTGGTCAGAAAAATTATGCACTGTACTCCTACTATATATACTGCGCAAAACTTAAATGCACCACAGGTATGGATGGATAGTATACTTGACGACACAGAGGTAGGTAGAGCAGCGGACTACTGTACCGTACTGCTATATATTATATACTGGTGGTCAGCAAAATTATGCACTGTCGTACTACTATATATACTGCACACAACAACTAAAATGCACCACAGGTATGGATGGATAGAATATTTGATAACAAAGAGGTAGGTAGAGCAGTGGACTACTGTACCGTACTGCTATATATTATGTACTGGTGGTCAGCAAAATTCTGCACTGTCCTCCTACTATATACTGCACAAAACGTAAATGCACCACAGGTATGGATGGATAGTATTCTTGACGACACAGAGGTAGGTAGAGCAGTGGACTACTGTACCGTACTGATATAATACTGGTGGTCACTGGTCAGCAAAATTCTGCACTGTCCTCCTACTATATACTACAATGCCGCACAGATATGGAGCGTTTTTCAGGCAGAGAACGTAGATATTTTCAGCACACTGAGCACAGATATTTGCAAGCACACTGAGCACAGATATTTGCAGCACACGAACGCTGCACACGTCCTCTCCCTATCATCTCCAATGCATGAGTGAAAATGGCGGCGACGCGCGGCTCCTTATATAGAATACGAATCTCGCGAGAATCCGACAGCAGGATGATGACGTTCGGGTGCGCTCGGGTTAACTGAGCAAGGCGGGAAGATTCGAGTCCACATCGGAACCGTGTAAAATGGGTGAAGTTCGGGGGGGTTCGGATTCCGAGGAACCGAACCCGCTCATCACTAGTAGAAACCTGTGTCGCTAGATCTCGAGGTTCCTGCTCACCTGCGGTTGTTCCCACGGTGTTGTGAGTAGCAGCCTTTGCCGCGTCTTGCGGCCCTGGCCGTAGAGTTTCCATTATATTCTTTACTGGTGTTTTTGCGGAGGTGCTCTGCCACAGCGGTCCTCCCCGGTACACGACGGTGCCATGTAGGGGTGGACAGTGTTACCTTTGTTGCCTTTTCCATTGGCGGTCGTGCCGCACATACGTTTAGTTTTTTAGTTCTTCAGTAACCCCTAGCTCTGTGTTTTGTTTAGTTAGAGGTCTCCTTGTTTCCATCCAGTCTCAGTTTACGCCTTGTCTCATACTAAGACCGGGAGGCATCGGAGTTGGGCAGACCTAATCCGCCCTTCAAACGCAGCTGCCGTGGGCTCAAGAACACATAGTCTCACAGGTGTAGACTGACCACATGGTTGGAACAACGGAGTTAGGGTTCTAGGGGTACTGCTTTACTTTGTCCAGAATATCAACATCACGTTCCTGTGCTCGGGACTTACCCACTCTATATGTTACGTTCGTAGCACAGAGAACGTAACAATTATATGGCAATATCACAGGAATTATATGGCAATGTCACAGAAATTATACGGCAATGTCACGGGAATTATACGTCAGTATCACTGGAATTATATGGTTGTATCACAGGAATTATACGCCAGTATTCCAAGAATTATATGGCAATATCACAGGAATTATTACGGCAATACCACAAGAATTATATGCCAGTATTCCATGAATTATACAGCAATATCATAGGAATTATTCACCAGTATTTAGAGAATTATACAGCAATGTCCCAGGAATTATACGCCAGTATCACAGGAATTATATGGCAATATCACGGGAATTATACAGCAGTAACACTGGATATATGGCAGCAGAGGACACCACCACTGTGACTGGTCACTGGACTGAAGCTGCACAAGACACTACCCCTGGTTTGATGCAGGACAACACAGCAAAAATGCAAGGGACTTATACAGCTGCCAGCAGAGGACACCAACACTGTGATTGGCTGGACTGATGCAGCATAAGACACTGACTACACTGGACTGGGCTGAGCAGTACAACACAGCACAAGAATCGCCACCCCACTTTCCAGCCCCCACACAGACACTGAGGACGGAGACACGTCCTCTCACTACACTCTTCGAGACTGGAGTGAAAATGTCCTCGACGCGCGGCTCCTTATATAAAATCCAAATCCCGCGAGAATCCGACAGCGGGATGATGGCCTTTTGCCTCATTCGGGTTTCCGAGACAGGCGGGAAAACCAGAGCCTGGCTCCGAACTGGGCTCAGAGTATGAAGTTCGGTACGGTTCGGTTCTCTGAGAACTGAACCCGCTCATCTCTAGTTTGCACACATATTGGGGACTATAAGGTTTTCCTTGTGTATCCCTAGCACAGCATGAGATGTTATTGATTGACAATATTCAAAGTTTTTCAGTTGCCTAGGGAATCCGCACACTTATAATCAATTCACAATGCCTCCTATCATTATAAGAGTAGGTGCCTCAGTGCAGGTTTATTTAATACTTGTGGATATACTGTATCTTAATAGTAAACCTGCCCTGAACATTAGAAAATCTACAAACATGTTATTGTTTATAGTATGTTACACTTAAGTTTATAGCTGATGGTGATAATCACCCTTTCTGCAAATTAGTTACCATGGTAAACACCTGCCAATCACTAATGTAAGCACACCTCGTATGACTTGAAATAAGTTCTATGTGAAATGCGAGTAACCTGGGGTGTTATTTCCGGGTCCTGTGCTGCGCTCATGTGACCCAGTGCCCATGAGATGCAGCTTTGGATTTACCAGCATTAGCACCACTTCTTCAAAAACTCTGCCTGCCGTTATCCCTGCAACTACTGTAAGGTATTTCAGTCAGCTATCATGTGATTACATATCAGGGTAGATCTGGTTACCTTGTGGGTAAGCAGTAGCCTATGCTACTACACTGTTTTCTAGTCCTGTATGGGAGTCACCCTTTCATTAACCCATTCAATGCCTTTAGCACATTGGTTAAAAGTAGAACGGTTACCCCCAGAGCACACAGGATTACCTTTTTATTTCCCTCTCTCCTCCTATAATTACATTGTATGCATGCATTATATCATACCCTCCAACATTTTACACATAAAAATTGGTACAAATACGAAAAGGGGGTTTGGCCACCAGAGGCGTGCAGTGAGGTCAGAGGCTGGTGAGGCACTACAGCCATAATGTCTGCCTAAACCTGCCGATGACCCCTACCACCGCCGAGCCAATGCCCGCTACTGCCTCTGAGCCGATGCCTGCTACCACCGCCAATGGCTTACAAACTTGCCCACCATCAACTGACCTAGCCCTCCGCCACTAATTTGCATCTCAATCCGATGCTGCCAATGCCCGCTGCCTGCCTGCTCATCATACTTGTGATATATTGTACATTTTTAAGAAAAAAAAATTAGTGTTTGGGAAGGGAGTGGGAGGAGGATATGAATGCAATTTTGTTGTCCAGGGCTTCCATTAACTTAATGAAGAAGGGTCTGAATGGGTTAAAAAATAAAAAATAAAAATGTGTGAGGTCCCCCTTCCAAAGTATAACCAGCCTCGGGCTCTTTGAGCCGGTCCTGGTTGTTTAAATACTGGGAAAAAATTGGACAGGGGTTCCCCGTATTTAGACAACCAGCACCAGGCTCTTAGACCGGTCCTGGTTCCAAAAATACGGGGGACAAAAGATGTAGGGGTCCCCTGTATTTTTAAAACCAGCACGGGGCTCCACTAGCAAGGGAAATAATGCCACAGCCGGGGGACACATTTATGTAGGTCCCTGTGGCCGTGGCATTACCCCCCCCAACTAGTCACCCCTGGCCGGGGTTCCCTGGAGGAGTGGGGACCCCTTAAATCAAGAGGTCCCCCCTTCCAGGCACCCAAGGGCCAGGGGTGAAGCCTGAGGCTGTCCCCAGCACCCCTGGGCGGTGGGTGCCGGGCTGATAGCCATAAGTGTGTATAAAAAAGAATATTGTTTTTTTGTTGTGGAACTACAAGGCTCAGCAAGCCTCCCCCGCTTGCTGGTACTTGGAGAACATCAAGTACCAGCATTCGGGGAAATAACGGGCCCGCTGGTACCTGTAGTTCTACAACAACAAAAATACCCAAATAAAAACACAACACACACACACACACACACACACACACACCGTAAAAGTAAAAATTTATTAAAACACACTTACACACTCACACATACTTACCTACATCCCACGCCGGTCAAGTCCACTTGTCCATGTAGAATCCAATAGGTGGTTCCTGTAAAAATTAGAGAGATTACTTAACTACATTCCACGCCGGTCACGTCCACTTGTCCAGTTGAATCCAATAGGGCCGGTACCTGTAAAAATGAAAATTATACTTACAAAAAAAGTAATCCACAGGAGGAGAGAGAGAAATTAATGAATATTATAGACTCGCTGATGCGGGAGGATGTTAGCACAGATAGGGGAGAGTGCTGCTGCTAGCTGGGATGATGGAGCAGGCGCCCCCGATAGTTGTGAGCCTAGTAGCTATACCCCTAGTAGCTTTGCCCCCTGTAGCAGTGCCCCCAGTAGCAGTGCCCCGAGTAGTTGTGACCCCTGTAGTTGTGCCCCCAGTCGCTGTTCCCCTTGTAGCTATGCCCCCTGTAGCTGTGCCCATTGTGGCTGTGCCCCCAGTAGTTGTGACCCCTGTAGCTGTGCCCGTTGTAGCTGTGCCCCTTGTAGCAGTGCCCTGAGTAGTTGTGCCCCCAGTCGCTGTGGCCCCTGTAGCTTTGCCCCCAGTCTCTGTGCCCCCAGTAGTTGTGACCCCAGTCGCTGTGCCCCTTGTAGCTTTGACCCCAATAGCTGTGCCCTGAGTAGTTGTGCCCCCTGTCGCTGTGCCCCCTGTAGCTTTGCCCCCAGTCGCTGTGCACCCTGTAGCTTTGCCCCCAGTAGCTGTGCCCACAGTAGCTGTGACCCCAGTCGCTGTGCCCCTTGTAGCTTTGCCCGCAATAGGTGTGCCCCGAGTAGTTGTGCCCCCTGTCGCTGTGCCCCCTGTAGCTTTGCCCCCAGTCGCTGTGCACCCTGTAGCTTTGCCCCCAGTAGCTGTGCCCCCAGTAGCTGTGACCCCAGTCGCTGTGCCCCTTGTAGCTTTGCCCCCAATAGCTGTGCCCCCTAGCTGTGCCCCGAGTAGTTGTGCCCCATGTCACTGTGCCCCCAGTCGCTGTTCCCCCTGTAGCTTTGCCCCCAGTAGCTGTGAACCCATTTGCTGTGCACCCTGTAGCTTTGCCCCCAGTAGCTGTGACCCCTGTAATTGTGCCCCCAGTTGCTGTGCCCCTTGTAGTTGTGCCCCCCAGTTGCTGTGCCCCTTGTAGTTGTGCCCCTTGTAGTTTTGCCCCCAATTGCTGTGCCCCTTGTAGTTGTGCCCCCCAGTTGCTGTGCCCCCCAGTTGCTGTGCCCCTTGTAGTTGAGCACCCCAGTTGCTGTGCCCCTTGTAGTTGTGCCCCTTTTGCTGTGCCACTTATAATTGTGCCCCTGTTGCTGTGCCCCTTGTTGTTGGGACCCCCAGTTGCTGTGCCCCTTATAGTTGTGCCCCTTGTTGTTGTGCCCCTTGTTGTTGTGCCCCCCAGTTGCTGTGCCCCTTATAGTTGTGCCCCTGTTGCCAGAGGCGTTACCGGGTGTGGTGACACCCGGAGTGCGCCCCTGATCTCCTGCCGCGATCGCGACAAAAAGGGGGCGTGACCTTGTACTTAGGGGGCGTGGCTTTGTTGGGATCCCGGAATCGTCACTCTAGGGGCGTGCCCAGCATCTCCGGAGATGCTGGGCTTCCCCCAGAGCCAGTCTCCGTCCGCTGTCGGCTCCTCTTCTGTGACAGGAGCCGGGTGCTGTAGGAAACTTTCTCACTGCAGCACCTGGTTCCTGTCAGTGCGGAGGAGCTGACATTTGGTGTCACCCTCCTCCAGGCGTCACACCCGGGTGCGGGCCGCACCCCCCGCACCCGCCTTGTGACGCCACTGCCTGTTGCTGTGCCCCTTATAGTTGTGCCCCTTTTGCTGTGCCCCTTATAGTTGTGCCCCTGTTGCTGTGCCCCTTATAGTTGTGCCCCTGTTGCTGTGCCCCTCAGTTGCTGTGCCCCTGTTGCTCTGCCCCCAACATAAACACATAAAAAAACACACACACACATACTTACCGCTCCTGCAGCGCTGTCCTCCGTCTCCGTCCGCCGGCTCGTCTCTGCTGTACTATGGGAGAGACGTCATGACTCATGACGTCTCTCCCATAGTAGCACCGCTCAGACACTAAGGGTCAATTATGACCTCTGGTGTCAGCCAGCGGCGCTGGCTGCAGCAGGCGCCCACACAGCCCACGGCGCCTGCTGCAGCCGGGAAGGGGGCTCGCTAGTGATTGGACAGCGGATCCAGCACTGGATCTGCTGGGCCTATCACATCTGGGCACTGACTGGGGCGTGTATTCATCGGGGCTGAATGCACGCCCCTGTCATTGCGGCACCAGTATAGGTGCCACTTCCCCATTCATTTTCAATGGGCTTTCACAGCCCACTGCTGCGCCCCGCCCCTTGCCCGCCCCCCGCTGCCCGGACTTTTAGTGTTAGCAGCGGAGGCACCACTCCTGCTGCCTCCCAGCTGTCCCTCACATGCAGCCACAGGGGGGGAGAATTATTAAAATAATATAAAAGATATTTATAACAGAGCGTGTTATAAATATCTTCTTTTTATTATTTTAATCATTATGACAGGGGAGGCACTGCCTCCCCTGACTGCACGTACCTTGGGGCCACGTCCATTTTCCTATACTTTCAATGGAAGTTTAGAGACCCAAAAATTAGTACAGACCATTAAAAAAAAGGTACTGCACCTGCCAAAAGGTACAGTTGGAAGGTATGCTATATTATGCTGGAGCTTTGATATGAAAATTACATTGGTGAATCAGTCATTTATATGTGAGCCCAAACAGTCTAAGTGGGTTGAAATAACTGGAGGGTTAGTGATTAGGCACTGATTGGGTTGTTGTTCTAATGCTGCTGCTACATAATTAAGACTAGTCAGTCCTACTAAACATAAAAATACAATAGTGAAAGGATAGCATAGCAGTGCTAATGGTTTGTTAAGTTAAAAACCAGATGAATTGTATGAAAAAGATGCACACAGTTTAATAAAAGACAGTAAAGGTGCATACACACGGTGCAATGTAACTTTACAATTTTGACTATACAGTATATTCAAAATCGTAAGGAAAGTTAGTGCAAATCGCACCGTGTGTATACAGCTTGCGATACCGATGCATGCCCCCGTGGGGTCGGTATAGCAAGAAAAGATAGACTGTGCAGGCAAGCCAATCTTGACTATATTGTGTACTATCTAGTACGTAGTCAGTGGCGCACGCAGGGGGGGTTTCTGAGTACCCAGAAACCCCCCTGCCCAGCCAAATTCTTTTTATTTGAGACAGAGACAGCTGTGTCTTCATCTCAGTACAAACCGCGATCGCGATCACTGAAGTTGCTGCTACATGGAGCTCTCGTTGGGGCAGAGCTCAAGCTTCACAGCAGCGCATGGAAATTGCTGCTCCCACTCCTGCTTCTCACATTCTACTATGATATGGCCCCAGATGTATGTGAATGTGAGTATGTTATGTAAGTATATATTTTACTAAACAAAATACAGTATACAGTAATATATATATATATATATATATATATATGTAGAAATATATATATATATAGATGTAGAAATATATATATATATATATATATATATAATGTACTGCAGAGATGTCCGGCACTCGGGGGATTAATGAAAATGCAGAGGCAGGTTGCATGTGTATAATATATATATATCTGTATACTGCTTGACAAAAGCGTTTTTAAAGGATGCTGAAACGTTGCTAAACAAGCCTATTTGTGGACATTGATTATTCACCGGAGTGCCGCCGTATTAGAGTTTGTATGGGGACGCGACCGGGCTGGACACCCATCGTGGAGGGCACCTGAGAAAGTTATTCTATAAGTGTACCCGTGGAGTGCCGAGTTTGGAAATGTATATATATATATATATATATATATATAATATAAATTTATGCGGAAACCCTCCCTGGGTAAATCCTACATTTGCCCCTGGTAGTATAGTCAAAATCTCAAGTAAAGGTTGTCAATATCAGTGGTTCTGGGCTCCAGGAAGTTCAGGGGAAATCACAAAGTAAAAATTGGAGATAGTCAAAATCTCTCCATGTGTATGCACCTTTAGAAAATATGACAATTCATAATAAACAATATAAGTTATAAAAATAATACAATATTTCACTGCACAATGACTGGTGACCATTTCTATTAATGCAAACTGGACTGCAGATTTATACTGCACATTGAATATTTCTGAGATCTGATAGCACAGTCCAAAACAGAGGATATTACCACAGGTTCAATGCTAGAGGCATAGTCCCTTGTGTATAATGACAGGATCCAAAGTCCAGGGACCTTACCAGAAGTATGGTGCCTTTTTGCTGTGGAGTGGAGTCCAGTCTAGCGTTGGAAAGCAAATCTGTCCCCAAAGATATTTCTCTGCATGGCTTGTTTTTAAGTCCAGTGTTGGTCCGGGCACACAAAGAGTGACATCCAATCTTGTGAGAGTGACCAGGGCTACCACATGGACTGTTCTATAAATTCTCAGGAATTTTCACTGTCCAGTATTAATCTGCAGTCCAGTTTGCATTAACAGGAACAGCCATTGTGCAGTGAAATATTGGTGACCACAAATTACTTTTATATCTTGTATTTTTTACTGTGGATTGTCATATTTTCTTACTGTCTTTAAACTTTGTGCATCTTTCTGAGACAATCCATCTGGTTTTTAACTTAACAAACCGTTAGCACTGCTATCCTTTCACTATTGTTTTTTTAAGTCTAAGTGGGTATTCAATTAGCCATGGGGTTATGTATTGGATAAAAAAAAGTTGAGAGTCTCACCTTTCAGGGGATACTGGGGACCTGGGGATCAGAAGCCGGAGCAATCTACCACCGAAAATATAAAACTGCATACAGGCATGTGGAGCTGGAGCAAGGACCAGCTGCTAAAAGGCTGTTATCTCTGGTTCTGGGCATAATAGAGACAAGCTGCCAGTGTCCACCAAAAGGGGAGAGTCCTAGCTTTTGGATATATCCCCTCAGAAAAATTCTAAGTCAGACAGAGCCCGAGATATCTGGCTGAGAACCGCAATTAAGAGGCTCAGATGGGGACCACTGCTTTGAAGTCGGATATCTCCGGTTTCACATGACCGATTTTAAAAAATCTGGTACCTCTGGAAAGAGGGTACCCTCAGTATTCAGACAGTTGCCCTTAGACTCTAGGGGCTTTTGGGCAACTGCCCATTGAACCCATATGAAATTACTGCCCTGAGTATCAGTGTGGGTGAATGGCCATTATAAATTCAGCCACCCAGATTTGTTCTTTTTAATCAGAGTTTTGTTGAAAATATCTAATTACCTATCATGCATCTGAGTTTTATTAACAAAAACCAATTAAAATATTGGGAGGTTTTGAAGCTAGCCATTGCATAGTCAGATCAACTGCCACCGTCACTAATACATCTGTGATATGCAGTACATGGGAACGTTCTTATCTATTGAAAATGTTAATGTTTATCCAACCCAAAGTCAAATATTGATGGACTTTAAACCCACTTGCACTTTAAACCCACTGTTATAAATCCAGTTTACTAAGCCCACCTAAGTATGTATGTAAATGCAGCTCACAAGTGCCAAAAAATGCCATTCTCCACCCTGCACTTTCGGCTTTTGAGAGTAGCCTTTCAGGAAAACTACAAAATGCCAACGCAGCAGAAGAAATATATTTTAAAAATAAAGCTATATTTGTTGCTTCCTTATGTAGCAGTTGGACATGCATGGAGTACACATGTATAGAGTATGATCAGTTTTGATCCTCAGTTGCAACCAGGTCTCTTATGTATTTATCCCTCATTTTACATACTGTGTTTTCCACTAAGTCTGCAGAGAGATATTTTAAAAGTAGAGATATCAGATGTACTGTACATCTATTTGGTGAAACAGTTTCACTGTTGGATTTACCAATCAAGAACCAGGCAGTACATGCTGCAAACTCATGGGATTTAGCAACTAGAGTTATGAGAAAAAATATAAAATTACTATGTGCCTGAAGTCCGAAACATGGTCAGTGACTAAAGTTACCAATTGCCCAAAACCAGGAGCTAGTGATGTACCTATAATTACCTAGAGTCATAAACTAGTGCTGTGTCTATGATTGTCTACTGGCAGAACATGATGCTTTGCCTGTGTTTAGGTTACCAACTGACCAGAGCCTGAAACTAGACATAGTACTTGTGATTACCAACTGCTCAGTGGCAGGAACTAAGGGACTCATTTATGAACGAGTGATAAAACTTGTTGTAATTGATAAAATTCATTCCATATGATAAATGGCAATCAGCCATTCAGCTCCCAACTGTCATTTTGTCATTTTTCAAACACATGACAGTAAAGATTAGAGATGAGCAGGTCCTGTTCTCTGAGAACCAGACCCAACTGAACATTGCAAAACTTCATCCTCCTGCTGTTCGATTCTTGCAGGTTTTAGATTCTATAAAAGGTCCCCAGAGATTGTGTAAGTTTCATTCCAGCTGTGGAGCTTGTATAGTGATTCTGTGTCCATGCTGTGTCTGCCCAGGGGTGCTGTGTTGTCCATCCATGGGTGCTGCTGTGTTTTCCATCAAGAGGCTGGAGCTGCTGTGTCTGACCAGGGATGCTCTGTCCATCCAAGGGTGCTGCTGTGGTGTCTATCAAGGGGCTGGGGCTGCTGTGTCCAAACAGGTGTGCTCTGTTTATCCAGTGGTGCTTTGTTGTCCATCCAGGGGTACTGCTGTTTTGTCCACCAAGGGGCTGGGTCCAACAAGGGGTGTTCTTTCTGACCAGGGGTGTTCTGTCCGTCCATCCAGGGGCTCTGCCCCAGTGTAGTAAAAATAAAAGCTTCAATTAAAATTATATATATATATATATATATATATATACACACATACATACATACATACATACATACATACATACACACACACACACACACACACACACACACATTTATTTCTGTATTATACTATTATTTTTCATAAACAAGTACTGTGACACTGCCATTCAGTCCGCAGTGTAATATTCGTACTAGTATTGTGACGCTGCAGGTCAGACTGCAATGCAATATATTTTTATGTATTGTGGTGCTGTAGGTCGTACCCAATTTAGTCTAATTGTTGTCACACTGTAGTTGGCACCATGGTGTAATATTCATAAACATATTGTGATGCTGCAGGTCGTACTGCAATTTCAACCAAGTATTGTGACGCTGTAGGTCATACCGCAGTGTAATATACAAACACGTATTTTGACACTATAGGTTGTACTGCAGTGTAATTGTTAGGAACGTCACTGGAGTGTGGCAAAAATCACAGGTGACAGAAGTTTGAAGTGAATCCACAAAAAAGTGCTTTATTGAAAAATACATGTGGCAGGGTTTTGAAGACACCTTGGGGTATATTTACTAAGCTCCCGATTTTGACCGAGATGCCGTTTTTTCTTCAAAGTGTCATCTCGGTTAATCTCGGTAATTTACTAAACACTAATCACGGCAGTGATGAGGGCATTCGTAATTTTTTGCAAGTTCAGGTAAAAAATTACGAATGAATACACCATCGGTCAAAACGCGGCTGTTTAAGTATGAATCTCGGTCATTTACTAAGAAGTGCAAAGCCAAAAAAGAACAAACACTGCCGTGAAAAATTACAACTCGTAAAAAAGTGCTAAAAAAAAACAGACCTTTTTTTTTTATTCGTGATTGGATAGGCATGCACGGATCCATGAGATCCGTGCATGTATATCAGTGGGAAGGGGTGGGAAAGTGCTTATTTTTTCAAAAAAAATTGCGTGGGGTCCCCCCTCCTAAGCATAACCAGCCTCGGGCTCTTTGAGCCGATCCTGGTTGCAGAAATATGGTGAAAAAAATGACAGGGGTTCCCCCATATTTAAGCAACCAGCATCGGGCTCTGCGCCTGGTCCTGGTCCCAAAAATACGGGGGGAAAAAAGAGTAGGGGTCCCCCGTATTTTTAAAACCAGCACCGGGCTCCACTAGCTGGACAGATAATGCCACAGCCGGGGGTCACTTTTATACAGCGCCCTGCGGCCGTGGCATCAAAAATCCAACTAGTCACCCCTGGCCGGGGTACCCTGGGGGAGTGGGAACCCCTTCAATCAAGGGGTCCCCCCCCCCCAGCCACCCAAGGGCCAGGGGTGAAGCCCGAGGCTGTCCCCCCCCCATCCAATGGGCTGCGGATGGGAGGGCTGATAGCCTTTGTTGTAAAATAAAAGATATTGTTTTTAGTAGCAGTACTACAAGTCCCAGCAAGCCTCCCCCGCATGCTGGTACTTGGAGAACCACAAGTACCAGCATGCGGCGGAAAAACGGGCCCGCTGGTACCTGTAGTACTACCACTAAAAAAATACCCAAAAAAACACAAGACACACACACCGTGAAAGTATAATTTTATTACATACATACACACATACATACATACTTACCTTATGTTCTCACGCAGGTCGGTCCTCTTCTCCAGTAGAATCCAAGGGGTACCTGTTGAAGAAATTCTACTCACGAGATCCAGGGGTCCAGGCTCCTCGGCAAATCCAGGGATAATCCACGTACTTGAATAAAACAAAAAAAACGGTTGCCCGACCACGAACTGAAAGGTGACCCATGTTTGCACATGGGTCACCTTCCCACGAATGCCAGAAACCCACTTTGCCTTCTGGCTAAGTGGGTTTCTTCAGCCAATCAGGGAGTGCCACGTTGTAGCACCCTCCTGATCAGCTGTGTGCTGCTGTCCTCACTGACAGGCAGCACACGGCAGTGTTACAATGTAGCGCCTATGCG
Source organism: Pseudophryne corroboree (assembly GCF_028390025.1). Taxonomy (NCBI): domain Eukaryota; kingdom Metazoa; phylum Chordata; class Amphibia; order Anura; family Myobatrachidae; genus Pseudophryne; species Pseudophryne corroboree. The sequence goes on from NC_086451.1 coordinate 320,380,920, forward strand.
CTACATTGTAACCAATGATGGGAACTTTCTGCCCTGCGGTTGACCTAAAGTGACGTCACCGCTGAGCAGAAAGTTCCCATCATTGGTTACAATGTAGCGCATAGGCGCTACATTGTAACACTGCCGCGTGCTGCCTGTCACTCAGTACAGGAGCACACAGCTGATCAGGAGAGTGCTACAACGTGGCACTCCCTGATTGGCTGAAGAAACCCACTTAGCCAGAAGGCAAAGTGGGTTTCTGGCATTCGTGGGAAGGTGACCCATGTGCAAACATGGGTCACCTTTCAGTTCGTGGTCGGGCAACCGTTTTTTTGTTTTATTCAAGTACGTGGATTATCCCTGGATTTGCCGAGGAGCCTGGACCCCTGGATCTCGTGAGTAGAATTTCTTCAACAGGTACCCCTTGGATTCTACTGGAGAAGAGGACCGACCTGCGTGAGAACATAAGGTAAGTATGTATGTATGTGTGTATGTATGTAATAAAATTATACTTTCACGGTGTGTGTGTCTTGTGTTTTTTTGGGTATTTTTTTAGTGGTAGTACTACAGGTACCAGCGGGCCCGTTTTTCCGCCGCATGCTGGTACTTGTGGTTCTCCAAGTACCAGCATGCGGGGGAGGCTTGCTGGGACTTGTAGTACTGCTACTAAAAACAATATCTTTTATTTTACAACAAAGGCTATCAGCCCTCCCATCCGCAGCCCATTGGATGGGGGGGGACAGCCTCGGGCTTCACCCCTGGCCCTTGGGTGGCTGGGGGGGGGGGACCCCTTGATTGAAGGGGTTCCCACTCCCCCAGGGTACCCCGGCCAGGGGTGACTAGTTGGATTTTTGATGCCACGGCCGCAGGGCGCTGTATAAAAGTGACCCCCGGCTGTGGCATTATCTGTCCAGCTAGTGGAGCCCGGTGCTGGTTTTAAAAATACGGGGGACCCCTACTCTTTTTTCCCCCCGTATTTTTGGGACCAGGACCAGGCGCAGAGCCCGATGCTGGTTGCTTAAATATGGGGGAACCCCTGTCATTTTTTTCACCATATTTCTGCAACCAGGATCGGCTCAAAGAGCCCGAGGCTGGTTATGCTTAGGAGGGGGGACCCCACGCATTTTTTGGGGGGATTTTACATTGTTTAATTAAAAATAAAAAATAAAAAGAACCCCAGCACGGATCACACAGATCCGGCCGAGATTGATTGTAAAAAAAAACGGCAGTGTTTTGCTAATCACTGCCGTAAAATTAGGAAAAAAAAAACGAATGACATCGACATCGGAAGAAAAGAAAAACACGAATACGACAGCTTAGTAAATCCATCGTAATAAATTCAAAAAGTTGCAGTTTTACACTCTCGATGTCATTCGTGATTGAACTTTGACCTATTTTCGGAAATTACGAATGTTAGTAAATATACCCCCTTGAGTGCAGAATAATACTTAACAGGGCAAAGGTTCAGGAGACTTGATATGCAGATAAGTTATTATGCAGATTTCTGACAGTACAGAATGCAAAGTCAAAATGCCAAGGAGTCCAATGCTTTAAATGCATGTAGACAAAAGGATATCCGGAATAACAAACTGAGCAAATGGAAAAAATCTCTTACGGTTTGCAGGCTGATCAGAGAAGCAAGGTTTGCTGGCTGATCTGTGTAACAACCTGAACCATGGAACATTGAACACAAACTGGAAACAGGAGAACAAGATACCAGAATCCTAGTAACTGGCAAGAAACATTAATGATCCAGCAATGCATGCTGAATTTAGACAGGTTAAATAGGGCTGGATGCAGGTGTAATCCATACTAGAATTAGAACCCATTAAAGGACACCTGAACCACAGGGCAGAACACAAAACAAGGTATGGTGACCCTCAGTGGTAGGAAAACATATAGCAAAGAAACACAAAACAGATCATACTAGCATAACAGTAATACTCAAACAAGTGTTGTGGAGCTGTAGCTCGCACTGCAGCTTAATATTCATACACATATTGTGATGCTGTTGGTCATACACCAATTTCATCCAAGTATTGTGACACTGTAGGTGGTACTGCAGTGTAATATTCATACATGTATTGTGACACTGTAGGTGGTACCACAGTGTAATATTCATACACATTATTCTTACAAGTATTGTGACACTGTAGGTCATATCGCCGTTTAATATATTTATACATATATTGTGATGCTGTAGGTTGTTCAACAGTGTAATATTCTTACAAGTATTGTGACACTGCAGGGCGTACATCAGCTTAATATTCAAACACGTATTGTGATTCTGTAGATGGTACCCAAATATCATCCAAGAATTGGGATGCTGTAGGTGGTACCACATTGTAGTAATCATATATGTATTGTGACACTATTGGTGGTACCACAGTGTAATATTCATACAAGTATTGTTATATTGCAGGTCGTACCACAGTGTAAAATTCATACATGTATTGTGACACTGTAGGTGGTACACCAATTTCATCCAACTATTGTGATGCTGTAGGTCAGAGGTTCTCAAACTTGGTCCTCATGGGCCCACACAGTGCATGTTTTGCAGGTCTCCTCACAGAATCGCAAGTGAAATAATTAGCTCCACCTGTGGACCTTTTAAAATGTGTCAGTGAGTAATTAATACACCTGTGCACCTGCTGGGTTACCTGCAAAACATGCACTGTGTTGGCCCACGAGGACCGAGTTTGAGAACCTCTGCTGTAGGTGGTACCACACAGGGACGAGCGGTGAGCTAAATGGCCCACGAGCCACTGGCTAGCGCCAGAACCAGATTTACACACAATATATGAGACATTATACACTGGGCATTGTATACAGGTGCAGCAGTATAAACTCCTGGAAATTTGGTTACTTTTAATCAGAGATGAGCGTAAAAGTTAGGCAGGTGAGGCACTGCCTCACCTGCCATAGACTTTTTACTCCCAAGTTTTGGCTATAAAAATTATTAGAATAATGCAAATAACATATTTCAAACATATTCTTTGTGTTTTTCATATACTGTACTTTATACATCCAAAACTCTGGCACAAACGTTAGTATGACCGGAATTGTGGTGTGTGATGTACCCCACTTAATTCGGGTTTGTTGATATGGAGGATGATCATTTAAGAGGAGAGCAGGTACTAGTGCTGCAGCTGCTGCCACCAGTCATAATGATACAAGTCCATCAACATCATCTATTAAGGCCAATGCCCAAGGGCATAAAGGGCTTAAGGCAGGGGATGTAAAATAAAAAAAACAATATGTTTTTCAGTGATAAAGAAAAAAATATCAAAATGAAATTTAGCTATAGAAAAACATAAAACTGTCAATACGCCCTTCACCACACAAAGTGTCAAGGAAAAGCTAAGGACTTGGCATTTATTATTGACTGGTGATTCTGCCTCTTATGATGGTTTAAGCCCTTTTCCCTGTAGAAGTGTAAAGAAAATGAAACTCATTAAGGCACATGAACCTTCTGTGTGCTCAGAAACATTACAGAAACCTGAGGAGATTCTAAGTGTGTCTGTGGGTGCCATATGTGAGACTGACCTTTCCAATACTGTACTCAAAGAGGAGGCTCTTTCCACAATTTGTGCACCCTCTGCAAATGTGGGGATGAGGCGCATATGTCAACATTCTGACAGAGAAATTTAGGATGCTTCTAAGGAAGTGCTCCAGGATGAGAAGTATATTTGTGTAGTTGGTGTTAATAAGGATATTGATGATGAGGATGTTGTTGAGGATATTGTTTGTGTAATACAGACACCAGTTGAAACATTTGTTACCCATGATATGAAAAAGCTTATTGTCATGCCTGGGCAAAATACAAAAAAATCCACATTTTATGTACCTAATTATTTATACCCAAATCTTAACAACTGTAAAGCCATCTGTACCCTTTGTAAAGCCAATATAAGTAGAGAAAGGCACCTTAAACATCTAGGAACTTCCTCCCCATTACATCACTAGCAGCACATTCATCAAAAGTTTTTGACAAATTCAGAAACTTTGGCTAAAAACATAATACCAGTCCAGTGCTTCCCAGCTCCCTTCTCTCTCTTAGATTCAAGCACCAGCAAATTCCAGCAACAACACCTTCATCATCAATATCCTTAACCATGAGTAGAAGTAGTCCTGCATTCAATTTCATAAGCATGACTGACTCCTCTCCCATCCGGCCTTTCTCAGAAGGATCCTTGCATGCTATGACTGCTGCTGCTGCTCTGAGTGGATGTTCATCTGAGAAGGGGACAAGGAAGACTACTTGTAGAAGCTTAACAGAACAATTGACTGTTAAAAAATTATTTCCAAGGAGGAGCAAGTATGACAGCAGTCACCCATTTGCACAACAGATTACTGATGACATAATAGCTATGCTGGTATTAGATGTGTTTCAAGTATCGCCATTAATGCAGTGGGTTTCAGATGGTTAATTGAAGTCCTGTGTCCCTTCTTCAAAATCCAATCTAGATTCCACTTCACTAGAAAAACAATTCCCAGTTTGTACAATGACATTAAAAATGCATTATCAGTGTCCTTTGAAAATGCAGTTGAACCCACTGTTCACTTAATTACAGATATGTGGACAAGCAGAACAGGGCAAACTAAGATTACATGACTGTGACAGCCCACTGTGTAGGTGTATTGCCTTCATCAGCACCAACAGCAACAGCAGTATTTAACAAATGTTCGCTCAATCAGAGGCAGGCTACTCTGTGGTCACTAGTTTCACTAAGGGGCATACTGCTGACAAACTCATAGAAAACTCAGGAAAATCATTGCAAAATGGCTTTACCTGCTTAGACTCTTCTGAGGATTTGTGATTTCCAACAACGCCACCAATATTGTGATAAAATTACAGCTTTGTGAATTCCCACACGTACCATGTTTTGCTCACACAATTAACTTAATGTTGCAAACAAATTTTAAAAAATGACAGGGGCATGCAGGAGATGCACTCTGTAGCCCAAAACAAAACAAAAAATCAGGCCATTTTTGACATTCAGCAAGTGCATGTAGAAGATTGCACCACCTGCAAGAAGTGTTGAATTTGCCCTGCCACCAGCTGAAGCAAGAGGTAGTAACAAGGTAAAATTCAACCCTTTTTATGCTTCAGCGGTTGGAAGAACAGCAAAAGACCATCTAAGGCTACACAATGACCTACAGTATGACATAGGGAAAGGAAGTGGAATGTACCCTACTCAAGTGCAGTGGACCTTCTGTGTTATGCAAGGTTCACAATCTCTTCGAAGTTGCCATATGTGAAGTTAGATCAAACCCTACAAGCTTGAGTCAGGTAATTCCAATAATTAGACTCTTGGAGAAGCTTCTTGAGAAACTGAAGGTGGAGCTGAAATGAAGCAATTCTGCTAAGTATGTCAGACTTGTAGATCAAGCCCTTCATTTGTCTCGCCAGGATCAAAGGGGTGTTACTCTCTTGAAATCAAATCACTATATTTTGACAACCATACTTGATCCTAGGTTTAAATCTTACATTGTGTTGTTCATTCCAAGGTACACATATCTGAAGAGATGGAAAGAGCTGTTGGTGAGCAAATTATATCATAGTAACACAGGCCCTCATTCCGAGTTGTTCGCTCGTTATTTTCCTTCGCATCGGTGCGATTTTCCGCTAACTGCGCATGCGCAATGTTCGCACTGCGGCTGAGTCAAGTAAATTTGCTAAGAAGTTTGGTATTTTACTCACGGCATTACGAGGATTTTTCTTCGTTCTGGTGATCGGAGTGTGATTTACAGGAAGTGGGTGTTTCTGGGCGGAAACTGACCGTTTTATGGGTGTGTGTGAAAAAACGCTGCAGTTTCTGGGAAAAACGCGGGAGTGGCTGGAGAAACGGGGGAGTGCCTGGGCGAACGCTGGGTGTGTTTGTGACGTCAAACCAGGAACGAAACTGACTGAACTGATCGCAGTGGCAGAGTAAGTCTCGAGCTACTCAGAAACTGCTCTGAAATTTCTATTCGCAATTTTGCGAATCTTTCGTTCGCAATTCTGCTAAATTAAGATTCACTTCCAGAGGGCGGCGGCTTAGCGTGTGCACTGCTGCGAAAAGCAGCTAGCGAGCGAACAACTCGGAATGAGGGCCACAGTAACATAGTTAATGAGGTTGAAAAGAGGCAAAATGCCCATCGGGTTCAACCTGTAATCTGTCTTAATCCGAGTTCATTATAATGTCCCAATTTAAATAATGTTTTATGTTTACTTATCAACTGTAAATCATGTTCCTCCCAGATTAACAATGTCAATATTTTAAATGCTATAACCATGGATATCTTTTTCAGTCAGAAATTTATCCAATCCGTTTTTAAATCCTTATACAGAATGCGTCATTACCACCTTCTCTGGCAGGGAATTCCAGATCCTTATTGCCCTAACAGTGAAGAACCCTTTCCTACGTTGCGTATGGAATTTTCTCTCCTCTAGCCTCAGCGAGTGACCTTGTGTTTTATACAGAGTTCTTTTAATAAACAATTCCTCTGATAACTCTTTGCGATTTCCCTTTATATATTTGAAGATACGAATAATGTCTCCTCTTAGATGCCTCTTTTCTAGTGTATATAAATTCAACCTAGTGAGCCTTTCCTTGTACTCCAGTCACTCTAGTCCTTTAATCAATTTAGTAGTAGGCCTTTATACCCTTTCGAGTTCACAGATATTTTTTATAATGTGGTGCCCAAAATTTAACACAATATTCCAGTTGCGGACGTACCAACGATTTGTACAGCGCAGGATGACACTCTCATCCCTTGTCTCAATTCCCCATTTTATGCACGCTAGCACCTACTTGCCTTCTTTGCTGCACTTAAACATAGAAACATAGAAACATAGAATTTGGCAGCAGATAAGGACCACTTGGCCCATCTAGTCTGCCCTTTTTCTATTCTTTAGGTAATCTCAACCCTTTTTGAACCTTAATTCTTTGTAAGGATATTCATATGCCTATTCCAAGCATGTTTAAATTGCTCTACAGTGTTAGCCTCTACCACCTCTGATGGGAGGCTATTCCACTTGTCCACTACCCTTTCTGTGAAGTAAGTTTTCCTTAAATTTCCCCTAAAACTGCCTCCCTCCAGTTTCAGTGTATGTCCTCGAGTTCTAATACTCCTCTTCCTTTGAAGAATGTTTCCCTCCTGAACTTTGTTAAAACCCTTGGTATATTTGAAAGTTTCTATCATGTCCCCCCTTTCCCTTCTCTCCGCCAAACTATACATGTTAAGATCTTTTAGCCTTTCCAGGTAAGTTTTGTGATGTAGGCCATGCACCATTTTAGTTGCCCTTCTTTGTACACTCTTTAATGTATTTATATCCTTCTGGAGATATGGTCTCCAGAACTGGACACAGTATTCAAGATGAGGCCGTACCAATGACCTATACAGTGGCATTACTTATTTTTTCCTGCTACTGATTCCTCTGGCTATGCAACCAAGCATCTGACTTTCCTTTCTCATTGCTTTGTTGCATTACTTTCCTGCCTTTAAGTCACTTGAAATAGTGACTCCTAAATACCTTTCCTCCTCATTAGTTACCATATTAGTACCCTTCATACTATATTAGCCTTTGGGTTTTTGAGACCCAAGTGCATGATTTTGCATTTTTTAGCATTAAACTGTAGTTGCCACGTTCTTGACCATTTCTCAAGCCTAGCTAGGTCATCAATAATTTGTTTTACCCCTCCCGGTGTGTCTACCCTGTTGCAAATCTTTGTATCATCTGCAAAAAGGCATACTTTCCCTTTAATACCATTTGCAATGTCACCAACAAAGATATTAAAGAGAACTGGTCCAAGTACAGATCACTGGGGTACTCCACTGGTAACATTTTCTTCCAAAGATTGCACTCTTTTTACTACAACTGTCTGTTTCCTATCCTGGAACCAGGTTCTTATCCATTTAACTGTTGCTTAATCCAACCCCACACTTTCAAGTCTATTTAGCAGTTTGCGATGTGGGACAGTGTCAAATGTCTTACTGAAGTCTAAATGTGCTACATCTACAGCTCCCCCTTGATCTATTATTTTCATCACAGAGTCAAAAAAGTCAATCAGATATATTTTGGCATGATCTCCCACCAGTAAATCCATGCTGTTTTGGATCCTGTAAGTTGTTTGATTTAAGATATTCCACTGCTCTTTATTTTAATAGTTTTTCCATTACTTTCCCTACTACTGATGTAAGGCTTACTGGTTTGTAGTTACTTGCTTCTTCCTTGCTTCCACTTTTGTACAGTGGAACTACATTTGCTCTTTTCCAGTCCTCTGGAATGGCACCTGTATTTAGTGACTGGTTATATAATTCTGTTATTTGTGCCACCAGCACATCTTTTAGCTCTTTTAGTATCCCTGGCTCCATTGATTTTTCCACTTTTAGTTTTGAAAGTTCTGTTAGGACCTTCTTTTCTGTAAATGTAGTTTCATCTACCTTATCTGTATGAATGTCCTTGCAGCTTGACTGTGGACCCTTCCCTTCTCCTTCTGTAGTAAATACGGAGCAAAAATAATGATTTAGGTGATCTGCTATTACTTTGTTTCCCTCCACCAAATTCTCACTCTCTGTCTTAAGTCTTATTATTCCACCATTTGATTTTTTCCTTTCATTTATATACTTAAAAAAAGTTTTGCCCACTTTATCTACTGACTGGGCCATTTTCTCCTCAGCTTCTGCCTTTGCACGTCTGATCACTTTCTTAGCATCCTGCCATCTGTCAAGATACACCTCTTTGTTGTTATTATTTTGAGTCTGTTTGTATTTCCTAAAAGCCAATTTTTTTGCTTTCACATTAGTTGATACTTCTTTTGTGAACCACACTGGCTTCCTTTTTCTGGTGCTTTTCCTAACCCTTTTGATACAAAGGTCTGTTGACCTTAGTACTGCCCTTTTCAGGTTTCCCCACCTCTCCTGCACTCTTTCCAAGTCCCTCCAGCCCACCAATGAATCACTTAAACCATTTTTGCAAAGTCAGCATTCCTAAAATCTAACATCTTTGTTTTTGTGTGACAGGAGTTGGATCCTGTCTTTATACTAAACCATACTGCTTGATGATCACTGGATCCCAGTTGCTCACCCACATATGTGTCTGATATCCTGTCACCATTTGTGAGAATTAAATCTAATATTGAGTGGGCTCCCTCACCAATTGTCATGTGAATGCAATGATTGCAAACTCCTCCCAATACAATCCCACTTCAAACTAAGGCAATAAATTAGCTTACACAAACAGGCATTACATACCAATAAGGCAGCCAACTAAATCTTTACAAAGGGAAAAAAAATAACAATACGAAAACTCTCTTTTTCAATGTACGTAAACTATGCAATCATGGTATTCATTTGAGATAATCAGCAGATGCAGTACATCTTGCTGGTATGTGTAGTTCCACAAATCATACCTAAACTATGCAATCATGGTATTCATTTGAGATAATCAGCAGATGCAGCACAACTTGCTGGTATGTGTAGTTCCATGAATCGTACCTAAACTATGCGATCATGGTATTCATTTGAGATAATCAGCAGAAGCAGTACAACTTGCTGGTATGTGTAGTTTCATGAATCGTACCTAAACTATGCAATCATTGTATTCATTTGAGATAATCAGCAGATGCAGTACAACTTGCTGGTATGTGTAGTTCCACAAATCATACCTAAACTATGCGATCATGGTATTCATTTGAGATAATAAGCAGATGCAGTACAACTTGCTGGTATGTGTAGTTCCACGAATCGTACCTAAACTATGCGATCATGGTATTCATTTGAGATAATCAGCAGATGCAGTACAACTTGCTGGTATGTGTAGTTTCATGAATCGTACCTAAACTATGCAATCATGGTATTCATTTGAGATAATCAGCAGATGTAGTACAACTTGCTGGTATGTGTAGTTTCACAAATCGTACCTAAACTATGCAATCATGGTGACTTTTACATTGTATACGGTTATTAAGCCTATTATCAATCAGTACCCCCAAATTTTTTTCCAATACTGTTACCCCTAGATTTTCCCCATTTAATATGTAGGTTGCAAGTTTGTTTTTAGTCCCGAAGTGCATAACTTTGCATTTTTCTATATTCAATCCCATTTTCCATTTAGATGCCCAGATTTCAAGTTTAGATAAGTCATTCTGTAGCGACTCCACATCTATTTCCGAATTAATTACCTTACACAGTTTAGTATCATCTGCAAAGATTGACACTGTGCTTTCCAGGTTTATTTCCAGGTCATTGATAAATATGTTGAACAGTAGTGGCCCGAGTATGAACCCTTGTGGTATTCCGCTGACTACTGGTGTCCAGCTGGAGGACATCCCATTGACCATTACTCACTGTACCCTGTTATCCAGCCAATTACTTATCCATGTACAAATATTTTTCCTAGGCCAAGCTCCTTTAGTTTGATGATCAGTCTCCTGTGAGGCACTGTATCGAAGGTTTTAGCAAAATCTAAGTATACCACATCCACTGCTATTCCCTGGTTAAGATTGTTGCTCACTTCCTCATAGAAGCTAACCAAGTTAGTTTGACATGATCTGTCCCTCACAAACCCATGCTGGTTCTTGCTAATAAAGTTAGCAGCATGCAGATACTCCTGTATGCTATCCCTTAAAATTCCCTCCAATATTTTCCCCACTATAGATGTCAAACTAACTGGTCTGTAGTTACCCAGATGATTTTTTAAATAATGACACTACCTCAACTATACACCAGTCCATTTGTACTATGCCTGATCTAATTGAACTATTTAAAATCAAGTATAGGGGTCTTGCTAGTTGTGACCTAAGCTCCATAAGAACCCGTAGGTGAAGTCCATCTGGGCCAGGTGATTTATTAATCTTAATTTTGCTTAGTCTCTCCTGGATTATATCTTCACTTAAACAAGTATCTAGCCACAAATAATTTCTGTCACTATCATTATGCACTACTCCCACCGTCTGTTCTACTCTGGTGAACACCAATGAAAAAAAATTGTTCAGTATTTACACTTTTGTTTTGTTATCATTTATCAATACTCCAAATTCATCTTTTATTGGACCTACATTTGCCTTTTTAACCTTTTACTGTTTATGTATTCAAAAAAATGTTTTAGGATTGTTTTTGCTCTCTATAGCGATTTGCTTTTCGTTTTCAATTTTAGCTGGTATTGCTTTTTTGCGTCTTTTATTGCCTTCCTTGTAATACTGAATTGACACCTCCATTCCATTAGATTTAAATGCTTTGAAAGCACGCTGCTTATTATCCATTTCTTCCTTGACCTTCTTATTAAGCCACATCGGTTTGAGTTTGGTACTCCTGCGTTTGCTGCCCATGGGAATGAATTTGTGAATATTGCTATCTAGCAACCCTTTTAACGCATCCCACATTTCCATAGTGTTCTTGCCATGAAACAAATTATCCTAGTCAATGTCGTTTAGTGCACTTCTCAGCATACTGAAGTTAGCCTTTCTAAAGTTATATGTTTTGGTTGATCCCTTATAGCTATGTTTCTTGAAACTGATTTTGAATGTGATCATATAGTGATAACTGTTCTCCAAAGTCTCCCCAAATTTAGTGTTTGATATAATGTCCACATTATTAGTAATTACCAGATCCAGAGTAGTTTTACCTCTAGTTGGGTCCTTGAATAGTTGAGACATGTAGTGATCCTTTAACGTATTTAAAAACCTGTTGCCCCTAGCCTTACCAAATGAATCGTTACTCCAGTTTATATCAAGCTGAACATAACATGGCAACATCTCATCGTTCAGTTTCTCTGGCAACTGCGGATGCCAGGAAAAAAATGTCCTCAGTCAGCAAAAACATTTCACATCTGGTTCAGACTGAAAGAAATGCCTACAATTAGTAACATGTCTACCATCACTGCATTTAATATGGTCACCATTTAAAGAATGATTGATGGTTATTTTAGTAATAGCATCCATATAGGCATGTCAGACAGTCCATTTCACTACAGGCAGGTAAAAAAGGTACTTTGGAGTCACATGCACAAACTGACTTTGCTTTACTTAAGTTGCCCACCCTCCAGTGTGTACTCAGAAACAGTTTCAGTGCAGCCGAGAACTTTGTCAGTGATTGACGTAGGCGATTACTTCCCCAAAATGTGGAAAATATTATGTTCATCAAAATTATTTACAAAGTCCAAAAAATACAGATGTGTCTGTAATGGCGGATTCAAGCAGGGACAAACTAATAGTGTGTGAAGAAGAGGATGTACACACTGATGGGGGTGAGTAATCAGATGATGAGGATAATTTTGACATCTTGTCTATGTAGAGCCACTTTGTGTATATAGAGACCATTGGGAGCCTGTTTTGTGGGCACCCAAAGAAACCAATCATTTCAGCCACAAGTGGTCATCCCTGTGCATGTCCTGTTTAATTTATACACTATAAGGGTAGGCTACCCAAGGACAATTCCATCTTGCACCTTTTTTCTTTGCATTATGCGCTGTTTGGAGCATTCGTGACTGTCTTCTGATGTAGAAGACAAACATTTTCATAGTTTATTAAATTGCCACCCTGTCTGTTACTGCAGTGCCATTCTGTTTCCTAGATGTGCCATGTTGGAAGTTTCAGTGCCACATGTTTGTACTGCCCACTGCTGTGGCTTAGCTTAGTGATCCATTTACAAGTTTTATAACTTGATGAAATAGTGGTAGTACGGCGCCACAGGTTTGTGTAGGTAGATTATATATAGGGTTATAACAATAGACCCAACCGTAGACACTCCTTTATAAGTATAAGGTGTCAGCTAGCCCCCAAACAGTTTAGGCAGTGATAAGCTGTCTATAATTTAAGGTAAAAAAAGGGGGGATGGGGGCGTCAGCGACCAATGGTGTCTAATTGTTTTTAGATAAAATATGAAGAAATGGCTGGATACGTACAGATAAAATTATAAAATTCAATTTAATTTATAAAAGAAAGGGGTAGGATAAAAGTTTACAAGCATAGGGTAATATTTAAGAATACATTAAGAAGATTTTTAAAAAAACGGATACACAAAATATGAGGATAAAAAATATATAAAAAATATCAATATTCTAAAAAGATAAAAAAACACAATGCTTATCTTTTAAAATGGAGGGTCAGTTTAGAGGTACACCCAACGCATTTCGTCCATCAGACTTCATCAAGGGGTAGGGTGCTAATGAACAAGGGTAGTATTTATAGCTGGTATCATGTGATCATAGGTAATTATGACATCACTTCCTGTTAAGAGTCTAAAAGGCATAACGCTACACAATTCTCAATATAAATATAAGTGTGCTGAGGAGGCAGTGGAAGTGTGTCCTATAATGTCATTTTGTACAAAAAACGAGTCTTGGAAAGCTGTATTATCGATCTGAAGAGTCCAGGACGCGTCCCGCGTCATTTCCGCCCCGCTTCCGGCGTCCGCATAGACGATGTGCGCATGCGCGTCAGGCCGCTCTTCCGGTATCGGTGTTTTCACGAGTTTTATAACTTGTTGATAAATAAGCCCATACATCTGCACCTGAAAATACCAACTCCAGTACTGCCAATGCACCTGTCCATTGTCCATCCATTATCTTAGTATGTCACACTGGTGCCATTCTTCACTGTATTCACTTCACATAAATAAGTAGTAGGCTGTCATTTGCAAATAAAAAGTTTAAAAAAGGTAAAAAAACCCTAAAACAAAATCAAAAAGGTAAAAAAATTATAAAAGTTAAAAAGATATTTTTTTTCATGCTGCACCCCACTGCGTATCCATAACATGCAATTACTGTGACTTCACAGGCCTTACTCCACTGTGTATCCTGTGTATACAAACTTTAAGTACCGGTAGGGACGTTAACCATCTAGGAACCTCCTCCCTGTTATGGTATTTGCAGCAATTTCATAAAAAGTTCAGATCAGAAACTTATGCTAAAATAACAACAATCAGTCCAGCATCAGCTATCTCCCTTCTTTCAACTAGATCCCAGCACCTGCAGTCTCCACTGCCAACACCTTCGTCATCAATATCCTCACTAATATTCGGAGGTAATCCTGCACCCATTTTGATAAGGCTAGATGACTTCTCCCCTAAGCAGGATAACTCAGAAGAATCCTTGAGTGCTAGGCCTGCTGCTGATGCAGCTGGGGTTGGTTCTTCATCCCACAAGGGTACCAAGAAGGCTTCTAGTCGTATTATAAAAGCACACTTGACTGTTAAACAATCCAAGAGGAAACACGTATGACAGCTGTCACCCGGTCACACAGCGGATCACTGATGCCATGACATCTATGCTAGTGTCAACTCTGCATCCAATATCCGCCATTAATGACATTAGTTTTGAAAACTACATTGAGGTCCTGCATCCCCAATACCAAATTACATCTCTGTTCCATTGTACCTGAAAAGTAATTAATCATCTGTACCAGGACATTGAAAAAAAAATGAATTAGCTGAATTGACATAAAGTCAGAGTTCCAACCGCAGCAAAAGATGCAATGAAGGCCACAACTGCATCCAACTCACAATCTGGCCTATGAGAAGGTATTTTCCCACCTCCCTTGTCAGATCACACCCCTGCAGCAGACCCCGCCTCTATTTGGGCTGCTTCCAGAAATTTCCCGGGCTGGTTTTCCATCCCAATCTGCCCCTTATTGTGTAGAATAGTCACAGTGCTATTTGGTGTGATATGGTTATAAGTAGTGATGAGCGAGTTCGGTTTCTCGGAAACCGAACTTCACCCATTTTACACGGGTCCGAGGCATACTCGGATTCTCCCGTATGGCTCGGTTAACCCGAGCGCGCCCGAACGTCATCATCCCGCTGTCGGATTCTCGCGAGATTCGTATTCTATATAAGCAGCCGCGCGTCGCCGCCATTTTCACTCGTGCATTGGAAATATTAGGGAGAGGACGTGGCTGGCGTCCTCTCCGTTTATTCATTGTTGAGTTGATGCAAATATTTGTGCTTGCTTATATCATTGTGGGGACTGGGGAGCAGCTTTATATTAATATAGGAGGAGTACAGTGCAGAGTTTTGCTGATCAGTGACCACCAGTTTTATCCGTTCTCTGAAAAAAACGCTCCTTATCTGTGCTCAGTGTGCTGCATATATCTGTGCTCACACTGCTTAATTGTGGGGACTGGGGAGCAGCTGTATTATATAGGAGGAGCATAGTGCAGAGTTTTGCTGACAGTGACCACCAGTATACGTTGTCTGCCTGAAAAACACTCCATATCTGTGCTCAGTATGCTGCATATATCGGTGCTCACACTGCTTTATTGTGGGGACTGGGGACCACCAGTATAATATTATATAGGAGGAGTACAGTGCAGAGTTTTGCTGACCAGTGACCACCAGTATACGTTGTCTGCCTGAAAAACACTCCATATCTATGCTGCATTGTGTAGTATATAGTAGTACAGTGCATACTTTTGCTGACCACCAGTAAATCATATATAGGAGTACGGTACAGAAGGCCACTGCTGTACCTACCTCTGTGTCGTCAAGTATACTATCCATCCATACCTGTGGTGGATTTCAGTTTTGCACAGTTTGCTGACCACCAGTATATAATATATAGCATTATGGTACAGTAGGCCACTGCTGTACCTACCTCTGTGTCGTCAAGTATACTATCCATCTAGATTCTATACCTGTGGTGCATTTCAGTTGTGCAGTTTGCTGACACAGTGACCACCAGTATATATAGCAGTACGGTACGGAAGGCCACTGCTGTACCTACCTCTGTGTCGTCAAGTATACTATCCATCTACATTCTATACCTGTGGTGCATTTCAGTTGTGCGCAGTATATACAGTAGTAGGCCATTGCTATTGATACTGGCATATAATTCCACACATTAAAAAATGGAGAACAAAAGTGTGAAGGTTAAAATAGGGAAAGATTAAGATCCACTTCCACCTCGTGCTGAAGCTGCTGCCACTAGTCATGGCCGAGACGATGAAATGCCATCAACGTCGTCTGCCAAGGCTGATGCCCAATGTCATAGTAGAGAGCATGTATAATCCAAAAAACAAAAGTTCAGTAAAATGACCCAAAAATCAAAATTGAAAGCATCTGATGAGAAGCGTAAACTTGCCAATATGCCATTTACGACACGGAGTGGCAAGGAACGGCTGAGGCCCTGGCCTATGTTCATGGCTAGTGGTTCAGATTCACATGAGGATGGAAGCACTCATCCTCTCGCTAGAAAAATGAAAAGACTTAAGCTAGCAAAAGCACAGCAAAGAACTGTGCGTTCTTCTACATCACAAATCCCCAAGGAGAGTCCAATTGTGTCGGTTGCGATGCCTGACCTTCCCAACACTGGACGGGAAGAGCTTGCGCCTTCCACCATTTGCACACCCCCTGCAAGTACTGGAAGGAGCACCCGCAGTCCAGTTCCTGATAGTCAAATTGAAGATGTCACTGTTGAAGTACACCAGGATGAGGATATGGGTGTTGCTGGTGCTGGGGAGGAAATTGACAAGGAGGATTCTGATTATGAGGTGGTTTGTTTAAGTCAGGCACCCGGGGAGACACCTGTTGTCCGTGGGATGAATATGGCCATTGGCATGCCTGGTCAAAATACCAAAAAAAAATCAGCTTTTCGGTGTGGAATTATTTCAACACAAATGCGGACAACAGGTGTCAAGCCGTGTGTTGCCTTTGTCAAGCTGTAATAAGTAGGGGTAAGGACGTTAACCACCTAGGAACATCCTCCCTTATATGTCACCTGCAGCGCATTCATTAGAAGTCAGTGACAAGTTCAAAAACTTTGGGTGACAGCAGAAGGAGTCCACTGACAACTAAATCCCTACCTCTTGTAACCAAGCTCCTGCAAACCACACCACCAACTCCCTCAGTGTCAATTTCCTCCTTACCCAGGAAAGCCAATAGTCCTGCAGGCCATGTCACTGGCAAGTCGGACGAGTCCTCTCCTGCCTGGGATTCCTCCGATGCATCCTTTAGTGTAACGCCTACTGCTGCTGGCGCTGCTGTTGTTGCTGCTGGGAGTCGATCGTCATCCCAGAGGGGAAGTCGGAAGACCACTTGTACTACTTCCAGTAAGCAATTGACTGTCCAACAGTCCTTTGCGAGGAAGATGAAATATCACAGCAGTCATCCTGCTGCAAAGCAGATAACTCAGGCCTTGGCAACCTGGGCGGTGAGAAACGTGGTTCCGGTATCCACCGTTAATTCAGAGGCAACTAGAGACTTGATTGAGGTACTGTGTCCCCGATACCAAATACCATGTAGGTTCCATTTCTCTAGGCAGGCGATACCGAAAATGTACACAGACCTCAGAAAAAGAGTCACCAGTGTCCTAAAAAATGCAGTTGTACCCAATGTCCACTTAACCACGGACATGTGGACAAGTGGAGCAGGGCAGACTCAGGACTATATGACTGTGACAGCCCACTGGGTAGATGTATTGCCTCCCGTAGCAAGAACAGCAGTGGCGGCATCAGTAGCAGCAACTCGCAAACGCCAACTCGTTCCTAGGCAGGCTACGCTTTGTATCACCGCTTTCCAGAATACGCACACAGCTGACAACCTCTTACAGAACTGAGGAAGATCATCGCAGAATGGCTTACCCCAATTGGACTCTCCTGGGGATTTGTGATATCGGACAACGCCAGCAATATTGTGCGTGCATTACATCTGGGCAAATTCCAGCACGTCCAATGTTTTGCACATACATTGAATTTAGTGGAGCAGAATTATTTTAAAAACGACAGGGGCATGCAAGAGATGCTGTCGGTGGCCCGAATAATTGCGGCCACTTTTGGCATTCAGCCACCGCCTGCCTAAAACTGGAGCACCACCAAACATTCCTGAACCTGTCCTGCCATCATCTGAAGCAAGAGGTGGTACCGAGGTGGAATTCAACCCTCTATATGCTTCAGAGGATGGAGGAGCAGCAAAAGGCCATTCAAGCCTATACATCTGCCCACGATATAGGCAAAGGAGGGGGAATGCACCTGACTCAAGCGCAGTGGAGAATGATTTCAACGTTGTGCAAGGTTCTGCAACCCTTTGAACTTGCCACACGTGAAGTCAGTTCAGACACTGCCAGCCTGAGTCAGGTCATTCCCCTCATCAGGCTTTTGCAGAAGAAGATGGAGACATTGAAGGAGGAGCTAAAACAGAGTGATTCCGCTAGGCATGTGGGACTTGTGGATGGAGCCCTTAATTTGCTTAACAAGGATTCACGGGTGGTCAATCTGTTGAAATCAGAGCACTACATTTTGGCCACCGTGCTCGATCCTAGATTTAAAACCTACGTTGTATCTCTCTTTCCGGCAGACACAAGTCTGCAGAGGTTCAAAGGCCTGCTGGTGAGAAAATTGTCAAGTCAAGCGGAACGTGACCCGTCAACATCTCCTCCTTTACATTCTCCCGCAACTGGGGGTGCGAGGAAAAGGCTAAGAATTCCGAGCCCACCCGCTGGCGGTGATGCAGGGCAGTCTGGAGCGAGTGCTGACATCTGGTCCGGACTGAAGGACCTGCCAACGATTACTGACATGTCGTCTACTGTCACTGCATATGATTCTCTCACCATTGAAAGAATGGTGGAGGATTATATGAGTGACCGCATCCAAGTAGGCACGTCAGACAGTCCGTACGTATACTGGTAGGAAAAAGAGGCAATTTGGAGGCCCTTGCACAAACTGGCTTTATTCTACCTAAGTTGCCCTCCCTCCAGTGTGTACTCCGAAAGAGTGTTTAGTGCAGCCGCTCATCTTGTCAGCAATCGGCGTACGAAGTTACTTCCAGAAAATGTGGAGAAGATGATGTTCATCAAAATGAATTATAATCAATTCCTCCGTGGAGACATTCACCAGCAGCAATTGCCTCCAGAAAGTACACAGGGACCTGAGATGGTGGATTCCAGTGGGGACGAATTAATAATCTGTGAGGAGGGGGATGTACACAGTGAAAGGGGTGAGGAATCGGAGGATGATGATGAGGTGGACATCTTGCCTCTGTAGAGCCAGTTTGTGCAAGGAGAGATTGATTGCTTCTTTTTTTGGTGAGGGCCCAAACCAACCAGTCATTTCAGTCACAGTCGTGTGGCAGACCCTGTTGCTGAAATGATGGGTTCGTTAAAGTATGCATGTCCTGTTTATACAACATAAGGGTGGGTGGGAGGGCCCAAGGACAATTCCATCTTGCACCTCTTTTTTCTTTCATTTTTCTTTGCATCATGTGCTGTTTGGGGACAATTTTTTTAATCTGCCATCCTGTCTGATACTGCAGTGCCACTCCTAGATGGGCCAGGTGTTTGTTTCGGCCACTTGTGTCGCTTAGCTTAGTCACACAGCGACCTTGGTGCGCCTCTTTTTTTCTTTGCATCATGTGCTGTTTGGGGACTATTTTTTTGATGTGCCATCCTGCCTGACACTGCAGTGCCACTCCTAGATGGGCCAGGTGTTTGTGTCGGCCACTTGTGTCGCTTAGCTTAGTCACACAGCGACCTTGGTGCGCCTCTTTTTTTCTTTGCATCATGTGCTGTTTGGGGACAATTTTTTCGAAGTGCCATCCTGCCTGACACTGCAGTGCCACTCCTAGATGGGCCAGGTGTTTGTGTCGGCCACTTGGGTCGCTTAGCTTAGTCACACAGCTACCTCATTGTGCCTCTTTTTTTCTTTGCATCATGTGCTGTTTGGGGACTATTTTTTTGAAGTGCCATCCTGCCTGACACTGCAGTGCCACTCCTAGATAGGCCAGGTGTTTGTGTCGGCCACTTGGGTTGCTTAGCTTAGTCACACAGCTACCTCATTGCGCCTCTTTTTTTCTTTGCATCATGTGCTGTTTGGGGACTATTTTTTTGAAGTGCTATCCTGCCTGACACTGCAGTGCCACTCCTAGATGGGCCAGGTGTTTGTGTCGGCCACTTGTGTCGCTTAGCTAAGTCACACAGCGACCTTGGTGTGCCTCTTTTTTTCTTTGCATTATGTGCTGTTTGGGGACTATTTTTTGGAAGTGCCATCCTGTCTGACACTGCAGTGCCACTCCTAGATGGGCCAGGTGTTTGTGTCGGCCACTTGTGTCGCTTAGCTTAGTCACACAGCGACCTTGGTGCGCCTCTTTTTTTCTTTGCATCATGTGCTGTTTGGGGACTATGTTTTTGAAGTGCCATCCTGCCTGACACTGCAGTACCACTCCTAGATGGGCCAGGTGTTTGTGTCGGCCACTTGTGTCGCTTAGCTTAGCCATCCAGCGACCTCGGTGCAAATTTTAGGACTAAAAATAATATTGTGATGTGTTCAGAATAGACTGGAAATGAGTGGAAATTATGGTTATTGAGGTTAATAATACTATGGGATCAAAATGACCCCCAAATTCTATGATTTAAGCTGCGTTTTAGCGTTTTTTGGAAAAACACACCCGAATCCGACAAAAAATTTTCGGTGAGGTTTTGCCAAAACGCGTCCGAATCCAAAACACGGCCGAGGAACCGAATCCAAAACCAAAACACAAAACCACAAAAATGTGTCCGGTGCACATCACTAGTTATAAGTAAAGATGTGGTTTTAGTTTTAATACATCATTTTGTTTTGTTTTTTTGCAAAACCAGCCTCAAGTATTTTGGTTCGCATTTTGATATGGTTTTGGATTCCTTTAAAATCAACTTAAAAAATGGTAAACATTGATTTAAAAAAATCAATAAAAACTACTAAAATTGTCTAATTTGATTTTAAAAAAAACATTGATTTAAAAAAGAAGCTATTAAAAACAGATAAAATCATCAAATTTGGATCTACAATCCAAAGCCTAAATCCAAGCCAGGACTTTTTTCCACTCGAAACCCCAAAGTGATTTCGAACTGGTGCTCAATTAGACTTGAAACCTGTAAGTCCGGGTTTGTTCGTATTTCAGGACAACCAAACCTCACATCTTTAATTATAAATAAATTTGGAAACATCTATGGTGCCTATTTTATTTTCCAGGTACCTGATCCAGAAACTGGTGCAGTTCTTATAATTACCATCTAGCCAAAGCCAAGAAACTAATGCAGAACCTACAATTAACAACTACTGTACCTGATGCCACAAACTGGAGCAGTGCCTTCAATTACTGTACTATTTGCCCAAAGCTAGTAACTAATGATGTAGCTTTAAATAGGTTGGGGTGGGATGTCAGCATACCGCCTGTGGTATCCCGCTGTTTAGAATCCTGACATGGGTCGAGAAGCATGCTACACCTTTCCCCCTTAACCCCTAACCAGTGACATGTGATGTGGTGAGGTAGGTGAGGACGAGCCTTTCCTGTCATTCTAACGTAGGGGTGGGCAACAGGCGGCCCGCGGACCGATTGTACCTGGCCCGCTGTGCCCCATTAGAGTGCAATGACAAGCGGCCCGACAGGCCGCTTGTCATTGCACTGCTCTCAGACGAGGCGCCGCTGAGGAAATCCCGGTCACGTCACAGGGTCAGCTGACCGGGATTTCCTCTGTTACCAAGCGCGCTGGGCGGCACGGGGGGCGGGCACTGCAGTAAGCAGGAGCGAGGAGAAGAAGCAGCGGCCAGCGAGCGGGAGCAAGAGAGGCCACATCAGCAGTGACTCCAGGCGGCATCATCGGACAGCGGGGATCGTCTGCCACTGTGACGAACAGGTAAACCCCCTGTCCTGCCAGACCCTGGATCACTGCTTAAGCTGCCATATAGGTTTAGGGGTGGGGAGGCAGCTGAGTTAAAAACTACAATATGGGTTTAGGGGAGGGAGGGGATAGGGGGGTAGGGACTGTCTGCCGTAATGTGTAAAAAAGGGTGATGCTGTCTGCCGTAATGTGTAAAAAGGGGGACGATGTCTGCCGTAATGTGTAAAAACGGAGGCACTGTCTGCTGTGATGTGTAAAAAGGGAGACAATGTCTGCCGTAATGTGTAAAAACGGGGGCACTGTCTGCTGTAATGTGTAAAAAGGGGGACGATGTCTGCCGTAATGTGTAAAAAGGGGACGCAGTCTGCCGTAATGTGTAAAAAGTGGATGCAGTCTGCCGTAATGTGTAAAAAGGGGGACAATGTCTGCCGTAATGTGTAAAAACGGGGGCACTATCTGCTGTAATGTGTAAAAAGGGGGATGATGTCTGCCGTAATGTGTAAAAAGGGGGACAATGTCTGCCGTAATGTGTAAAAACGGGGGCGCTGTCTACTGTAATGTGTAAAAAGGGGACGATGTCTGCCGTAATGTGTAAAAACGGGGGCGCTGTCTGCTGTAATGTGTAAAAATGGGGACGATGTCTGCCGTAATGTGTAAAAAGGGGACGCTATCTGCCGTAATGTGTAAAAAGGGGACTCTTTTTGAGTATTTTGTGTGTGGCCCTCGAATATTCGCTGGAAGTGTTAAGCGGCCCCCCAGCTGAAATAATTGCCCACCCCTGTTCTAACGTATAATCCGAAGTTTTGACTACATTATATGAAGTATATGAATTACAGTAAACAAAGAATATATTCAAAATATCTTCTTTGTATTATTCTAATAATTTTTATACTCAAAACTCTGGAGTAAAAAGTCTATGGCAGTTGAGGTCTATCTTTGCAGCACATCTCTGATCAAAATGTAGCAAATTTCTAGCATGTACCTACTGCTTTTTACAAACAAATTCCCCAAAATCTTAAAAAAGCTCATTCAATAAAAATACTTTATTCAAAGAAAAAGACATATTTCCAATGATATTATTCTGTTACCAGCATCCTGAGATGGCAATAAAAGAACAAGTATTGCGGAGGTACTCAGTCTTCTCCAACCCATGCTAAAATAAGATTTTACTTACCGATAAATCTATTTCTCGTAGTCCGTAGTGGATGCTGGGGACTCCGTCATGACCATGGGGATTAGCGGCTCCGCAGGAGACAGGGCACAAAACTAAAGCTTTAGGATCAGGTGGTGTGTACTGGCTCCTCCCCCTATGACCCTCCTCCAAGCCTCAGTTAGGATACTGTGCCCGGACGAGCGTACACAATAAGGAAGGATATTGAATCCCGGGTAAGACTCATACCAGCCACACCAATCACACCGTATAACTTGTGATCTAAACCCAGTTAACAGTATGACAAACGTAGGAGCCTCTGAACAGACGGCTCACAACAATAACAACCCGATTTTTTTGTAACAATAACTATGTACAAGTATTGCAGACAATCCGCACTTGGGATGGGCGCCCAGCATCCACTACGGACTACGAGAAATAGATTTATCGGTAAGTAAAATCTTATTTTCTCTGACGTCCTAAGTGGATGCTGGGGACTCCGTCAGGACCATGGGGATTATACCAAAGCTCCCAAACGGGCGGGAGAGTGCGGATGACTCTGCAGCACCGAGTGAGAGAACTCCAGGTCCTCCTCAGCCAGGGTGTGCCCCTGACCAAGTAGCAGCTCGGCAAAGTTGTAAAGCCGAGACCCCTCGGGCAGTCGCCCAAGATGAGCCCACCTTCCTTGTGGAATGGGCATTTATATATTTTGGCTGTGGCAGTCCTGCCACAGAATGTGCAAGCTGAATTGTACTACACATTCAACTAGCAATCGTCTGCTTAGAAGCAAGAGCACCCAGTTTTTTGGGTGCATACAGGATAACAGCAAGTCATTTTTCCTGACTCCAGCCGTCCTGGAAATCTATATTTTCAGGGCCCTGACAACATCTAGCAACTTGGAGTCCTCCAAGTCTCTAGTAGCCGCAGGTACCACAATAAGCTGGTTCAGATGAAACGCTGACACCACCTTAGGGAGAAACTGGGGACGAGTCCGCAGCTCTGCCCTGTCCGAATGGACAATCAGATATGGGCTTTTGTGAGACAAAGCCGCCAATTCTGACACTCGCCTGGCCGAGGCCAGGGCCAACATCATGGTCACTTTCCATGTGAGATATTTCAAATCCACAGATTTGAGCAGTTTAAACCAACGTGATTTTAGGAATCCCAGGACTACGTTGAGATCCCACAGTGCCACTGGAGGCACAAAAGGGGGTTGTATATGCAGTACTCCCTTGTCAAATTTCTGGACTTCAGGAACTGAAGCCAATTCTTTCTGGAAGAAAATCGACAGGGCCGAAATTTGAACCTTAATGGACCCCAATTTGAGGCCCATAGACACTCCTGTTTGCAGGAAATGCAGGAATCGACCGAGTTGAAATTTCTTCGTGGGGCCTTCCTGGCCTCACACCACGCAACATATTTTCGCCACATGTGGTGATAATGTTGTGCGGTCACCTCCTTCCTGGCTTTGACCAGGGTAGGAATGACCTCTTCCGGAATGCCTTTTTTCCCTTAGGATCCGGCGTTCAACCGCCATGCCGTCAAACGCACCCGCGGTAAGTCTTGGAACAGACATGGTACTTGCTGAAGCAAGTCCCTTCTTATCGGCAGAGGCCCTGAGTCCTCCGTGAGCATCTCATGAAGTTCCGGGTACCAAGTCCTTCTTGGCCCATCCGGAGCCACGAGTATAGTTCTTACTCCTCTACGTCTTATAATTCTCAGTACCTTTGGTATGAGAAGCAGAGGAGGGAACACATACACCGACTGGTACACCCATGGTGTTACCAGAACGTCCACAGCTATTTCCTGAGGGTCTCTTGACCTGGCGCAATACCTGTCCAGTTTTTTGTTCAGGCGGGACGCCATCATGTCCACCTTTGGTCTTTCCCAACGGTGCACAATCATGTGGAAACAACTTCTCGATGAAGTCCCCACTCTCCCGGGTGGAGGTCGTGCTGAGGAAGTCTGCTTCCCAGTTGTCCACTCCCGGAATGAAAACTGCTGACAGTGCTATCACATGATTTTCCGCCCAGCGAAGAATCCTTGCAGTTTCTGCCATTGTCCTCCTGCTTCTTGTGCCGCCCTGTCTGTTTACGTGGGCGACTGCCGTGATGTTGTCCCACTGGATCAATACCGGCTGACCTTGAAGCAGAGGTCTTGCTAAGCTTAGAGCATTGTAAATTGCTCTTAGCTCCAGTATATTTATGCGGAGAGAAGTCCCCAGACTTGATCACACTCCCTGGAAATTTTTTCCCTGTGTGACTGCTCCCCAGCCTTTCAAGCTGGAATCCGTGGTCACCAGGACCCAGTCCTGAATGCATAACTGTGGCACTTTAGTAGATGAGCACTCTGCAGCCACCACAGAAGAGACACCCCTGTCCTTGGAGACAGGGTTATCCGCTGATGCATCTGAAGATGCGATCCGGACCATTTGTCCAGCAGATCCCACTGAAAGGTTCTTGCGTGAAATCTGCCGAATGGAATCGCTTCGTAAGAAGCCACCATTTTTCCCAGGACCCTTGTGCCATGATGCACTGACACTTTTCCTGGTTTTTGGAGGTTCCTGACTAGCTCGGATAACTCCCTGGCTTTCTCCTCCGGGAGAAACACCTTTTTCTGGACTGTGTCCAGAATCATCCCTAGGGACAGCAGACGTGTCGTCGGAGACAGCTGCGATTTTGGAATATTTAGAATCCACCCGTGCTGTCGTAGAACTACTTGAGATAGTGCTACTCAGATCTCCAACTGTTCTCTGGACCTTGCCCTTATCAGGAGATCGTCCAAGTAAGGGATAATTAAGACGCCTTTTCTTTGAAGAAGAATCATCATTTCGGCCATTACCTTGGTAAAGACCCGGGGTGCCGTGGACAATCCAAACGGCAGCGTCTGAAACTGATAGTGACAGTTTTGTACCACGAACCTGAGGTACCCTTTGTGAGAAGGGCAAATTTGGACATGGAGGTAAGCATCCTTGATGTCCAGGGACACCATATAGTCCCCTTCTTCCTGGTTCGCTATCACTGCTCTGAGTGACTCCATTTAGAATAGGTCTCACCGAGCCGTCTGGCTTCAGTACCACAATATAGTGTGGAATAATACCCCTTTACTTGTTGTAGGAGGGGTACTTTGATTATCACCTGCTGGGAATACAGCTTGTGAATTGTTTCCAATACTGCCTCCCTGTCGGAGGTAGACGTTGGTAAAGCAAACTTCAGGAACCTGCGAGGGGGAGACGTCTCGAATTTCCAATCTGTACCCCTGGGATACTACTTGTAGGATCCAGGGGTCCACTTGCGAGTGAGCCCACTGCGTGCTGAAACTCTTGAGACGACCCCCCACCGCACCTGTTTGTACGGCCCCAGCGTCATGCTGAGGACTTGGCAGAAGCGGTGGAAGGCTTCTGTTCCTGGGAATGGGCTGCCTGCTGCAGTCTTCTTCCCTTACCTCTATCCCTGGGCAGATATTATGGGGACGAAGGACTGAGGCTGAAAAGACTATGTCTTTTTCTGCTGAGATGTGACTTGGGGTAAAAAAGGTGGATTTTCTAGCTGTTGCCGTGGCCACCAGGTCCGATGGACCGACCCCAAATAACTCCTCCCCTTTATACGGCAATACTTCCATGTGCTGTTTGGAATCTGCATCACCTGACCACTGTCGTGTCCATAAACATCGTCTGGCAGATATGGACATCGCACTTACTCTTGATGCCAGAATTTCGCATATATAGAAATGCATCTTTTAAATGCTCTATAGTCAATAAAATACTGTCCCTGTCAAGGGTATCAATATTTCCAGTCAGGGAATCCGACCAAGCCACCCCAGCGCTGCCCATCCAGGCTGAGGCGATCGCTGGTCGCAGTATAACACCAGTATGTGTGTATATACTTTTTAGGATATTTTCCAACCTCCTATCAGTTGGCTCCTTGAGGGCGTCCGTATCTGGAGACGGTAACGCCACTTGTTTTTATAAGCGTGTGAGCGCCTTATCCACCCTAAGGTGTGTTTCCCAACGCGCCATAACTTCTGGCGGGAAAGGGTATACCGCCAATAATTTTCTATCGGGGGAAACCCACGCATCATCACACACTTCATTTAATTTATCTGATTCAGGAAAAACCACATGTAGTTTTTTCACACTCCACATAATACCCTTTTTTGTGGTACTTGTAGTATCAGAAATATGTAACATCTCCTTCATTGCCCTTAACAAGTAACGTGTGGCCCTAAAGGAAAATACGTTTGTTTCTTCACCGTCGACACTGGAGTCAGTGTCCGTGTCTGTGTCTGTGTCGACCGACTGAGGTAAAAGGACGTTTTAACGCCCCTGACGGTGTTTGAGACGCCTGGACAGGTACTAATTGGTTTGCCGGCCGTCTCATGTCGTCAACCGACCTTGCAGCGTGTTGACATTATCACGTAATTCCTTAAATAAGCCATCCATTCCGGTGTCGACTCCCTAGAGAGTGACATCACCATTACAGGCAATTGCTCCGCCTCCTCAGCAACATCGTCCTCATACATGTCGACACACAAGTACCGACACACAGCACACACACAGGGAATGCTCTGATAGAGGACAGGACCCCACTAGCCCTTTGGGGAGACAGAGGGAGAGTTTGCCAGCACACACCAAAAACGCTATATTATACAGGGACAACCTTTATATAAGTGTTTTTCCCTTATAGCATTTTAATATATATATACATATCGCCAAATAAGTGCCCCCCCCTCTCTGTTTTAACCCTGTTTCTGTAGTGCAGTGCAGGGGAGAGCCTGGGAGCCTTCCCACCAGCCTTTCTGTGAGGGAAAATGGCGCTGTGTGCTGAGGAGAATAGGCCCCACCCCCTTTTCGGCGGGCTTCTTCTCCCGTTTTTCTGAGACCTGGCAGGGGTTAAATACATCCATATAGCCTCCAGGGGCTATATGTGATGTATTTTTAGCCAGAATAAGGTATTATACATTGCTGCCCAGGGCGCCCCCAGCAACGCCCTGCACCCTCCGTGACCGTTGGTGTGAAGTGTGTGACAACAATGGCGCACAGCTGCAGTGCTGTGTGCTACCTTCATGAAGACTGAAAAGCCTTCTGCCGCCAGTTTCTGGACCTTCAATCTTCAGCATCTGCAAGGGGGGTCGGCGGCGCGGCTCCGGGACGAACCCCAGGGTGAGACCTGTGTTCCGACTCCCTCTGGAGCTAATGGTGTCCAGTAGCCTTAGAAGCCAATCCATCCTGCACGCAGGTGAGTTGAACTTCTCTCCCCTAAGTCCCTCGATGCAGTGAGCCTGTTGCCAGCAGGACTCACTGAAAATAAGAAACCTAAAAACTTTTTCTAAGCAGCTCCTTAAGAGAGCCACCTAGATTGCACCCTGCTCGGACGGGCACAAAAACCTAACTGAGGCTTGGAGGAGGGTCATAGGGGGAGGAGCCAGTACACACCACCTGATCCTAAAGCTTTAGTTTTGTGCCCTGTCTCCTGCGGAGCCGCTAATCCCCATGGTCCTGACGGAGTCCCCAGCATCCACTTAGGACGTCAGAGAAATCGGATTTCCCATTCATGCAGCTGGAAACCCCAATCTGGATATCCTGCACTTAATTAGTGTACAGTATTGAAACCATTTGCATATCGATAGTGGGTGCAAGGTGTGTGGTGCACAAAGGCCCCTGCGTCCAGAGGGGCCAACACACTGCACACCCTGCATCCATTTAATTATACTTACCAGTTCATCAGCCCAGCGCTGGCTGCAGAACTGCCCAAATCACTGTGAAAATGTCCGCTGCAGCCATTTTTCGGTGATTCTTGCATGCATAATAGAGATGTCCCTGGGAATGTGGCGCAGACAACATGGGGGTCATTCTGACCCGATCGCAAACAGCGGTTGTTCGCTGCAGTGCAAATGGGTCAGAACTGCGCATGCACGGCATGCGCGGCATGCGCATTGCACACGCATGCCGTTGCCCGGCAACAGACATCGCCAGCCAATGGAGCACCTAGCGAGAAGAAAAGACGTAGCGCTGGATGGAAGAATATTGACAGCGGAGAGGCGTTCTGGGGCGGATACTCACCATTGAAGGCCGTTTTCGGGGAGTGGTAAGAAGAACGCAGGCGTGTCCAGGTGAACGGAGGGCGGATGTCTGATGTCAGGCCCGGGACCTTCATCGCTGGATCCTTCGCACTGGATAACTAGCTGTAGGGCTGGTCTTGTTTTGCAGGAAACTTTTTAAGCATAGCAGGGCTGCACAAGCGATCGCAGCCCTGCTATGCTAAAATACACTCCCCCATAGGCGGGGATTAGTTGATCGCAGCAACAGCAGCAAAAAGTTGCTGGCTGTGATCAACTCGGAATGACCCCCATGTTCCCACAGATCTTCGCATACACAGTGGACTCTGGCGTAATGCCAGAGTCTACTGCACCACCGGAGAGGAGGGGACCTGATTGGAGCATGCACACCAGCCCCCTCCCTCCTTAAAGAGCTTTATTTATGCTATGTGTTCCCAAGCAAAGTTAGGATAGGGATTTTTCTCCTACTCATTCTACCATTTACCTTATGTGGATACTAGTGAACAACAGAAAATGAAACTGTATTGTAATAACTACATTTAAGTACATGTTGACAGCAGCTTTACATTCTTAGGAGCCCCATTATGCACTGTTATGGGAAGACTTCTTGGAGTCTGACTTGCAAATTTCTATTATAATTCAAAGTGTTACACTAAGTTGCAATTTGTAGAAAAAAATTCTATTTTATGCTTTAATGTACAGTATCTAATATAGTAATGTTTTCAGAGAAATAATTCTATTAAGCCTCTAGAGATTAACTGCACTTTCATATATACAAACTTATCTTGGAAACATAGATGAATAAAAGTTTCAATGCTAGAGAACCTGTAATACATGTATGCTATGCTATACAATTTCCCTTTCCCATACACCCCTAAGAAAATCTTGATATTATACAAGGAAATCAAGAAAATCAAGTCTATAGATTTTCTTAAATATAAAATTATGCCAATTAGATATTGGGATTGATACAATTTTATTGAGACTTTTGGTTATTTCCTTTATTCTGCTGTTGGACATTTGAAAGCATATACTGTAGGAACTCCTCCTGGTACATGCATGGGCACCAGGGGCATAACTATTGGAGACAATGTAGACACCCACCTCTGTGCAGTGACTGCAATACTTGCCCCACTCTGGGCTGTATTAATGGCCCTGTACTGATCCCTGATCATACCCTGCAAAACACAAGTGCCCACATCACTGTGTTAAAGTCTGCAGCTACAGGTAGCGGAATGATATGTTGGGACCACAGCAACATCAGTTAGCTGGAGTTCAAGACCCTCTACAGCAGTCATGCCTCCTGTATGGCTTTGGGATTGGTGGCTGACCATTTGGGTAAGGTAGAGGGTGAGTCGAACTGGCATGAAATCTGCTCAGGACGAGAGGTAGAATTTGCAAGTGGAGGAGATTCCTCCCTTTCAAATCAATCTCCACACTAACCCAGCTCAGCTGCAAACAGTTTATAAGGAAAAGAGGTCGCGCTATAGAACCAATTAATTATTCCACACCATTTCCAATTAAAAATATTTATTTAAAACATATAACCATGTAAAAACATAAATGTATATTTTATTCCTAGAGTATTAAGATTTGGTGTGGTCACAACACCCTCGACTGCATACCAATTATAAATTAATATTTCTCATTAATAAAATGTGCTGAATAGTATAATGTCCAGACCGGCAATATATTATGCCACAATTTCAGTCTGTAATAGGATCCTTTATGTTAATTTGCACCCAATGATAGTAGGACACTGATGTTTTCGTCCAGACACTATGCACCACAATTGTAAAGATCACAGGTACCTTTGCTCACTCTGTCCCTTGTGCTTGTAATACGGGACCTGTTTGCAAGTTTGAGGAGCTTATATGTGTGACCCGAGCATCCCCGGGATTACACAGTATAATGGACAACTGTTACCTGCGATTTGTAGCGGTGTGGTGCATGTACATATGGCAGTTTCTGTGTCCGTTTAGCAGGATGAAGAAAGGTTTCCGTACGGGCAACCCGACAGTTCCCACGAGGGGGCAAATGCTGGAAATGCCGGGAGAAGGTCTGAACCATTCAGCAGTCAGCGATCACTTAAACTAGGACTCCCTGTTTAAGTGATCGCTGACTGCTGAATGGTTCAGACCTTCTCCCGGCATTTCCAGAGCACTTGGCACCTGCTACGAGCAAACCGTGGAAGTTACCATCGCACGGTGTCGGAGAGAACAGTGTTCTTTGGAAGCCGGAGCAGCGAGGTGGCTGACCGCTGGAGCGGGCTGAGCAACAGCATTTGCCCCCTCGTGGGAACTGTCGGGTTGCCCGTACGGAAACCTTTCTTCATCCTGCTAAACGGACACAGAAACTGCCATATGTACATGCACCACACCGCTACAAATCGCAGGTAACAGTTGTCCATTATACTGTGTAATCCCGGGGACGCTCGGGTCACACATATAAGCTCCTCAAACTTGCAAACAGGTCCCGTATTACAAGCACAAGGGACAGAGTGAGCAAAGGTACCTGTGATCTTTACAATTGTGGTGCATAGTGTCTGGACGAAAACATCAGTGTCCTACTATCATTGGGTGCAAATTAACATAAAGGATCCTATTACAGACTGAAATTGTGGCATAATATATTGCCGGTCTGGACATTATACTATTCAGCACATTTTATTAATGAGAAATATTAATTTATAATTGGTATGCAGTCGAGGGTGTTGTGACCACACCAAATCTTAATACTCTAGGAATAAAATATACATTTATGTTTTTACATGGTTTTATGTTTTAAATAAATATTTTTAATTGGAAATGGTGTGGAATAATTAATTGGTTCTATAGCGCGACCTCTTTTCCTTATAAATTGTATTTGTTATATTGAAGCCATTAGAGACAGGCTTCTGAGGTCTGACGAAATAAAACCATTTGTCATATGATCACAAGGTGACAGATATTATATTATATACAACATTATTTATATTGATTGCGCCATCAGGTATATTCTTTTCAGCTGCAAACAGTGCTTGGGAGCCTAGTGCTCTGCTGTCCACAATCCACTCCATCCTAGCAAGACTCACTGGCCCCAGCACAGCAGTGAAGACAGAGAGAAACAGGAAAGGAGTAGAGGGAGAAGATAAAAGGTGCATCCATCAGTAAGTAGCCCACCTACATGACTTGGAGCTGGCCCAGAGGTAGCAAAATGTAAGTGGTGGTGGGATGCTCTACCTCACTGTAGAGGTTCACGAGGTATGTGTCTTTGGTGTTTAATCACATTTACAGTATCTCATTGATAAATGTGATTACATTGATAAATGTGATCATAATAAAAGAACACTAAAATCTTCAACAAAATATTTAAAAAAGCATAAAACAATATGCACACCAAGTAGTAGATCTTTCATCTAACTTTACATTATAGTTAATAGTACAGCATATTGAGTCATGTGAATGTAAGTCAGTTTGTCATGAACTTTCATTTATGTACATGATCAGTTAGTCCGCTCAGTGCCTACAGCAGATTTGCACTGTTAAACAGCCAAGCTTTGTCTATAAATGTGTGATTGTCTATACATGCAAATATATCCCTACTGCATATCAGTGATAAGAAATGATTTATTGCCTGCAGGCACTTCCCACATAAATCCTTGCCCACCACTGGTCCCCTAATATGGCCCTTTCACTCCTATGCTTTTTCTGTTCTTTAAGTATGCCCCCTGGATATTCTAATTTTGTATGATTGCTTATGTAGAATCTTTTCATGTTTCAATCATTTGTTGGACTTATAATATGTACTTCTACTCTGTGCCTTGTAACAGTAATTTCTCATGTTTGTATGTTGTATGCCTATTAGAAACATATTTACATATTCTACTTTAGTGTTTTGGAACTTGACTGTTTGTATGTATAGAAAGGCACATATACTGTATATTATATATATATATATATATATATATATATATATGTGTGTGTGTGGGTTTGTGTGTGTGTGTAAAAAAGAGTGAGAATAGCGCCCTTTGGTGAAGTATATTTAAGATTTTTAGAGAGGAATTCCCATCACCTTGTGAATCAAAAGGTTTACCGTGTATGGTGGTACAAAACCACTTGTCAAAAGTAGAGATGAGTGGGTTCGGTTCTCTGAGAAACAAACCCTACCGATCTTCACGTGTCAAACACGAGTCCGAGCCAGGCTCGGTTGTTCCCTCCTGACTCGGAAAACCCGAACAAGGCAAAACGTCATCATCCCACTGTCAGATTCTCGCGAGATTCGTATTCCATATAAAGAGCCGCACATCGCCGCCATTTTCACTCGTGCATTGTAGAGGGTACAGAGAGGACGTGGATACATTCTCTCAGTGGCAAATCTCAGTATCAGTGCTCAGTATCAGTGCTTATTGATGCTCAGTAATACTAGTACATTGTCTTTCTTGTGCTGCATTTTGCTGCTGTAGGGTGCTGTGGTAGTAGTGTTCTGTGACTGTGTATCATTCATCATCATTCCAGTCACAGTGGCATCAGGGGTGACAATTTCAGAGTGCTTTTGTGCTGCTCACTAATACTAGTACAGTGTCTTGTGCTGCATCGTGCTGCTCAGTGTCAGTTCTCAGTAGTATCATCAGTGCTCAGTATCATCAGTGCTCAGTATCATCAGGCTCAGTATCACTGCTCATTGTCTTGTGGTGCTCAGTAATACTACATTAATAATACTAGTACAGTGTCTTGTGCTAATTGTGCTTCTCAGTGTCAGTTCTCTGTAGTATCATCAGTGCTCAGTATCAGCAGTGCTCATAATCATCAGGCTCAGTATCACTGCTCATTGTCTTGTGGTGCTCAGTAATACTACATTAATAATACTAGTACAGTGT
Organism: Pseudophryne corroboree; assembly: GCF_028390025.1. Classification (NCBI taxonomy): domain Eukaryota; kingdom Metazoa; phylum Chordata; class Amphibia; order Anura; family Myobatrachidae; genus Pseudophryne; species Pseudophryne corroboree. The sequence goes on from NC_086451.1 coordinate 320,414,535, forward strand.
CTTGTGCTAATCGTGCTGCTCAGTGTCAGTTCTCTGTAGTATCATCAGTGCTCAGTATCAGCAGTGCTCAGTATCACTGCTCATTGTCTTGTGGTGCTCAGTAATTCTACATTAGTAATACTAGTACAGTGTCTTGTGCTAATTGTGCTGCTCAGTGTCAGTTATCCATAGTATCATCAGTGCTCAGTATCAGCAGTGCTCAGTATCACTGCTCATTGTCTTGTGGGGCTCAGTAATACTACATTACTAATACTAGTACAGTGTCTTGTGCTGCATCTTGCTGCTGTATGGTGCTGTGGTAGTGTCCTGTCACTGTGCATAGGTCATCATCATTCCAGTCACAGTGGTATCACTATCTGGTATCTATCTAGTGGTATCTAATTCCAGACATTACTGCCGTCTAATTCCAGATATATTACTGGCATATAATTCCACACATTAAAAAATGGAGAACAAAAATTTGGAGGGTAAAATAGGGAAAGATCAAGATCCACTTCCACCTAGTGCTGAAGCTGCTGCCACTAGTCATGGCAGAGATGATTCAATGCCATCAACGTCGTCTGCCAAGGCCGATGCCCAATGTCATAGTAGAGAGCATGTAAAATCCAAAAAGCAAAAGTTCAGTAAAATTACCCAAAAATCTAAATGAAATCATCTAAGGAGAAGCGTAAACTTGCCAATATGCCATTTACGACACGGAGTGGCAAGGAACGGCTAAGGCCCTCTCCTATGTTTCTCATGACTAGTGGGTCAGCTTCACATGATGATGGAAGCACTCATCCTCCCACTAGAAAATGAAAATAGTTAAGCTGGCAAAAGCATAGCAAAGAACTGTGCATTCTTCTAAATCACAAATCTCCAAGGAGAGTCCAATTGTGTAGTTGCAATGCCTGACCTTCCCAACACTGGACGGGAAGAGGTGGCTCCTTCCACCATTTGCACACCCCCTGCAAGTTCTGGAAGGAGCACCCACAGTCCAGTTCCTGATATTTAAATTGAAGTTGTCACTGTTGAAGTACACCAGGATGAGGATATGGGTGTTGCTGGTGATGAGGAGGTAATTGACGAGGAGGATTCTGATGGTGAGGTGGTTTGTTTAAGTCAGGCACCCGGGGATATACCTGTTGTCCGTGGGATGAATAAGGTCATTGACATGCCTGGTCAAAATACCCAAAAAATCACCTCTTAAGTGTGGAATTATTTCAACAGAAATGCGGACAACTGGTGTTTAGCCGTGTGTTGCCTTTGTCAAGCTGTAATAAGTAGGGGTAAGGATGTTAACCACCTAGGAACATCCTCCCTTATACGTCACCTGGAGCACATTCATCAGAAGTCATTGACAAGTTCAAAAACTTTGGGTGACAGCGGAAGCAGTCCACTGACAACTAAATCCCTTCTTGCTCTTGTACCCAAGCTCCTGCAAACCACCCCACCAACTCCCTCAATGTCAATTACCTCCTTTTACAGAAACGCCAATAGTCCTGCAGGCCATGTCACTGGCAAGTCTGATGAGTCCTCTCCTAACTGGGATTCCTCCGATGGATCCTTGAGTGTAACGCCTACTGCTGCTGGCGCTGCTGTTGTTGCTGCTGGGAGTCAATCGTCATCCCAGAGGGGAAGTCGGAAGACCACTTGTAGTACTTCCAGTAAGCAATTGACTGTACAACAGTCCTTTGCGAGGAAGATGAAATATCACAGCAGTCATCCTGATGCAAAGCGGATAACTCAGGCCTTGACAACTATGTTGGTGTTAGACATGCATCCGGTATCCACCGTTAGTTCACAGGGACTTAGAGAATTGCTTGAGGTAGTGTGGCCCTGGTACAAAATCCGATCTAGGTTCCGCTTCTCTAGGCAGGCGATACCGAGAATGTACACAGACGTCAGAAAAAGTGTCCTCAGTGCCTAAAAAATGCAGTTGTACCCACTGTCCACTTAACCATGGACATGTAGACAAGTGGAGCAGGGCAGACTAAGGACTATATGACTGTGACAGCCCACTGTGTAGATGTATTGCCTCCAGCAGCAACAACAGCGGCGGCACCAGTAGCAGCATCTCGCAAACGCCAACTCGTTCCTAGGCAGGCTACGCTTTATATCACCGCTTTCCATAAGAGGCATACAGCTGACAACCTTTTATGGAAACTGAGGAACATCATCGCAGATTAGCATACCCCAATTGGACTCTCCTGGGGATTTGTGATATCGGACAACACCACCAATATTGTGCGTGCATTACATGTGGGCAAATTCCAGCACGTCCCATGTTTTGCACATACAATTAATTTGGTGGTGCAGAATTTTTTTTTAAATGACAGAGGCATGCAGGATATGCTGTCGGTGGCCGGAAAAATTGAGGGACACTTTCGGCATTCAGCCACCACGTGCCGAAGACTGGAGCACCAGCAAACACTCCAGAACATGCCCTGTCATCACCTGAAGCAAGAGGTGGTAACGAGGTGGAATTCAACCCTCTATATGCTTCAGAGGATGGAGAAGAAGCAAAAGGCCAATCAAGCCTATACATCTGCCTATAATATAGGCAAAGGAGGGGGAATTCACCTGACTCAAGCGCAGTGGAGAATGATTTCCATGTTGTGCAAGGTTCTCCAACCCTTTCAACTTGCCACACATGAAGTCAGTTCAGACACTGCCAGCCTAAGTTAGGTCATTCCCCTCATCAGGCTTTAGCAGAAGCAGCTGGAAAGATTGAAGGAGGAGCTAAGACGGACCAATTCCGCTAGGCATGTGGGACTTGTGGATGGAGCCCTTCATTTGCTTAACCAGGTATCACGGGTGGTCAATCTGTTAAAATCAGAGCACTACATTTTGGCCACCGTGCTCGATCCTAGGTTTAAAGCCTACATTGTATCTCTCTTTCCGGCAGACACAAGTCTGCAGATGTTCAAAGACCTACTGGTTAGACAATTGTCAAGTCAAGCAGAATGTGACCCGCCAACAGCTCCTCCTTCATTTTCTACCGCCACTGGAGCTGCCAGGAAAAGGATAACATTTCCAAAACCACCCACTGGCGGTGATGCAGGGCAGTCAGGAGCAAGTGCTGACATCTGGTCCAGACTGAAGGACCTGCCAATGATTACTGACATGTTGTCTACTGTCACTGCATATGATTCTGTCACCATTGAAAGAATGGTGGAGGATTATATGAGTGACAGCATCCAAGTAGGCATGTCAGACAGTCCGTACGTATACTGGCAGGAAAAAGAGGCAATTTGGAGGCCCTTGCACAAACTGGCTTTATTTTACCTAAGTTGCCCCCCCTCCGGTGTGTACTCCGAAAGAGTGTTTCGTTCAGCTGGTCAGCTTGTCAGCGATCGGCGTAGGAGGTTACTTCCAGAAAATGTGGAGAAGATGATGTTTATCAAAATGAATTATAAATTCCTCCATGGAGACATTTACCAGCAATTGCCTCCAGAAAGTACACAGGGACCTGTGATGGTGGATTCCAGTGGGGACGAATTAATACTCTGTGAGGAGGAGGATGTACACAGTGAAAGGGGTGAGGAATTAGAGGATGAGGATGAGGTGGACATCTTGCCTCTGTAGAGCCAGTTTGTGCAAGGAAAGATTGATTGCTTCTTTTTTGGTGGGGGCCCAAACCAACCAGTCATTTCAGCCACAGTTGTGTGGCAGACCCTATCGCTGAAATGATTGGTTTGTTAAAGTGTGCATGTCCTGTTTATACAACATAAGGGTGGGTGGGAGGGCCCCCAAGGACAATTCCCTCTTGCACCTCTTTTCTTATTTATCTTTGCATCATGTACTGTTTGGTGGACTATTTTTTAAGTGCCATCCTGTCTGACACTGCAGTGCCACTCCTAGATGGGCCAGGTGTTTGTGCCGCCCACTTGGGTCGCTTAGCTTAGTCATCCAGCGACCTCGGTGCAAATTTTAGGACTAAAAATAATATTGTGAGGTGTTCAGAATAGACTGGAAATGCGTGGAAATTATGTTTATTGTGGTTAATAATACTATAGGATCAAAATTACCACCAAATTCTATGATTTAAGCTGTTTTGAGTAAAAAAAAAAAAAAACACCCCGAATCCAAAATGCATCCGAAACCGACAAAAATCCGAAAGGGTGGTTTTGCCAAAACACGTCCGAATCCAAAACACGACCATGGAACCGAATCCAAAACCAAAACACAAAACACGAAAAATGCCCGCTGCACATCTCTAGTCAAAAGCAGTTATTGCACAATCCTAAAGGTGAAACACTTGCACGATATCCACTTTTATGTTGTACTTCATATTAATCTCCCGGCGGTAAACATCACACATATGGATATATAAGAGAGAGATAACCGGCACAATCGTGTTTTACAGTTTTAAATACTTTCAATGTTAAAAAGGTATAAATAAATTGCCCAAACATCATAATATAATATAAAAAGCTTATCTGTAGACTCTCTTTGTCCCAAAAGAGAGAGATAGTGGAGGTTTCAGTCAATGTACTCAACGTGTTTCATCTTGCTTGCATATAGCTGGACTTTCTCAGGAGTATCAGTTACCCACTTCCATAAGGGTGTATAAATACCCATAATGATTAACTATGCCTACCCATAGTAGGCATGTGTACCACCATTTTTTGGCTGCCAAATCAATGCACATGTGCCCTTTCCTGCAGTGGTTCCGTTTTTCCATCTCCAAGATGGCCACCATATTGCTTCATGTCTTTGAGAGACAGGAAGTCTGGGGTCTCCATGGTAACGCTTACTAGCATTTTTTAAAACAATAATTATTCCTGTGAATGTGTATGTGGAGGTCCCAGTGCATTGCTTTGCACTGCAATGCTGTTATGATGGTCTTGGGCAGCAGTACACAGTGGATTATCTTGAACTTTCGAGAATACAATGTGGACTAGGGCAGGATGTACTAAAACTGAGACAGTGGGGAAATTGAGAAAATCCCATTTTCTGTGTTTTGGCAGCATTTCCATATGTACCAAGCTCAGGAATGTGGAACCTATGGGCTTCTTTTTTTTGCGCTCTGCCCTGAGAGGAATCCAAATGGATACATCTCATCACCCCCCAGTGGCCTCATCGGTATTACAATTACAGCAGTCTCTGAAATGATATGTACATTTCATAAGAGGCTGCTTTATCATCCTTGAAAAAGCAGCCTCTTTTGAAATGTACATAGGCATTTTAGAGACTGCTATATTTGTAATACTGCTTATACAATGATCAATGTAATTGAACGCTCAGTTTCTGTAATCTCACTGTGACTTGTATTATGACACAAGGGTCTTAGCGACTGAGTGTATGGAAGCGACAGCAAGCCTTGTGAGGTGGCTTGGCTCCAACCAGTTACACACAGCCAAGACCATATTGCAAAGCTGCAGGTAGCAGGCATGTAGACATAGGAAGACCGTGTCAGCTTACAAAATATATGTCATGAATGCTGCACCTGCTATGCTCAAACACACCTGACAGATAGTATTGCAATCACCGATATAATTGTCTTTATACTGGAACAAATATATGCAGGTGTCAGACTGACACAAACAGCAAGACCTCACTAGTTTATAAATACATGTTATAAATGCTATGCCTGATGCAGAGCCGGATTAAGACCATGGGGGGCCCGGGGCACTTAAGAGAGTGAGGCCCCTAATAGAGAAGGCAGAATATATATATAATATATATATATATATATTTGCCTCCCCAAGCTGCAGCAGCGGGCGCACAGACAGGACAGCTGAGCTGAACGACGGCTCAGCTGTCCAATAAAGTATGAATGAAGCAGCCTGTCGCCCAGTCATTGGCTGGGCACGCAGGCTGTTTCATTCATACATTATTGGACAGCTGAGCAGTGCCAGATTAAGGTCTACATGGGCCTGGAGCTGAAATTTACAAAGGGCCTAATGTGTGCTATCGCAGGAACTGTGTCCAATGCAGCGGGGGGGGGTGACTAGTAAAGTTGGGGGCGTGGTAAGTGCTACGGGGTGTGGCTAGCACCATGGAGGGCATAGCTAGTGCCTACCTCCTTCTACCTCAATCTCTCTCCCCTCTTTATTATTAGTGCAATGTAACAAATTCAAACACACATGACCCGAATATGATGTAAGAAAAATGGCACAAGTTATGACATAAAATTTAAACCCCTGTATTAACCACTTAACTGGTGGTTGTTTCCTTCATAACTGTTTATATATTATTATTATTTTTATTTTTTTAAATATAGTTTAAAAACATTTTAAACTATTTAAATATTATATTATGCACATCTGCAGAACGGATTTCATAAAAAACTGGTGGACACAGTGGGGCGGCGTAGTCGCATGTGATCTGACCATGCCAGTTTAAGTGGCCAAAGAGTAGTGTGCCCACCTAAAGACCTGGCCAAGCTGATCCCAGTCCGTCCCTGCATAAATGTGAAATCTTTTTGAATAAAAAAAAAAAAGAGCTCTAACCTTATTAATCACTATACAAAGAAATATTAGATGTTGACACTATAGTGAGAACTGTATGGCACTTAATGACACATACATAGGGGCCTGATTCAGAATTGCCTACGCATCTGTGATTTTTCTGCCTATTAACATGTGAAACAAACCAAGTGTAGTATCCGCCCAGAAATGGGATGCTTTCAAACCCATTGCAACATCTCAACAACTGCATACACCTTCGCTACAATGACACAGAAGCGTGGAAGACTGATTCCCCGTCTATGGTATCACAGAATAGGCACGAGAGCTGCAATGCTGGCGCATGTTTAGGAGTGCAGGATCGCAGCTATACACAGTGAAGAGATCCCGACATGCCCGCATTTTGCCGCCACTCCCTGTTACCTCCCCCAAGTCTGTCAATCACTTGCTTATACTGTAAATCCTCACTGCGAATGTAGCCTTGTTTGACTGCAATTCAATTGCGGCGCTTGCACTATGCATCTAAGATGCATGTGTAGTCAGTCAACAATCGCACAACTGTGTAAATATTGACATTGCATACAAATCGTAATCAAGCCCTATATGCATATCATATATGTAGACACACACACATATATATATATATCTATATATATGCGCACATGCACACACACACACACGCACGCTGGGTAAATTGCAACACTCATGGTGACATTCACACCAAGAGTCTGAGATACAAACTGTGTCTGTGCTTGATATTTTAGTCCTTTCTTGGTCTTTTCTCAAGAATACAATATACAGTACAGTACAAGTAAAAAGACATGCCGTAAATATAAGTTTAGAACCCCAGGTGGTGGTCAGAATGCATGTACTGCTGGATGCCGCAGCAGTGGTGTCACTGACAGGCGACACATGTTACATGCATCATGACGTCACCAGCGGACCATGCTAGCAGCACCATAGCAACAGTAACCATAATGTAATTGCTAGCCTAAGCATAATGACATGTAATAAAAAGCATTTAAAAATCCTTCCATAAAACACTATATATATATATATATATATAGCATCGAAGATAGGCGGCACTGCATTAAAAGCACTTTATGCACGATTGAAAGTCTCCAAGTGCCGCCTATCTTCGATGCTGCATTGCGGGCTTCAAACCCCGGGGGGTGAGCGGGCGAGTGCCGGGTTATACAGCCACGTGTATATATATATATATATGTAATGGGATGCAGTTAATATCCGGCTACATAATTACTTCTGTGCTTGGCTTGTCAATGCCTCTCCAGCTGTGATGGCACTACAAGTCCCAGCACATCCAGTTGAACAGAGGTGCTGGGACTTGTAGTCCCACCACATTTGGACAGGCAGCATTATAGTTACCCCAGACTGCTTACCTATTTTTACTGAACTCCAGGACCAGAGCACTGTGTCCCAGATGTATAGGACCCACAGAAGGAAGCCCCGGACCAGGCAGTATGTGTGCCTTTAATCACATATGCCGAGCCGCAGCCTTCCTCTATGCCGCGGCCGCCTGGATGTCACGTGTGGGAGGAGCGGATACAATTTACAAGCAGACTGCGCAGGTTGCTGGGAAGGAGAGAGCAGGAGGAAGGGGAGGAGCACTCTCCCTTCCTTAATTCCGCTGTGGTGAATGATCCGCTCCAGCAGCACCTGCCTGTGTAGGATCTGTATGGAGGCTGCCTATAACGCGGACAAGGACAGTGATCACAGGTCATAGATGCGTTGCTAAGGGGCGGTCCTGTGCACAACTGGACCACCCCATAGTTATGCAGATTTCCTGAAGGCCTGTTTTCAATGGGGGGCTTGGAGCTGCAGCTCCATCCGCCCCATTGTTAATCCGGCTCTGCAGCTGAGCCGTCGCTCAGCTCAGCTGTCCTGTCTGTGCGCAGCTGCTGCAGTGAGGACGGGAGCCGGGGAACACAGCACCGCAGATCGGATCGGAAGAGAGATCCGATCTGCGGTGTGGCAGGGGGTCCTTTTGGAAAGGGGGGCCCGGGGTACGTATCCCCCGGGCCCCCCTCTTAATCCGGCTCTGGCCTGATGTGCTCTAATATACTGGACATTATATATATATATATATATATTAACCGGCACTCTCACTTCCTTCTTCAGCTGCTGCGGTGCTCCTTATATAAACATGCAGTCCGTTCCAGATATGGCACTCTGCGGTCTCTCATCAGAAATAAATACAGCTCACAGCTAAGCTTGTATCAGTGACGTTTTGGCTTTAATAGCCTTTGTCAAGCATTACAACCATCACAAAACAGTCAATAAAGTGCATTTAAATACCCTTACCTCTCACCATGTCTCCACGGCCTCCATCCCACATCCGGCTACGTCACTCCGCCTTCTGGGTGCACCGCAGTATCTCCACCTCTTCCAATCACAGCGCGTTGACGGAAACGCCGGTTCTCATGTTCTGTCCGCAGCAATCGTGTACGTGTGACACAATACAGTATCCCTGGATCTTGTGGGTGTCCCGTTCACCAGCGGGGTTAGGAGAGCCATGCAGTCTGGAGAGTAGTAAAAACCAACCGTGAATACAGTGAACATAAATCAAAACTAAAAACAATACATAAAAACTTGTATAAATTCACAAATGCTATTATTAATCAACGACTACCTTGATGTACTATTAATATGTGGCCGGCTCCTATTACTAACTTAAGCATGTCACAGAAAAACGTTAAGATTAAGTTGATCATTAAGCCCTTTAGGTTTCACTGTGTCTAACAAGTGAATCCACTTGGCTTCACATTGCAGCAGCTTTTTATGCCTATCACCCTGTCTTCCATCATCCGGAATATGATCTATAATCATGTGGCGTAAATTGGCCATACTATGTTTGGCCTCTTTAAAATGTCTGGCGATGGGTTGTTCCGAGCCCTTGCCCGCCAGGGCTGCACGTATAGTGGACCTATGTAGGGCCATACGTTCACGACATGTTCGTATGGTTTTCCCCACATAGCATAGTCCGCAGGGACATTTGATCAAATAAACGGGACACCCACAAGATCCAGGGATACTGTATTGTGTCACACGTACACGATTGCTGCGAACAGAACATGAGAACCGGCGTTTCCGTCAACAACCGCCGGTTTCCATGGTAACGCGCTGTGATTGGAAGCGGTGGAGATACTGCGGTGCACCCGGAAAGGCGGAGTGACGTAGCCGGATGCGGGAGGGAGGCCGTGGAGACATGGTGAGAGGTAAGGGTATTTAAATGCACTTTATTGACTGTTTTGTGATGGTTGTAATGCTTGACAAAGGCTATTAAAGCCGAAACGTCGCTGATACAAGCTTAGCTGTGAGCTGTATTTATTTCTGATGAGAGACCGCAGAGTGCCATATCTGGAACGGAATATATATATATATATATTTTTTATTTTTTTTTTATTTTATTTTTTTCTAAAAAAGAGCCAGCACACCATTTATATTGAATAATCCAAAAGGTAAGTTTACTTAATCAGTCACAAGTGCAAGGCATTTCCAGCTTTCACAGTCCATAAAGTGCAAATGCAAGTGAAAATAATAATAAGCAGCCAGAATGGTCTAATTGAATGCCAGTTGCTATGGGTAACAAGTCAACATGCTGGAGAAATGCCACATCTACGGACAGCAGATTTAGCATTTCTCAAGCATGTTGTTACCCCTAGCAAGTGGCATTCATTTAGACCATCCTGGCTGCTATGTATTATTTTGGCAATTAAGGTTTGTTTGTTTTTTTCACTTCACTGCATTGCACCTTGATAAAAATGCCAGGAGGGCGTTGAAATGTTGGTGGACTGCACTACCTCTGTTTGTATTTGATCACTTGTTTGCTTAATACAGCTTTTTTTCTACGTTTTTGCAAAAGCCACGGAGTGCCGTCTGGTTCTTTCACAGCTAGGAGGGGGTATGCTACCCCAGCTCTAGAACCCATCCCCTCTATGAAAACGGAGGAAGGCACCCGGGTTGATAGCCCACGGAAGGGGAGTGCCATAAGTATATATGGAGATATATATATATATATATATATCTATCTCAGTGACATCAGGTAAGTTAAACGGCAGGGGAGGCACTGGTTAATTACCCCCCCCCCCCCCAGTATGATGAAGGGAAAAAAATAAAATCATGAGACTCCCCCTATATCCAGCTCCAGGCTCAACCAGCAAGGGGGGAAAATGCCATAACAGGAGGGACACTCAGTGTGGGTCCCCCTGCCATCACACTAAACTGGTCAGCCCAGGGCTAGAATTCCTCAGAAAGTGGGGACACCCAAAAAATAAAATGGCCCCCCCTCCCATCCAGCAATAACCAGCACTGGGCTGATAGCCCAGTGCTATGCCCTACACTCCTGGTGGCGGTTGGTGCGGGGTTCATGGCAGGACAATATTCTTCATTACAGGTGGCCTACAGGTCCCAGCAAGCCTGCCCAAGCATGTAAGCACTTGGAGAACCACAAGTGCCAGCATGCCCGTACATTAAAGGCCCGCTGGCACCCGTAGTCTGCCTGTAAAGAAAATATTAAAATTAAAACACCACGCCATATGTTTTTAATAGTTTATTGTACTGCAGCTTCACCTGGGGGTGGGAGGAAGACACCGGAAGCCCAGGGGTGTCGGCGGCCATGAAAAAAAGCTGAAAGTTCGCCGCCTCCCTAGGGCTTCCGGCATCTTCCTCCTGCATCGTCACCTGGAGACGGCAGCCTTTCAGCTCTTTTTCATGGCCGCCGCCTCCCCAGGGCTTCCAGTGTCTTATCTCTTCAGGAGCTCTTCCCTGCTCCCTCCCCGCTGACGGACCGCCCAGCCGCTTCCTCGCACTAGCTTATATATGCCAGTCGAGGGGGCAGGGTGATCACATGGCGAGCTGCGGCTCACGGCAGAGCCGGATTAAGACCATGGGGGGCCCGGGGCACTTAAGAGAGTGAGGCCCCTAATAGAGAAGGCAGAATATATATATAATATATATATATATATATATATTTGCCTCCCCAAGCTGCAGCAGCGGGCGCACAGACAGGACAGCTGAGCTGAACGACGGCTCAGCTGTCCAATAAAGTATGAATGAAGCAGCCTGTCGCCCAGTCATTGGCTGGGCACGCAGGCTGTTTCATTCATACATTATTGGACAGCTGAGCAGTGCCAGATTAAGGTCTACATGGGCCTGGAGCTGAAATTTACAAAGGGCCTAATGTGTGCTATCGCAGGAACTGTGTCCAATGCAGCGGGGGGGGGGGGTGACTAGTAAAGTTGGGGGCGTGGTAAGTGCTACGGGGTGTGGCTAGCACCATGGAGGGCATAGCTAGTGCCTACCTCCTTCTACCTCAATCTCTCTCCCCTCTTTATTATTAGTGCAATGTAACAAATTCAAACACACATGACCCGAATATGATGTAAGAAAAATGGCACAAGTTATGACATAAAATTTAAACCCCTGTATTAACCACTTAACTGGTGGTTGTTTCCTTCATAACTGTTTATATATTATTATTATTTTTATTTTTTTAAATATAGTTTAAAAACATTTTAAACTATTTAAATATTATATTATGCACATCTGCATGAACGGATTTCATAAAAAACTGGTGGACACAGTGGGGCGGCGTAGTCGCATGTGATCTGACCATGCCAGTTTAAGTGGCCAAAGAGTAGTGTGCCCACCTAAAGACCTGGCCAAGCTGATCCCAGTCCGTCCCTGCATAAATGTGAAATCTTTTTGAATAATAAAAAAAAAGAGCTCTAACCTTATTAATCACTATACAAAGAAATATTAGATGTTGACACTATAGTGAGAACTGTATGGCACTTAATGACACATACATAGGGGCCTGATTCAGAATTGCCTACGCATCTGTGATTTTTCTGCCTATTAACATGTGAAACAAACCAAGTGTAGTATCCGCCCAGAAATGGGATGCTTTCAAACCCATTGCAACATCTCAACAACTGCATACACCTTCGCTACAATGACACAGAAGCGTGGAAGACTGATTCCCCGTCTATGGTATCACAGAATAGGCACGAGAGCTGCAATGCTGGCGCATGTTTAGGAGTGCAGGATCGCAGCTATACACAGTGAAGAGATCCCGACATGCCCGCATTTTGCCGCCACTCCCTGTTACCTCCCCCAAGTCCACTTGCTTATACTGTAAATCCTCACTGCGAATGTAGCCTTGTTTGACTGCAATTCAATTGCGGCGCTTGCACTATGCATCTAAGATGCATGTGTAGTCAGTCAACAATCGCACAACTGTGTAAATATTGACATTGCATACAAATCGTAATCAAGCCCTATATGCATATCATATATGTAGACACACACACATATATATATATATCTATATATATGCGCACATGCACACACACACACACGCACGCTGGGTAAATTGCAACACTCATGGTGACATTCACACCAAGAGTCTGAGATACAAACTGTGTCTGTGCTTGATATTTTAGTCCTTTCTTGGTCTTTTCTCAAGAATACAATATACAGTACAGTACAAGTAAAAAGACATGCCGTAAATATAAGTTTAGAACCCCAGGTGGTGGTCAGAATGCATGTACTGCTGGATGCCGCAGCAGTGGTGTCACTGACAGGCGACACATGTTACATGCATCATGACGTCACCAGCGGACCATGCTAGCAGCACCATAGCAACAGTAACCATAATGTAATTGCTAGCCTAAGCATAATGACATGTAATAAAAAGCATTTAAAAATCCTTCCATAAAACACTATATATATATATATATATATAGCATCGAAGATAGGCGGCACTGCATTAAAAGCACTTTATGCACGATTGAAAGTCTCCAAGTGCCGCCTATCTTCGATGCTGCATTGCGGGCTTCAAACCCCGGGTGGTGAGCGGGCGAGTGCCGGGTTATACAGCCACGTGTATATATATATATATATATATATATATATATATATATATCTATATATGTAATGGGATGCAGTTAATATCCGGCTACATAATTACTTCTGTGCTTGGCTTGTCAATGCCTCTCCAGCTGTGATGGCACTACAAGTCCCAGCACATCCAGTTGAACAGAGGTGCTGGGACTTGTAGTCCCACCACATTTGGACAGGCAGCATTATAGTTACCCCAGACTGCTTACCTATTTTTACTGAACTCCAGGACCAGAGCACTGTGTCCCAGATGTATAGGACCCACAGAAGGAAGCCCCGGACCAGGCTGTATGTGTGCCTTTAATCACATATGCCGAGCCGCAGCCTTCCTCTATGCCGCGGCCGCCTGGATGTCACGTGTGGGAGGAGCGGATACAATTTACAAGCAGACTGCGCAGGTCGCTGGGAAGGAGAGAGCAGGAGGAAGGGGAGGAGCACTCTCCCTTCCTTAATTCCGCTGTGGTGAATGATCCGCTCCAGCGGCACCTGCCTGTGTAGGATCTGTATGGAGGCTGCCTATAACGCGGACAAGGACAGTGATCACAGGTCATAGATGCGTTGCTAAGGGGCGGTCCTGTGCACAACTGGACCACCCCATAGTTATGCAGATTTCCTGAAGGCCTGTTTTCAATGGGGGGCTTGGAGCTGCAGCTCCATCCGCCCCATTGTTAATCCGGCTCTGCAGCTGAGCCGTCGCTCAGCTCAGCTGTCCTGTCTGTGCGCAGCTGCTGCAGTGAGGACGGGAGCCGGGGAACACAGCACCGCAGATCGGATCGGAAGAGAGATCCAATCTGCGGTGTGGCAGGGGGTCCTTTTGGAAAGGGGGGCCCGGGGTACGTATCCCCCGGGCCCCCCTCTTAATCCGGCTCTGGCTCACGGTGGCCATCTTGAATTTTAAAAAATTATGCTGTGGTACTATTTTTTAAATGGGTACCCGCTGATGAACTCTGCAAAATGGCTAGCAGGCACTGGATCCACCCGGATCCAGGTCTGCCTCCAGCCACACTATGTCTGCCGGGTCCCGCTATCACGAACCCGTCGTGTACCGCTTCATATGCCCGCTACCAAGTGGATCTAAGACTGGATCCGTTTGGCCAATCACATCTCCTGGATGGACAGGGGCGTGCTTTCACATGAGTGAATGCATGCACCAGTCATTGAGGTACCTGTACTGGTGCCGCTTTTGTATACATTTTCAATGGGCTTTTACAGCCCATAGCTTGGCCTCACCCCCTGCCCGCCACCTGCTTGCTGAACTTTACTATTGTCAGTGGGAGGCACCGCTCCCGCTGTCTCCCACCCCGCTATGCTGCATCACCACCACAGGGGAAACTAATTAGACTAAAACAAAGAAGATAACTATAACACAGACTCTGTTATAAATATCTTCTTTGTATTATTTTAATCATTATGACAGGGGAGGCACTGCCTCCCCTGCCTACCCTGACTGCACGTCCCTGATATATATATATATATACACACACATATACACACCCCAAATCTAGGAATAGCTCAGCCAGCCTGGGACTGAGGAGTTTTGCATCCATGAGAGAGACCAGGTGACTGTTAATCCATGTGACTTCATCTAAGATCTTGGCACTAGATAAAGAACTAAGGTGGTGACTTGATGGGCTTGATACAAGTTACAATCTGGTGCACAGAATCTTTATTGGGGTGTTGCTTTTAGATTCTTCTGGCCACATACCTAGTGGCATCCTGAGGGACTGAGCAGCTGCTCATAGATCATAAAGGTGGATCATGTAGATACAGTGGTTAGATTCCACCATTGGACAATGAGATTTTCTGCTGACTGTATACATTGGTTTACAGAAATATTGAATAAGGAGAAGCGCACTAATCTATAATATGTGGACAATTTTATATATATAATATGAAATGCTTGACATGGCATCCAGATATTGCAATAAACATATATGTAAGTCTATAATGTCATTATGTGCTCTGCATTTGAAATACACATTGTCTGGTATAACATGTGGACCCGCTGGATACCAGCGCTGTTAAGGATAAAGTAACACACTATATATGACACCTTATGATTCTATATATTATAGATATCATAGTTCAGGCTATTTTAATCTATCCAATATCACAGAAAGATATCTGTCAGTATAGATTGGAAATACTAGAGATAATGTAGTGTGTTTATTTATAAACATAAAGGCAGTCACAGGGAAGCAGGAATATCACAAGTTTACTACATGTATGCAGACACTGCTATTAATAAAGATAGCTATAATCAATAGGAAATTCTGAAAGTGTTTTGTATAGATTGTAAATTTATTTTGATTAGATACAGTGGGGGTCATTCCGAGTTGTTCCTTCATTATTTTTTTCTCGCAACGGAGCGATTAGTCGCTAATGCGCATGCGCAATGTCCGCAGTGCGACTGCGCCAAGTAAATTTGCTATGCAGTTAGGTATTTTACTCACGGCATTACAAGGTTTTTTCTTCGTTCTGGTGATCGTAATGTGATTGACAGGAAGTGTGTGTTTCTGGGCGGAAACTGGCCGTTTTATGGGAGTGTTGGAGAAAACGCTACAGTTTCTGGGAAAAACGCGGGAGTGGCTGGAGAAACGGGGGAGTGCCTGGGCGAACGCTGGGTGTGTTTGTGACGTCAAACCAGGAACGACAAGCACTGAACTGATTGCACTGGCAGAGTAAGTCTCGAGCTACTCAGAAACTGCACAGAGAAGTCTTTTCGCAATTTTGAGAACCTTTCGTTCGCAATTTTGATAAGCTAAGATTCACTCCCAGTAGGCGGCGGCTTAGCTTGTGCAATGCTGCTAAAAGTGGCTTGCGAGCGAACAACTCGGAATGAGGGCCAGTGAACAGAACCTTGAGCAACATTGTAATTTGTGACATAAAATGAATGATCTGTAACTACAGTTACAATTCTCTAAATACTTGTATCAGAGATCAAATAAAACACAGACAGAGAGAAATCTTCAAGAAACACAGATTACATATAAGCTGGGGCTATAATGCCTTTATTTGTAGAAAGATTATTACAATAAATATAGCAGTCCCTGTTAAGTAGCAACATTTTATCATCACATTTTCTTGATCTTTATTCACTCTTTATTGTAATATACTGTATTTCATATTGGATGGTACAATGTTACATAATTTTAAATAATACTAATAAAAATGAATGTTTTAGTAATTTGTTTGTGAGGTTCTCAGTGCACCCTCACAACTGCTTCCTTTTTCTTGTGTAGGTGTTATGTCTCCACATTCCCTTTCCTCCTGTGCAGCTGTTTGCCATGTTTGGGTGTAGATATATTTATTTAAAACTAATATAAAAAATATTATATTAGATTAGCTGAAGGCTGCATAAGCCTGAGGCCATATAAGAGCCCAACTTTTGGTGATTGGTTGTTTTATGACTAAGCAGTTGCTAGGCAGATCATGTTTCCGGTGGTTTTTTCCTATAAGATCAGAGGGTTGTCCGTCAAGCTTTAAGGGATTGGTCTCAGGATAGTATATAGGGCAGGGTCATGTGCCTCAGACTTCCTCTTGCCATTTATTGTATAGACCTGGAAGGCTGAGTAATTGTTTTATCAGATAAGTGCCATTTGTGGTTTTAGTTTTTCTGTTCTTTCTTCTCCTGCATTTGTATTGTTCAGTTTTACATTGCACCCCCTCCCCCTGTTTGCTCAAACCATTTGCTTCCCCCTTTTGTCTCCCCCACCTCCGGCATGCCACGGCCCGCAGGTCCGCACCCCCCTCCCGGCGCCTCTGTGATGCCTCGTGTGCCCAGCGCTCCCATTCCCCGAGCGCAGCCTCCCCCACGTTGGTCCCTGCCACTATGGGATCGCGGCGGGTTCGGGCCGCTGCGGCCCGCGCCGCTGCTGCTTCCGCTCATCCGGCCGGGGAACGCGCTGCCCCGGTCGTGACGGGTGAGGTCTCTGCTGGGCTTCGGGCGCGGACGGCCCCAGCGAGCGTTGTTCACCTGGCGGCTCCCTCGCCCGGCCCGGCAACTTCCAGCGCCTCCCCCGTCTCTTCCCCGCGGGCGGCTCCGGCCGGCGGCACTGGCGCCCACGTGGCACCCGGCGTTCGCAGGCGGGCTGCGAGGAGGGAGGCTGGGCGGCCACCACTGGGAGTCAGTGTGAATATGGGGCAACAGGTTTTTCCTGTGCCCCTTCTTGAGTTAATGGGGTCCGGATTTTCTGGTGGGGGGCCTTTTCGCCCATCGGATATAGTGGGTGCTGGTGCGGATGGGGTGGGCAGCGGCACTGTCAGGGGTATTGCTGTCTCATCCGCGCCACCAGTTAGGGGGTCCCCGGCGGGTGTGGCCCCGGCGTGGGCTCTTACGCACGGCCCCCATTCCCCCCACTGAGTTCCACTTTCCCGGCCCTCCTCCGGCCTTTGCTGCACCTGGGGGATTAACCGGGGGTCAGTGGTTTCTCGGTGGCCTCCCCTGGCCCGTCGCGCAGGCGTTCCCTGCAACCTCGTGGGCGATGTCCGCTGGGCCCCCAGTTTCCTCCGCGCCGCATTTGGCGACAGGTTTCTCTAATTCGGTCGCTGGGGTCGGCCCACGTGGTCAGTCAGCTGCCCCAGGGTTGCATTTCCACCCCCAGAGTTTTCAGGCCTGTATCTCGGGCCTTCCCCGGCCACTCCGGCCTCATTGGCCCAGTTTTGGCACCCGCCCCCCCTCCCCCGCTCAGTTGCCCTCCGTTTCGGCAGTGTTTCCTGGGTCGACTGGCTACATCCCCTCGCCCACGTGGCTGCCTGCGTACTACAGCGGGTTTGCGCTGGCGGTCTGGCCATCTCCCACGGCGGTCCTTTCCCCTCAGCGGGTTGCCCCCTCCCGCCGCTGCCCCCTGCCCCCCCGCCATCGAGTGAGGCTGCTGTGCCCCCACCCCCGCCGGTTTCCCCCATTGCTGTTGATGTGCAGGTTTCTCCTGCACCTATTGTCCCTTATGTTTCCTCCACTCAGATGATGGCGAGTTCGGGGACATCGGGGATTTCATCACGGAGGGGCCGGAGCTCGGGGAGAGTGGCGGCCGCGGCACCGACGGGAGATGTTCCACCCCAGCCGGAGGCGGGTGAAGCGGATGACGCTGTTACGGGTACTTCAGGAGCTGGTGAGCATGCTATTCCTTCTCATTGTTATTCTAGCACTTCTTCCACCTCTTCTAGTAGTGTTTCTTCAGGTTCTCCTCTGCGCCCGTGTAACTGGCTAGGCTTATTGCGCGGCGCGTGGCTAAGGCAGCGCGAAAGGCGCCGGCAACATCGGTTCCCTCTGATCCCCCCAGTTATACGGAAATGGTGCATTGCGCCAATTCGGCCATTACGCGGGGGTTCGCAAGCGGTTGCGGGAGAAAATCAGGAAAGGGAAGTACGTTGACGTCTTCACTCTTGCGGATGAGATGCGGCAGGCTTTTGACGCAGCTAAGAAAATGGGGGGCATTGGGGAAAATGCTTTCCGTACTTTTCACCAGTGGTTGCGGGGTTTCTCGGTTTTCACGGCTGCTACACCGAATCGCGGCCCGCAGAGTATCCCAACTTGGTTAAATATCTCTTTCTGGTGCATGACATGTACTTGAGGTCCAAGGGCTCCGCTTGGCGAGATTGCGACGGGAAATTCTGTCGTACTCAGGATGGCAACCCCATTCTGCCCGCGGGTTTCAAGGATGTCGAGGTTTGGTTGGAGGTCACGCAGCAGGTCAAGCCCACTGCAGACGCCGCGGTTAAGAAGCCCGTGGCGTCCGGTGTTTTGGGTTCCCAGTCCTCGGAGAAAGGCAAGTGTTTTGCCTACAATGAAGGGAAATGCACTAGGGGCGTAAATTGTCGTTTTTGCCACTCGTGCAAGTTGTGCGGGGCCGGTCACCCGGCAAGGGACTGCACCTCAACGGCGAGCGGTAAGCCCTCCGCTCCTGCCGAGGCCGGGGGAGTTGGTAAGTAAGGCTCCCTCCCCTATTCAGGTTCCCGAATTGCGCCGCTGGCTTAGTTTATACCCCGACAAGTCGGCAGCGTTATTCCTTTAGTAGGGTTTTAGGCATGGTTTTTCGCCTGCCCATTTCGGATTCGGTGTACGTGGTGGCGCGCCGGAATTTGAAGTCGGCTTGCGAATTTCCACACGGGGTCCGGCGGAAAGAGGACGCGATGATCGGCTTGGGGCGCATGTGTGGGCCCTACGCCTTTCCCCCTCTGCCCTCCTTGTGCATCTCCCCCGTGGGGGTGGTGCCCAAGACGGCCCCGGGTAAGTTCCGCCTGATACAGCACTTGTCGCATCCTCCTGGCATTTCGGTTAATGACTCCATTCCCGAGGCCGTGTGCAGGGTGCGTTATCAGTCTTTTGATGAGGCTCTGCGCTTGGTTCGGAACTGTGGTCCGGGGGGCCTGTTGGCAAAATTAGACGTGGAATCGGTTTCTGGGTTTCAAATTGGGGGCAGAGTTTTATATGGATCGGTGTCTCTCCATGGGCTGTTCAGGCTCCTGCGCCTATTTTGAGAGATTTAGCACTTTTTTGCATTGGTGCGTCCAGGCCGCCTCCGGTCACCCCGGGGTGGCTCACTACCTGGACGATTTTCTCTTTATGGGCCCAGGGGGTATTTCGGTCTGTGGCGATATTCTGTCGGTTGCCAGGTCCTTGTTTGAAAGTTTGGGGGTTCCCGATGCGTCAGACAAGTGGGAGGGCCCCTGCAGTTGTCTTAGCTATTTGGGAATTGAAATAGACACAGTGGCGGGTTGCTGTCGCCTCCCTGATGATATAGTGCGTAAGCTTTTGGGTTTAGTTCACGATTGTTTGGGCAGGCGCAGGGTTTGGCTTAAGCAGGTACAGTCGTTGCTGGGTTCCTTCAACTTTGCATGCTGGATTAGCCCCATGGGTAGGGTTTTCGGTCGCAAACTTGAACGGGCCACGGCGGGTACGGTCAGGCATCATCACACCATGTACCTCTCCCGCAAGATCAGGTATGATTTGCGAGTTTGGGCTTCTTCTCGGGTGTCCTTCAACAGGGCGGTTTTGTGGCCTCCCCCTTGTTGTTCCAACGGTTGGCTCCAGTTGTTCACTGATGCCTCGGGCAGTCAGGGCTTTGGGGCATTTTTTGCCAGGTCATGGTGCACTGCTGCTTGGCCGTCCTCTTGGGTGGCACGGGGTTTCACCAAGAACCTCCTTGCTGGAGTTGTTCCCGATCACAGTTGCCCTGGAGTTGTGGGCCTGCAAGTTCTCGAATTGGAACATCTCGTTCCGTTGCGACAACTTGGGAGTGGTGCACGCTATCAATAATCAGCGTTCTTCTTCTCCACATGCTTTGCGGCTTTTGCGACATCTGGTGCTGGTTTGCTTGCGGTGCAATATTAATTTCAGGGCCCGTCACTTTCCCGGTATCGACAACGGAATTGCGGATGCGTTGTCTCGGTTCCAGTTTGATAAATTCCTGGCGATGGTTCCGGGAGCAGCGGCGGAGGGTTTACCGTGCCCGCCTTCTGTCTGGAGGATTGTCAAGTCGGGTTAGCTGCTCTGGCCAGGTGTGCGTTTGCTCCTTCCACGCTCAGGGCGTATGATGCGGCCTGGCATGATTGGTCGGCCTTTCAAAGTAGGTACGGTGTGGCAGGTGAGTCCCCAGCTGACGTTTTGATGGCCTTTGTTTGGGAACATTATCAAAGGGGTAGGTCAAAAGCGGCCATGTCTTCTGCCCTTGCGGGCATTTCTTTTCACGCTCGGCTCCGCGGGATGACGGACCCCCGGGTCTTTTGTCCTTTCCAGAGCACTTAAAGGATGGGCTAGGATGCGACTGGCGCCCGCGGACTCCCGTAGACCCGTGACGTTGCAGCTTCTAACGGAGTTGCTGCGTGTGCTGCCTCAAATTGCGAGCTCGGAGTTCGAGGTGGCTCTATTTAGATGTGCTTTTGCCCTGGCTTTCTTTGGGGCTTTCAGAGTGAGCGAGTTAGTTGCGTGCAGTAAGGCATCTCATGAGTCCGGTATGCTTTATGGGAATGTGCGCCTGCAGGATGGCCTTTTGCTCTGTAGGATTGTGCGGTCCAAGACAGATCAAACAGGTCGGGGTCGCTGGGTGTCCTTGGAGGCCCAGGAGGAAGCGAGTGTTTGCCTGCTGCGGTTGTCGCAGGGGTATCTCCGGTTGAGGCCTTCGGGGGGCGACCAGTTGCTGGTGCACACGCACGCTGGCCTCGCTGACGAAGTTTCAATTTGCTGCAGTGTTTAGGAAATGTTTGGAGGCGCTAGGCTTGCGCGGGGCAGACTTCGGTACCCATTCCTTTCGGATTGGGGCGGCTACCCATGCAGCGGCTACGGGCTCATCCCCGGCGGCTATTCTGGAGCTGGGCCGTAGGAAGTCTGCCTCCTATAAGTACTATGTCCGTTTTGATAAGATGTAGGTGCGCCTGTTGCGCTAACCCAAAAACTTGTTTACTCGTCGGTTTTTGAACGCTTACCGTTCAGGAATCGAGGGTGTGAAGTGAATTTTTAAATTTTCCTCCGAGGGGGCCTAATTTCAATTGGCTGTTCTCTTAAGGTCCACGGGAGGATTTTTGAGTTTTCTCCTTCACTTGGGTTATTTCTGTGTATTGCATTATCTATGTTTTGTGTTCAAATTTCTGATGTTAGGGTGTTTTTCTTTTTCAGCTGTCGTTGATTTTGGGGAGCATGTGTGGCTGGTTGGCCATTCTTATATTTTTTGGGCGGCAAGGCATCCCATGGCACTTAGGGCGGCTAATGTTTTTGGGTCTAGGGAGTTGCGTTGGTTAGGTGTCCGGGGCATGCTTTGGGGTGATTTGTTGCGGCTCCTTTTTCACCGTGAGCGCCACTGGGGTCGCCCCAGTTGTATTGTCCTGCATTTAGGTGGCAATGATTTGGGCCGAGTTAAGGGCATAAATTAAATTTTGTCCATTAAGGCGGATTTGGTGGCGATTCGTTGTCACTGGCCGGGAGTCCGTATTGCGTGGTCGGAGATATTTCCGCGTTTTCATTGGCGTGGTGCGGTGCGTTTCTCGGCTCAGGAGAAGGCTCACAAGAAGGTAAATTCGGCGGTGTCTCTGTTTGTTAGGGCTATAGGTGGAGTAGCTGTCAGGCATCCTTTACTTGTGCTGCGTAATCGGCAGTTCTACAAGGAGGATGGGGTTCATCTTTCTCCGGACGGAGTGCAGGTTTTCTTGGAAGATGTTTTTGGTCCTTTTCATTAGGGCTCTTTAGTTTGTTCTTAGTTTGTTCTTATTTGTTTGTTCGGATGGCGGTGGCGGTTTTGTAAACCTTTGGTGGCGGGAAGTCACTACCATCCAGCGGTCAAACAGGCATAAGTACAGGAAAAGAAAATGGAAGATTCCCTTGCACTGGCGCTATAATCAGCTGCCCTAGGTATCTATCTCCCAAAGATGTCACCAAACACCTAAGAAATACAACATACAATACAAGTGGGGGATATACAACCCTGGGCGCTTAAAAAGTTCATATATATGGAAAATACGTTCCTTTTCTTTGTTACTGGATATCTTCGTGTTTCCCTCTTACTCCACTCTGCACTTGATTCCACTCAAAATGATGCGATATGTGGTGATTGTGGGGCACCCTCTTTAGAAGGACGGCAGGTGTGTCCTTCTCTTGCGGTTGGACATTTAGACGTTCCCCTGCGGGAACCGAACGTTTGCCAGAGAAAAGAGTGGTGAGGCTAGCACAATGTGGGTTATGCAGGAAGGAGGCGGGTTTGGGTACTCCCCTCCTTGGTTTGTGGTTTTCATCTAAGTGACTGGAGCTGGTGTCTGGTAGCGACTTTTCCTTTGCCATCCTCCAATCAAAATTTGACTTTACAATCTAAATTAATTCCAATTCAATTACAATTATAGTTTAAAGAGTTGGTCAGCGATCAATAAATATCGTCTGACCTTTAACTCCAGCTACCGTGTCCGTGTCTTTATTTCAGTGTGTGTGTCATTTTATTTTAGTGATAAGCTAGCTTAAGAAAGGTTTATGTAATCACAATAAAGTTATGGGCGCCTTAGATTAGCTGAAGGCTGCATAAGCCTGAGGCCATATAAGAGCCCAACTTTTGGTGATTGGTTGTTTTATGACTAAGCAGTTGCTAGGCAGATCATGTTTCCGGAGGTTTTTTCCTATAGGATCAGAGGGTTGTCCGTCAAGCTTTAAGGGGTTGGTCTCAGGATAGTATATAGGGCTGGGTCATGTGCCTCAGACTACCTCTTGCCATTTATTGTATGCCCTCCCGCCCTCCCTGATTAAATTTGATTTGTTTTGTTTTCTTCAGTTGGCTATTGACAGCCAGATTGGCGGGAAGTCGCTACCAACCAGCGGTCAAACAGGCATAAGTGGTCATTGTGGGGCACCCTCTTTAGAAGGACGGCAGGTGTGTCCTTCTCTTGTGGTTGGACATTTAGACGTTCCCCTGTGGGAACCGAACGTTTGCCAGAGAAAAGAGTGGTGAGGCCAGCACAATGCGGGTTATGCAGGAAGGAGGCGGGGTTTGGGTACTCCCCTCCTTGGTTTGTGGTTTTCATCTAAGTGACTGGAGCTGGTGTCTGGTAGCGACTTTTCCTTTGCCATCCTCTAATCTAAATTTAACTTTACAATCTAAATTAATTCCAATTCAATTACAATTATAGTTTAAAGAGTTGGTCAGTGATCAATAAATATCGTCTGACCTTTAACTCCAGCTACCGTGTCCATTTCTTTATTTCAGTGTGTGTGTCATTTTATTTTAGTGATAAGCTAGCTTAAGAAAGGTTTATATAATCACAATAAAGTTATGGGCGCCTTATGCACATCTGCAGAATGGATCTCCTCATCAAAAACTGGGGGACACAGCAGGGCGGTGTGGTTGCATGTGATCTGACAGTGTCAGTTAAGTGGTTAAAGAGATATGAGCTAAGCGCACAAAATATAAAACTATATATATGTAGAAACCAAACAGAACGATTTAAATACCTCCAAACTAAGCTGATTACAAGGTGTTTTTCAACCGTACTCGCCTTGACTTTCTTGCAGCAAAGTCATCTATCATATATGGTTGTCCATCAAGAGTTAAAACAGTGCTCAATGCTTGACACTACTCTAACAACTCTTTTTGTCAAATGGGGATGTACTGTATGCAAGCACTCCAAATATTTCATTAACTGCGCCCAAGGTAGGTAATCTTTCATCAGTTGAAGAGAGGGTTGCATCAACGAAGACGTTAAAAGAAGTGGTTTCCATTTTCCCCAGCACATCACCAATAGGCCAATCAAAAGCCTCATATCTAAAGTGCCTTTTAATTGTTTTCAGTCAATTTTGTTTGAGCACTGGCTCCATATTCATCTCCTCACACATCTCCTTTGCAATTTACCGGGCATCAGAAAATCCTGTGTTTCTGTAGAAGGTGAGGGAATCTCTTGTCTTCTGCAGCAAGTTAAGAGTCAAATCTAGCTGCATGGTAGTCGTGGTGCATCAGTTTACTCAAATGCTGGATGTAGTAGAGAATGTCATAGCATATCACAGTGCAAATAGAAAACCGATATGATCTCATCTCCACAATACTGGACTTCGACTATCACCACAGGGTTTGTAGTATTCTCTTCTCCTCCAGAAGAGGCTCTCTGACTTGGCCAGCCTGGTACCTTACTGCCTCAATGCTTTTGATCCTGCTTTCCCACCTGCCGTTAGACCATGATTTCAGAGTGGTATTGACATGTTTCAGGAGGATAACCCATTTATGCATGGATGCTGATATGAGTTTGAATATTTTAATTTGATATCCAAAATGGCCAAGTGCATCTGTTGCAGTCTTAGCATAATCAGCTACCTCCAGATTTAAAGTGTGGGCAAAACATGGGACAAAAACGGCTCTGGAGTTCTGCTGGGGCAGCCTAGCCAGAAGGCCTTTATTCTTTCCTCTCATTGTGGCACCATTGTCGTAGGATTTTCCTCTGCAGTTCTGAAAGGGAATGTTAAGTTCCTCCAGCTTTTTGAGGATGGGAGGCAATAAACTTTCCCCTGTTGACAGCTCTGCCAGAAGGAAGCCCATGAAATGTTCTTTAACTTGTGGTGGTTCTTCCAGTGTCACAATTCTTATAATAACAGAGAGCTGTTCCTTAAAACTTAGGTCAGGGGTGTACTCCAAAACGATGCAGTAATATAGTGATGTTTTGATCTCTTCAACTATTTTTCTGTCCAAATAATGTATGTGACCGCAAGTGTCACTTTACACTATTACAACATTGCAATTCATTACTGGGTCAAATTTGGCCATAAGATCCACCTATTTCAGGAAATTACTATTGTCTGGTTTGTTCAGTGTGTCTGCAGACCCCCTTAAGCCATGTATTTTTCAGCTAAGGACTGAATTATTGCTATTAATCTAGTAAGAACTTGATGTCACCTATTGGCAAGGTGAACCTCCAATTCTCCATTGACAAAGACTCAAAACTGATGCTGACATCTTCCATCGATTTTGTTTTGCAAATATAAAAGTTGTTTTGAACTTTTATGACCCTCTGATGACAAACTGTGTTTTTACATTATCAGATATGAGAGATGTCCAGTCAGCAGGGTCTATTGGAGCAGCCTGTAGAGGTATAACAGAAGTGGAATGCCCAGCAGATGCAATAGTTATGCTTTATGTTAAAGTGCTGGTCAGTGCAGAAGAGCCGATGACAAGGGCACTTGATGTTAAAGTGCTGGGCAGTGCAGAGGAGGTGATGACAAGGGCACTTGATGTTAAGTGCTTGGCGGTGCTGAGGAGGTGATGACAAGGGCACTTGATGTTAAAGTGCTGGGCAGTGCAGAGGAGGCGATGACAAGGGCACTTGATGTTAAGTGCTTGGCGGTTCTGAGGAGGTGATGACAAGGTCGCTTGATGTTGAATGCAGTACTGAGGAAGCGATGACAAGGGCACTTGATATTTAAGTACTGGGCTATGCTATGGAGGCA
This sequence comes from Pseudophryne corroboree, assembly GCF_028390025.1. Lineage (NCBI taxonomy): Eukaryota > Metazoa > Chordata > Amphibia > Anura > Myobatrachidae > Pseudophryne > Pseudophryne corroboree. Next base: position 320,440,752 of record NC_086451.1, read on the forward strand.
GGTAGAGGACCGCTTGATGCTAGACTACTGGGCTGTGCTAACCAGGATTTGTCTATGGGTGGTCCATGATTTGCAGGAGTGGTGTTACTTACATATTTGAGAAGTGCTTCTGAAGAAAGAAGAGAAGTATATGTGAACAAAGTATATTACATGCAAAAGCATAGTAACATAGCACAAATTTAAATCTCCCTGCACATGTTACATCTGCCCCACCCGCAGTGCAACATGGTTTTGCTCAATTGCTAACTTTTTTGGTTTGGTAACAACTCTGAATAACCCCCACAGGCCCACACATTAAAAAACAGATGTGTTCTCATACATCTAGCCTCAATACACCATGCACCGTGAGATGCCTGGCATGAGTGGGCTAGCAGTACAAATTAGCTATGTGAATAAGATGCACAAGCAGACTATCATGATTGAAATGGTAGGCGGCTTGCCTATATTCTGAGTGTAACTGTTGTTGTGTATGCATACAAAATGCTACATTACAGTGCTCCACAAATGACTGTAAAGCTGAATCAGCCCCTAGGCATCCCAAATGCTTTAGGCAATTGCTTAGTTCACCTGAGCCTAGGAATGGCTCTGAACGGCCCCCATATCTCAGAGCCCCATTTCTTCAATCAGACAGCAACGTCGATCCATTGGACGCCATCGATGTTTGCAAATCCATCAAGGAATATGCAAAAATCATAATTTTATAAATCCCTGATTTGCCTACCACGGAATCGATAAATAGCAGCAATCCACTACTAATACTGTATATAGGGCTTTGGCAGTCTTGATTAGCGATAATGCACTTTGTACATTTGGTAATTCATATACTGTCAGGCCTGACAGCATAACTCAACTTCAAGTGCAATATTAACTGCTAGACATGTATCAAAATCAACCAGGACACTGTTGTAAAGATGTGGGAATAGCTTCATCAGTTTGTAATGAGGAATGTAATTCTGTACTTTTTTTTTTTAATAGAGCTGCATAGGCATAGTTGGATCATAACTAAATATTTTAATTTCTATTTTAATGGTTTTATAAATAATTCCTTAGTAGACACCTGTAATAAATCAATGCTAGCACAAAGTTGATCTGTTGCCATTCAAGGTATGATGCCATCTCTTTGAATATATTTCTCATGTGGAAAAAACATGGGGCTTGCATAGTGTAGCAATTCATACGTCACATATAAGCAATGAATAATGCCCATATGTATAATGATGAGCCAGCATTCTGTCCAGGCACTATTTCTAGAGAACTCCAGGACTACTGTGTGAGATCCCTAGAGCCAGTGAGAGGGTGCTCTGCCTAGAACAGCCCCCATTGTTCCCTTAGTGTTCGATGTACACCTCGGTACTTGCCAGTATTTAAACCTCTAGCAGTAGGGGTTTACACAATAGGCTTGATACCGCAGGATTATTGGCTGGAATAGTAGCTGCATGTAACATGTAATATGGCAAGGAAGCAGCTATCAGGAATAACCAAAATATACTATGGGGGTGATTCAGAGTAAATTTAGCACAGCTACGATCAGCTTCCCTGACATGCGGGGGGACGCCCAGCACAGGGCTAGCCCGCCCCGCTTGTCAGACCCTGCCCCATCGCAGAAGTACAAAAGCATCACACAGTGGCGATGCTTTTGTACTTCAGGAGTAGCTCCCGGACAGTGAAGCTCCTGCGCGCTGGCCGGGAGCTACTCGTCGCTGCCCGGGTCACAGCAGCTGCATGTGATATAATGTAGCTACCGCTGCCCGCCCTTGGCGTAGTCCGGCCACGCCTGCTTTGGCCGGACCGCGCCCCTTAAACAGCGGCTTAATGCTGCCGTCCTGCCCCCACCCACCCATCGACCGACTCTGTCTGTCAATCAGGCAGAGGCGATCGCTAGTTAAAGACAGCCATCACAGCACCGATTAGGTCTGAATTAGCCCCTATATGTGTTCAGGACTGTAGATCAGGGTGTAGCCGGGATCTTTCAGTATAATAGTACAGTATGTAGACTGTGGCTGTGGAGTTTACCATAAGAGTAGTGCAGCACAATACTTGAACACAGGTGAAATGCAGCTGAGGAATGAGTACACAGATCGGATATAGAGCTTGTATGCAACACAAGAGTATGACACAGTGGCTTCTGATGTTTGTAATGAACGTCCACATGAATTGTGAAATACTCAGTATCTTTATTTAGACTGCAGAGTTAATATAAGAAATAAAAAAACACAGTTGAAATCGATAGAATGGAATGCAGAATTAAGAGTTCACAGTAATTAACAAATGCACTGAGCACCCAGCATGAACTTAAGGTCCCTTGTTACATTACAGGCAAATATGCCACTGTAACCCTCTAGTGACCTTGAATAGTTAAATTACAATAACCAGTGATATTATAATTTACTGTAACTATTCAAGGTCACTAGAAGGTTTACAGGAGGCATATTTATTTAAATTGTAGCAAGGGCCGTATATATCCCTTCCGGGGAATAAACTTCTATACCAATTTAACTGCAATCTATAGCTGTAGGCTATAACCTTGTACCTTCTAGAAGGAGAAACTTGGTAAGCTTATAAGCAAGATAACACAATACTGATATAAGGAAATTCTCTTTATTAGAACAAACCAACGAGCACGTTAATGTACAAATTTACAATATCTAGTTTATTCAATCGATAATCACTTTTGGACATTTAGATACAGTATTTGAGATTATATATAGTCACACTGATAAGTACAATACATTCCAGCAAGTGTACTAACAGGGCCCCACCACAATATTTTAATACTTTCAACTCTCTATCTATTTCTTTTTTTTTACATTAATAGCTTTTATTGAAGGGGAAAAAAAAGGAAATGCATTTGTCAAAAGGGTACAGAAAAAGAAAAGAAAGGAAAAGGGTTTTTTGTTTTTTTTCAAATATTACGAACAAGTATACATTATTCCATTAGCGTATACAGAGTTACCGTATAATCATAATTGGTTATACATACAATAGGATCAGAATGCACACAATTCAAACACACAAATGGAGGGTTTGTTCATCTTAGGAAAAGTCAGACACTCTCTAATTAAGAATGAATGGCATAGGGTCAGATTGGGAAGCTTTACGGAAGATCTGAGCTCCATCTCCTTCCATAACAAATTCATGCCAGGACAACCAAAGCACTAAAGGAGATGAGACAAAGTACGAATAAGGTAGATATGTTGTCTCCATAGTGAAATGGAACTGGATTTTATGTATAACCTTCAATAAAGAAGGATTGATTGTTTCCATAGTTGCGCTAGCGCGGCTCTTGCTGCAATAAGAATTTGTCCAAGGACATAGTGTTATGTGACAAAATATTGTCAGGAAATAAATTTAGTAATGCTATGGAGGGGGAAAGGGAAATTGTTAAGTTCAAAACTGTATTAATTAATATAAAAACATTTGACCAGAATTGACCAATAACCTCACACAACCAGAATACATGGAAAATGTGGCCTATCTCACCGCATTGATGCCAGCAATATTTAGAACAAGTGGGTCATATTGTATTTAGCCTATCCGGCGTTAAGTATAAACTATGGAGCAATTTTACATGCATCTCAGGGTGTTTCAAACATCTGGAGATTTCAAATGAGTATGTAAAGATTTTGCTCCACTGTGCCCCAGACAATGTAATTCCTAAATCTTCTTCCCACTTTTTTGGGGCTTTATATTTAGAGATAGGAACTAAATCTATAATGACTTTGTACCAAAAAGAGATGTCATCTTTGAATTTGGATTGAGAAACACGTGTTAAAATAGGCATCAGGGGATTAGCAGAACTAGGTCGCTTAGGTAAATTTTTCCACCAATAGTGTATTTGGAAATAATATAGTAATTCCGTGTTTGGGATTTGAAATTTTTGTTGTAGCGTAGAGAAAGGTAACAATAATAAACTGTCCAAAAAGTTGCCAAGCGTTTTCACACCACAGGAGACCCACTTCACAAGGTTCAAGTTAGGTATTAGTTTAGATAGCCTCTTTAAAGCAATGTTTGAAAGAGTGAACAATTAAATATGTAATTTGACAGCTAACTTATCCCAAATGTTCAATGATGTTTACATAGAAGGTAGTAATGAAGAAGAGAGCGGCCATAAGGATTTAGGAATATGTATAATATCCACTAATGGGTAGTTTATGCAAGCTGCATTTTCCAAGCCGACCCAAACTACTTCTGAAGCTATATCAGAATAGAATTTAAGTTGAGCCAAGATACGAGCTTAATGAAATAAGGTCAAACTTGGAAAATTGAGACCACCTTTAGCCTTGGGTAGGATCATTTTAGATTTCGCAAGTTTGTGGGGCCCAGTTGGCCAGATGTATTTAGTCAAAATACGGTTACACTCAGTTAAGTATTTAGTGGGGAAAGAGTAAGGAATTCTACAGAATAAGTACATTAACTTCGGTAATAGGGACAGCTTGAATGCCGCCATACGACCTAAACAGGAGATCTCATAATTAAACCAAGATTTAGTCATATAGGAACGGGTCCTGATAAGAGGTGAGAGATTCACCTCAAAAGCTTTGTAGGTAACTTCTGGAATTTTTATGCCAAGATACTTCATTGATTCAGACTGCCAATTATAATGATAAGTGCCCTGTAAGGAGGAGAATATACTAGCAAAATTTACAGGGAGGGCATCCGTTTTTGTTGCGTTTAATTTATAATAAGAGGCCTTTCTATAGTCGTCTAAAATTAAGTGAAGATGTGGAAGAGTAGAGGAGGGGTTTGAAATGAATAGAAGAATGCCAGCCGCAAAAAACATAGTTTATGATGCGATTCACCAACAACTACTCCTGAAAAATGATCATCATTGCGGATCCTAACTGCTAGGGTTCAATAGCTAAAACAAAAATTAGGGAGGATAAGGGGCAGCCCTGTCTAGTTCTATTAGATATTGGAAAGATGTCTGATAAAAAGCCACTGCTTAACATACAGGCCAAGGGGGCAGTATATAATGAAAAAATAGATGTTAAAGTTCGATAACAAAATCCAAATTTAACAAGGACTTCTCTCATATATGACCAATTTAGATGGTCAAAAGCCTTTTCTGTGTCAAGGGACAGCAGGAGAAAGCCCTGCTCCTGGTCTAGGGATTCTATTTAATTGAACTCTGTACGAGTGTTATTGGACATTTGTCTGCCAGGAACGAACCCAGTGTGGTCAATGTGTATCAGCAAGGGCAAGAAGGAATTAACACGAGTAACTATGTGCTTTGCGTAAAGTTTAATATTGCAATTTAAGAAGGCTATTGGTTGATAATTTTGGCAGTAGGCGGGGTCTTTTCCTGGTTTGGGAAGGGTTACTATTTGTGACTGTAGCATTTCTTTGGGAAGAGCACCTAACATAGAGATCAGATTAAAAAGCTCAGTCAAGGAAGGAGTCAAAGTTTCTCGAAATTATATGTAGAAATTGTTAATGGGCCTTACCTTTGGGCAAAGATTTATAGCTTCATCACTTCTAAATTAGTCCAGGGAGCATTCAATGCTTCTAATTGATCATTAGTAAGAGATGGCAAATTTATCTTGTCTAAAAAGGACAATATAGAGACCGGAGAAGGTTGAAAGATAGAAGTATCTTGAGAAAGATTGGAAAGCTGAGAGTAATAATTAGTGAATTGATTTGATATATCTTTAGGGTTTAGAATACTATTATTAGTGGGGGAAGAAATATGCCTAATCCTGTTCTTTGTTTGTTGCATTCGTAGTTTGCAGACCAACATCTTGTCCGACCTATTCCCGAATATGTAAAACTTCTGACAAAGTCTATTTAAAGCTGATTGGGTTTGAGCCATGAGTAACTTTTGTAATTGGCTACGAATTTTGGATAGTTCTTTATGTAAGAGCTAGGTCTTTCATCTTATTCTCTAAGTCATGCTGACATTGGATATTCTGTTTTTTAAGGGTAGCACCCGCTTGTATAGAAGAACCTCGAATGACAGCTTTAAATGCGAACCAATGGTTTATTGTAGACGTGTCTTGTGGAGCATTTGCGGCCATATAAGACATTATGCTATCCGAGATAAAAAAAATTGTCGTGACATCAGATAAAAGGTGAGGAGATAGATGCCAAGGTTGTGGAGGGATATTACGTGGAGTAAGTTCCCAACACCATAGCAATGGTGCATGGTCCGACCATGTAATAGGAAGGATGTTGAATGACTTAGAGTGTTGCAAAGACAACTTATCACCCAAAATCAGGTCGATACTGGAGTATGTGTTATGAACAGGGGAGTAAAATCTATAATCTCCTCCAGATGGGTTTTGTGTTCTCCATATATCGTAAAAAACAAATTCAGCTAGTAAATTTCAAAACAATACAGTTAACCAAGGCTGCGGACGACTTTACTCAAGTCATCTTGAGGGATTTGTCTAATTTAGGGTTCAAAACTAAATTAAAGTCACCCATAATAATTAATGAGCCCTTAGGAGACCTATGAATCAGTAGAAAAAGTTTACGAAGAATGAGAATTTGATTAGAATTTGGAGCGTATACGGATACCAATGTAACTAATTTGTTGTTAAGAAGACCTGTCAGGATCAAGTAACAGCCATTTCTGTCAGAAATCTGGGAGTGAAGAACAAATTATGTGTCACAACTAAATAATATAGCCACTTTCATTATGTTTAAAGGGGCCATTGGCATAATATGGAAGAGGATATTTATGGTCTTTCAACATAGGGGGACGTAATGAAGAGAAGTGGGTCTCCTGTAATACTACAACCGCAGCTTTTTGTTTAGTAAAAAAAGAAGGAGCTAACCTGTGCTTTGTAGCGGAATTAAGCCCCCTAACATTCAGCGATAAAACTCTGGTCATAGAAACATAGAAACATAGAATTTGTCGGCAGATAAGAACCACTTGGCCCATCTAGTCTGCCCCGTTTTTTTTTATATTATTTTTTATCACTAACCTTATTTGATCCTTATTTCTTTGTAAGGATATCCTTATGTCTATCCCATGCATGTTTAAATTGCTCTACTGTCTTAGCCTCTACCACCTCTGATGGGAGGCTATTCCACTTGTCCACTACCCTTTCTGTGAAATAATTTTTCCGCAAATTTCCCCTGAACCTCCCCCCCTCCAGTCTCAGTGCATGTCCTCGTGTCCTATTGCTTCTCTTCATTTGGAGAATGTTTCCATCCTGGACTTTGTTAAAACCCTTCATATATTTGAAAGTTTCTATCATGTCCCCCCTTTCCCTTCTCTGCTCCAAACTATACATATTGAGATTTCTTAGTCTTTCTGGGTATGTTTTGTGATGTAGGCCATGCACCATTTTAGTTGCCCTCCTTTGTACAGTTTCTAATGTATTAATATCCGTTTGAAGATATGGCCTCCAGAACTGAATACAGTATTCTAGATGAGGCCGTACCAATGACCTATACAGTGGCATTATTACTTATTTCTTTCTGCTGCTGATTCCTCTCCCAATGCAGCCAAGCATCTGACTAGCCTTCCTCATTGCCTTGTTACATTGCTTACCTGCTTTTAAGTCATCTGAAATAGTGACTCCTAGATCCCTTTCCTCCTCAGTAGTTTCCAGTATAGTGCCATTAATACTGTATTTAGCTTTAGGATTTTTGAGACCCAAGTGCATGATTTTGCATTTTTTGGCATTAAACTGTAATTGCCAGACTCTTGACCATTCCTCTAGTCTACCTAGATCCTCAATCATTTGTTTTACCCCACCTGGTGTGTCTACCCTGTTGCATACCTTTGTGTCATCTGCAAAAAGGCATACTTTCCCTTTAATGCCATTTGCAATGTCACCAATAAAGATATTAAAAAGCACTGGTCCAAGTACAGATCCCTGGGGTACTCCACTGGTAACATTTCCCTCCTGTGAATGCACTCCATTTACCACAACTCTCTGTTTTCTATCCTTCAACCAAGATCTTATCCATTCAATAATCTTAATATCCAATCCCAAACTTTCAAGTTTATTTAGCAGTCTGCGATGTGGAACTGTGTCAAAAGCCTTACTAAAGTCTAGATAAGCTATATCCATGGCTCCACCTTTATCCATCACTTTAGTCACACAATCAAAAAAGTCAATAAGATTTGTTTGACATGATCTCCCCCCAGTGAATCCATGCTGTTTGGGATCCAGTAAATTGCCGGATTTGAGATAATCTACAACTCTTTCTTTTAAGAGTATTTCCATCAATTTCCCTACTACTGATGTAAGACTCACTGGTCTGTAGTTGTTTGCCTCTTCCTTGCTTCCACTTTTGCGCAGTGGGACTACGTTTGCTCTTTTCCAGTCCCCTGGAATTTCTCCTGTAGCTAATGACTGGTTGAATAATTCTGTCAATGGTGCTACCAGCACCTCTTTAAGTTCTTTTAGTATCCTTGGATGTATCCCATCTGGCCCCATAGATTTGTCCACTTTCAGCTTTGAGAGTTCTGTTAGGACCTTCTCCTCTGTAAATGTACTTGTTTCATTTTCCTGAATATCCCTGCAACTTAACTGTGGCCCCTTCCCCTCTCTTTCAGTAGTAAATACTGAGCAAAAATAATCATTAAGATGATCTGCTATTAAATTGTCTCCTTCAACAAGACTCCCAGTGTCCGTCTTTAGTTTTATAATTCCGCCTTTTGTTTTTCTCTTTTCGCTTATATACCTAAAAAAAGTTTTGCCTCCTTTACCCACTGACTGGGCCATTTTCTCCTCAGCTTGTGCCTTTGCACATCTGATTACCTTCTTTGTCTCCTTCTGTCTAACAAGATATATCTTTTTGTCTTCATTATTTTGTGTCTGCTTATATTTCCTAAAAGCCATCTTTTTTGCTCTCACAATATTTGCTACTTCTTTTGCAAACCACACTGGCTTCTTTTTCCTTGTGTTTTTCCTAACAGTTTTGATACAAAGGTCTGTTGCCTTCAATATTGCACATTTGAATGTTTCCCACCTCTCCTGCACTGTTTCCAAGTTCCTCCACTCTGCCAAAGAATCACTTACACATTTTCCCATCCCTACAAAATCAGCCTTCCTAAAATCCAACACCTTTGTTTTTGTATGGGACAAGTCAGTCTCTGTCTTAATGCTGAACCATACTGCTTGATGATCACTGGATCCCAGGTTTTCACCCACTTTTAAGTCCGATAATCTGTCTCCATTTGTAAGTATTAAGTCTAATATTGCGTCTTTCCGAGTGGGCTCCCTCACCAATTGGTGGAGGGATGCTCCCTGAAGGGAATTTAAAATGTTCCTACTTCTAGTGGAACTAGCAACAGACACCTCCCAGTTTACATCAGGAAGATTAAAGTCTCCCATGATTATTACCTCTCCTTTTAATGCCATTTTAGTTATGTCCTGCAATAGGTTCTTGTCAAGTTCCTCTTCCTGACCTGGTGGCCTGTATATCACGCCAATACGAATAATCAACTTTTCCCCTGTTTCTATGGTCACCCAAAGGGCCTCAGTTTTTTCTTCAATACTTTGTATTAATGTAGTATTTATGGCATTTTTTACATACATTGCTACCCCTCCTCCGATTTTTCCAATTATGTCCTTCCTAAATAAAGTATATCCCGGTATAGCTAAGTCCCAGTCATGATTTTCATTGTACCATGACTCTGTAATTGCCACAATGTCTAGATCATCCCTTGTCATTATTGCAGTTAGTTCTGGGATTTTATTTCCTAAACTCCTAGCATTTGCACACATAGCTTTTAGAGTTTTGTTTGTGCTTTTTCTGTTCCTAGCTATGTTCTTCTCTCTGCCTATTTTTATTTGGTTTTGATCTGAATTATCTTCTGTTGCTGTGGATATGCTTCCTATTCCCTTTGCCTGCAGAAACAATACCTCTGTGTTGGGGGAGCAGATTTCTTTATTCCTATTTGGTTCACTGCCCCCCTTTGTTAGTTTAAATAGTTCTTGATGAAGCATCCAAACTGTTCAGTTAGTATTCTCGTTCCCCTTGAAGATGGGTGCAGGCCGTCACTTTTGTATAAGCTCCTATCTTGCCAGATGGTGTGACTATGGCCTATAAATCCAAATCTCTCCTCATTGCACCATGTCCTTAGCCAAACATTGAAGTTTCTGATGCAATTAGTTCTGTCTTCCCCTCTTTGTACTGGCAATACTTCTGAAAAAGATACAGTGGTTGCCACCTGCTTCAGAGCAGTCCCTAACTTCCTAAATTCATCTTTTACAGCCATGAGTTCAGCATTTGCCAGGTCATTTGTCCCTAGGTGGACAATGACATCCACCTCCCCATCTTTTCTTGCTGCCTTCACAATTCTTAGCATGCGCTCTTTATCCCTTGGAGCTGTGGCTCCAGGTAAGCACCTTACTTGTTTCTCTACTTCATTTGCATTTCCCAGATGTATTCCTCTTATAATGGAATCTCCCAAGAGAAGTGCAGTCCTTTTTGGAGATTCAATTTTCCTGTTCCATTTCCTGTTCCTATAGTTGGTAGATGTCCCCATATCCTCCTGTTCTGTAGTGCCTCTATTAGTTGTATCTTCCAGCCCTGCAAGAGTAGCATACGTGATGTCATAATATGAGCATAGGATAGACAGACATTCTGAAAAATAGATTACAGTCAATAAGCCGTAATAAAGGAACACATGCTTTGCAATTTGAGAACAGGGAGAATAAAAGAGGAAAAGACAGAATCAAAGAGGAAAATCAGAAGAATATAGGGAAGAGAATAAAGAAAAAAATGGCGCAGTATATCGGGCCTGCATAACTACTGCAGAAACTTAACAACCATGCAGTAGTATCGGAAGAACAGAGGGGGATTTTTTGCGGCTTAGCGCCACCACCCATATAACAGTTATAGTGAACAATAATGGGTGAATATATAAACCCACATATCTTATGTTACTATCACATATATTAATATAAAGAAAAACAAGTCAAACATAATATGAAACCGATAAGAGCATCAAATATCTTTGTAGACACTTAAGCTGCATCATAGCAATATAAATAAATAATAAATAAAGAAACAGAAAGCATTAATTGAGGTAGAGAAGAAAACCATGGCAATCAATACTTATCAACTTGCGCAATACATGGCAACTGGGAGATAGTGCTTCATAGAAGATAGTGCTTCATAGGAGTCCAGCTCACAGCAAATGGGAAGAAGATCACAAGATCAGGTAGTAGACCATTCTACAGAAGGAACAGGATTCTGCTTGGTGCCAGTTTGACCGAAATGTCCCATTCATTAACAACTTAATCCCAGCATCCTGTGAGGAGATCGTATAAGAGGAATCTTCATAAGAGACAATGGGGTCAATTCAATTCGGCAATTAAAGAATAGCGCCAGGAATTAGCTCCCGACGCTATTCAATTCAGCTCCAGTTAAGTCAGGTTGAATTGTCGGGAGAACGGGCATTCTCCGACTTAACTCCCCGGCGCGAGGCTGATTCCCGACAGAATCAGCCTCACGCCGGCCGCGAGGCAGCACTTTTGTCGGGTTTCTTCTCTCATCCCCCGGGGATGAGAGAAGAATTCCCGACAATTGCGGGTCACTAGCAGCTGAATTGAATAACGTCGGGAGCTAATTCCCGGCGCTATTCTTAAATTGCCGAATTGAATCGACCCTAATGAGCTTCACTGGAAAACCCCACCGGTAGGTAATGTCATGGGCTTGCAGAGCTGTCATGATCAGTGAAAATGATCTTCTTTTAGCAATAATAAGGGCGAAGAAGTGCGGAAAGATCTGCAGGCCTCCCAAAACATTCAAGTCACCAGCTCATTGTGCAGCCCTAAGGATGTGCTCTTTGGTTGTGAAGAAGTGCACTTGAAGCAACATGTCCTTTGGTTGTGAGAACGAGACTGTTCGAGGTCTGGGGAGATGGTGGGTGTGGTCAATCAGTAGGTATATCTCACCTGCATTAGGCAATAACTTTTGAAAGAGGTTCAACACATAATCCTCCAATTCTGAATTGGAGACGGAGTCCGGTTTGCCTCTGATTTTTATATTATTTTTTCTGGAAATGTCCTCAAGATCTGCTGTTTTATTCTTGAGTGCTTCTAATACATTTTCCAGTTGGTCGTGAGAAGAAATTAAATTGTTGGGTGATGCTACCCATTCCTCCATTTTTCGTTTAGATGGTCCATGCAATCACCTATGGCCACCAACTGAGTTTCGACTTCTCAGATTGTGGATGTTAAGTGTTTAGTTAAATCAGCTTTGAATGCTGAGAAGATTTGGCATAATGACTTGACTGTGAGCGGATCCTCTGATTCGCAATCCACTCCCGTGGCAGAGAAGATACTTGTAGGGCAGCTTTAAGGTATTGTCTTAGGCAATTGAGAGGCTGATGCACCAGATAAAGGAGAGGCCTCAGGAGGTTTCTTCTGTGCAGGGAAGGACACATGGGTAGGGGGAGAGCCCCTTTAGGTTTTTTAGGAGGCATACTAGCAATTAACTCTGTCCAGAGAGCAATTACTGAACAAATAATGAATTTCAACACCCTAGAACAGTTGTTAATAAGCTGAAACTTGATCAGTAAGGCATATGGGGTATGTGTTACATGGGTGGTAGATCTAGAGACATAGCGTTACATTGTAGATATAGTGGAAGAGAGCAGCACTATGACTGAGGGTCAGAACCAAGCCCTAGTATGGAGTAATAAATGCAATATAATCCACCTCTACTGTAATGGCCGCAGGCTCCGCACGCCTGTCTGAAGGTTTCTGGCTTGCCACACTGCAGAGTCCAGAGAGCAGCCCAAGGAGACAGAGGGCTAAGCAGGTGCTCCAGGGACCACTCACACTGTAAGATCTTGATGGATTATTTTCTGGCTGGGGGGTATAGATGGGGTCAGATTTAATGGCCGCTGCTGCAGTGATGTGATAAAGCAGTCTCAGGCAATTGAAACAAACAGGCTACCTGCTTGTCTAGTAATGCACAGTCACTGTGAAACAGTAGTGATTAAGGTGTAGCAGAAGACATTAAATGCGGGGTACAGGAGCTGCTGATTTCTAAAATGGTGGCCACCTTCCTGGGCCAGATTGCAGTAGCCTGGAGGCTCCACAGGGCGGAGGGAATAGGTGGCTGTCCCCCAAGAATCTCCCTACCTCCAGGCGCCAGCGGGTCTAAGAGCAGGTCCCTGGCTTCTAGACCGCCAAAGGTGGAGGTGAGTCGGAGGGTGCTGAGAGATCACCGCCTCTCAGAGACAATCATGGGTGCGGTCTGGGGTCCTGGTGCATGGCTATCACTCAAGTCCATGGCTTAAGAGCCCAGCACAGGCTCCGGTCAGCAGAGCAGATGTGCTGCGAACAGTGGGAGGTACGGAAATGAGTCCCGCCCGAGCACAGCTAGCAGGGGTGCAATATGAGGCGCTGTGGGGTGAATCTGTGGAAGCCCCAAACTGCATCTATATACCAGAGCTAGGAGATCTTGCTACCGTCCCTGCTGCAAGCCAAGCCACACACCCTTATTTCTTTATTTTTTAAATATTTAACTTTTTAGTACAATTTATGGGGAGTAACAGGTTTTTAATAAATAAAATAAAAGTTATATTTTATTACTTGCCTATATATTATTGGATAGTGTGCCACACCACTACCTTCTTTTTCCTTGTAACATAATCATACTACTGGTAGATGGTAGCACACCCCCTTCATGTAATAGTATTTTGGTTGAAATTTCAATTGGCGGTTAGCCGATCTGAACTTGTGCTGTAACTTCCTGTTCTCCTCTAAGAGTCCAATCAGTCTAAGCCAATTTGCTATGGCATCCCTTAACTTTTCTTACAGGTTGACACTGGTATGCCTCTCAGTGAAGCCGGTGATACAGAAAGTAGCCTGCCTGTAAATGCACATGCATGGAAAAAGCTGTAGCTGACTACAGTACATCTGCAGCAGAGACATGGGAGCTAGCTGATGCTGGACTCCATGGAACAGTATTATGTCAGCAGATTTTGACAAACACTTTGCATGAACTCACTGAACCTTTTGATAGTTAAGGTCCCTACCACTACTTACTGTGGCTTTACAATTACTACAGATTGCTAGACAATTGTCAGGATTTGGGTTAAAATAATTACAAACATGTGAGGTGGATTTTTTGGTCTTATGCCCAGGCATGCCATTGGCCATCTTATCACAAACAAAATGCAGCATCTGGTGCCTGACTCAAGGGGGGAGATTCAAATGTCTGAAATGTCGGTTGGGTGTCTGTTTTTTCCTGTCTATTAGATAGGAAAAAACAGACTCCCAACTGACTTTTCAAACATTTGAATCTCCCCCATTGTGTGTGTGTACACATGGTGAGATTCTGTCTATGGGGGTAATTCTGAGTTGATCGCAGCAGGAACTTTGGGGGTCATTCCGAGTTGTTCGCTCTGTAAATTTTTTCGCATCGCAGCGGTTTTCCGCTTAGTGCGCATGCGCAATGTCCGCAGTGCGACTGCGCCAATTAAATTTGCTATGCAGTTAGGAATTTTACTCACGGCTTTTTCATCGTTCTGTTGATCGTAGTGTGATTGACAGGAAGTGGGTGTTTCTGGGAGGAAACTCGCCGTTTTATGGGTGTGTGTGAAAAAACGCTACCGTTTCTGGGAAAAACGCGGGAGTGGCTGGAGAAACGGGGGAGTGTCTGGGCGAACGCTGGGTGTGTTTGTGACGTCAAACCAGGAACGACAAGCACTGAACTGATCGCAGATGCCGAGTAAGTCTGGAGCTACTCAAAAACTGCTAAGAGAGGTGTAATCGCAATATTGCGAATACGTCGTTCGCAATTTTAAGAAGCTAAGATTCACTCCCAGTAGGCGGCGGCTTAGCGTGAGTAAATCTGCTAAAAGCAGCTTGCGAGCGAACAACTCGGAATGAGGGCCTTTGTTAGCAGTTGGGCAAAACCATGTTCACTGCAGGGGAGGTAGATATACCATGTGCAGAGAGAGTTAAATTTGGGTGGGTTATTTTGTTTCTGTGCAGGGTAAATACTGGCTGTTTACTTTTACACTGCAATTTTTAGATTGCAGATTGAACACACCCCACCCAAATCTAACTCTCTCTGCACATGTTATATCTGCCTCCCCTGCAGTGCACATGGTTTTGCCCAACTGCTAATAAATTTCCTGCTGCGATCAACTCAGAATTACCCCCTATGTTCGATTTTCACTTTGTATTTCCCCTGAACTCCCCGGAGCCCAGCACCACTGATTTTGACTAACTTTTCTTTAAATTTTTACTATGTTTGCTTGTGACTTTGGCTTATGTGCGATTTTGTTTTATGTGAGATTTTGGCTTATGTGAGATTTTGAGTATCTCATTATAATAGTGGGATGACATTACAGGGTAGGGGGGAGTGTCTTTTTTGACTGGCAGCCATTTTAAAACAGTGTATTTCTGCTCTGTGGCTGTGCACTGTGTTTTTAATTTTATTTATATTTTACAGGTACCCCATGGATTCTACATGGACAAGAGGACCGAGGGGCACTAGGTAAGTATGTGTGAGTGTGTAAGTGTGTGTTAATAAACTTTTACCTTCACGGTGTGTGTTTTGTCTTTGATGGGGTATTTCTTTTGTTGTGGTACTACAGGTACCAGCAGGCCCTTTCATTCCCTGCCTGCTGGTATTTGTTGTTCTCCAAGTACCACCATGCATGGGGAGGCTTGCTGGGACTTGTAGTTCTACAGCAAAAGACAATATTATTTTTGTACACATTTTTTGGCTAGCAGCCCGGCACCCACCGCCCAGGGGTGCTGGGGACAGCTTCGGGCTTCACCCCTGGCTCTTGGGTGCCTGTAGGGTGGACCCTTTATTTAAGGGGTCCCACTCCCACAGGGAACCCCGGCCAGGGGTGACTAGTTGGGGTGTGTGATGCTGCAGCCACAGGGACCTGTATAAAAGTGTCCCCTGGGTACGGCATAACCTCCCTGGCTAGCGGAGCCCGGTGCTGGTTTCAAAAATACGGGGGCCCCCAACTTCTTTTTTCCATTGTATTTTCTGAACCAGGAATGGTCCATGAGCCCGGTGCTGGTTGCTTAATTATGGGGACCCCTGCTCCATTTTTCTCCCATATTTTTGCAACCAGGACCGGCTCAAAGAGCCCGGGGCTGGTTATGCATTTGAGGGTACCCTGCACATAATTTTTTTTACTTTTAACACTTTAACATTTTCACACAGAAGCATGCACAGATCCCACTGATCTGTGCAAGCTTCTGACTAAGTAATAAAACATGACTCAAAAATTATGAAAAACATAACCAAAAAAAGACACTTAAAAAAATCGCACCCTATTACATGTAGGCTTTGAATTGGCAAATTTGTGATTTTCACCAGTATCCCCTCCACCTCCGTCACAGGAACACTCAGCACCCATCCATCCCCCCCCCTAAATTCACCATTCCCCACCTAAGAATGCTATGGGGTGTTTTTGCGAACACTGCCAATAACACAATATAACCCACATTACATTTTTAAAAAACACATCACACAAATATTTTTTCCAGAAACCTTTATAAAAAAAAAAGAAATATGTAAAATACAATGCCAATTTTGGTCAGGATTCAAACACTGTGCCATGAGAATGAGTGCCTTTTTACAGTGACTATGCCAACAGAACAGGAATCGGGCATATCCCAGTACAGTAGAGGCAAAACCAGTGAGATTTTGCCTTGGGTGAAGAACAACAGCAAATTTACAAACAGTCTTGAAGGAACACAAGAAGTGCAGTGATCACAACGATATGGGACAGTGAGGTCAAAAAACCAATGCTGCAGTACTAATGACCTCAATAAAGTTCCCTTGGAGCAAGAGTGTAGAATAGGGTCAGCAGCAGATTTTTCCAACAAAACGAAAAAAAGGTACAAAAAAACTGATCATAAATTAAAATAGCGTGGCTCGCCCAGCACAGAGGACTGTGTACTCAGCATGTCTGAGTACATGCCACTGGATGAGGTGCTAGATTGGGGGGAGGGGCTGGGCTGTGTGGCTCCCGCCAGAAAAAAAGACATTTGCGGATGAGGGTTTACCGGCGCATGCTCCATGGGCAGTGGTATGGGAAGGTGGGAGGGGGCAAATTTGGGGGATGCCAACGGTCAGCTGGCACTATCTCACATGCCTGGCGCATGTGGTAGAATCATAGACTAACCGTTTCTGGATCGTCTTTTGATCCTCCATCATCAACCGCATCTCTGCTGCAATACAATAGCAGAATTGTTTATCCACGTCTGTGGGCCTATGCAGAACCTCCTCGGCGTGTTGGAAAAACTGCTGGGAGCCGGGGGGGGGGGGGGGCTAAAGGGCGCAGAAGTAGTCCTCCTCACCATGCACCTTGTTCTTGCTGGACGCAGCTGTGGGGTTGCCACTGGCTCCATTACCGGCTCCTCCACTTCTGCCCCTTGGCCTGTGGTAGGCTCCACCTCTAGGTCTATGTAAAAAAATATGGGTGGCATACCAAACAAAAGTATGCGTACTTACCAGATCCAGTTTCTCCTGGGCCTCCTCTTCTACAAGAACTGGAGACTCTGGATCCAGAGCGTCCCGTGACCTTACCTGCGACTCTTGCTCCAAAATGAACTTTAATCGGTTATAGAACCACAGCCTCGGCTTATAGACCTAATCTGTCCCGGCTCCGGATCGGTGCGATTCCTGCATCTTCTTGTGTACCTTGACAAAGACTGTTCAGAAATTTGATATTTTCTTCTTCACCCAAGGCACATCGGCAACAGAGTTTCTGCCTCTACTGTACTGGATGAGCTGCTGATATGCCCGATTTCTCTTTGTTCTGTTGGCATAGTCTGGACTTCTGACACGCCACAGGTACTTGTTCTCATGGTAAAGATAGATGAACCCTGACCAGAATTGGCGGTGCTCGTCAGTTGTCATTTCTGGTTGAAAATAAAATAACACAATTAACCTACAGAATACAACCGTCACATACAAAAAGCCTAGAAAATACTATTAATTAATATTAAACAACATTGCCACATTAAAATACTATGCAGAATCCCAAAAATGCAGCCCTTAATGCAGCCCTTAATGTGTCTCCTCCATTTCCCCAAACATTGGTGGTGTACAGTGTCCCCTCTCTATGCAGCTCCCCTGTCGCCAGTGCCAGATACAGAAATGCCCCATGGTGCCAGAAACACAAATGCCTCCCAGTGCCAGAAACACAAATGCCTCCCAGTGCCAGAAACAAAAATGCCCCCCAGTGCCAGAAACACAAATGCCCCCCAGTGCCAGATACCCAAATGCCCCAAGTGCCACATACATAAGTGCTCCCCAGTGCAAAAACACATTGCCCCCAGTGCCAAATACATTGCTTCCCAGTGCCAGATACATTGCTCCCCAGTGCCAGATACATTGCCCCCTAGTGCCAAATACATTGCCCCCCAGTGCCAAATACATTGCCCCCAGTGCCAGAAACATTGTCCCCAGTGCCAAATACATTGCCCCCAGTACCAAATACATTGCCCCCCCCAGTGCCAGAAACATTGCCCCCAGTGCCAGATACATTGCCCCCCAATGCCCCCCCCCAGTGCCAGATACATTGCCCCCAGTGCCATATATATTGCCACACAGTGCCAAATACATTGCCCCCAGTGCCAGATACATTGCCCCCCCAATGCCCCACAGTGCCAGATACATTGCCCCAGTACCAAATACATTGCCCCCCCAGTGCCAGAAACATTGCCCCAATGCCAGATACATTGCCCCCCAATGCCCCCCCAGTGCCAGATACATTGCCCCCAGTGCCATATATATTGCCACACAGTGCCAAATACATTGCCCCCAGTGCCAGATACATTGCCCCCCCAATGCCCCACAGTGCCAGATACATTGCCCCAGTGCCAAATACATTGCCTCCAGTGCCTGATACATTGCTCCCAGTGACAAATACATTGCTCCCCCAATGCCCCCCAGTGCCAGATACATTGCCCCCCCCGTGCCAGATACATTGCCCCCAGTGCCAAATGCATTGCCCCCCAGTGCCAGATACATTGCCCCCCAGTGCCAAATACATTGCCCCCCCAGTGCCAGAAACATTGCCCCCAGTGCCAGATACATTGCCCCCCCCAATGACCCCCTGTGCCAGATACATTGCACCCAGTGCCAGATATATTGCCACCCAGTGCCAATTACATTGCCCCCAGTACCAGATACATTGCACTCTTAATGCCCCCCAGTGCCAGATACATTGCCACCCTGTGCCAGATACATTTCCCCCAGTGCCTGATACATTGCTCCCAGTGCCAAATACATTGCCCCCCCCAGTGCCAGATACATTGCCCCGCAGTGACAAATACATTGCCCCCCAGTGCTGCTCCCCGCTGCTGATACCGTTTTTCAAGGTGTTTTCAGCAACCCACTGCTCCACGTGCTTCTATCTCAGCCTCCGCGCAGTGAATGAAGAATATGGACGGCTGGGAGTGGCTGGGATGATGCAGATCGGTATTGCAAGCTCATATCGCAAGCTACTGGAAACACTTGCGATATGAACTAGATAGTACACCGATCTAGCAAGGATTGACTTGCCTGCACAGTCTATCTTTTCGTTATACCGACCTGGCAGTATTGGGCATCGGGATTGAATCGGGATCGCAAGCGGCATAACACCTTGCGATTTGCACTAACTTTTATTGCGATTTTGACTATATAGTCAAAATCAAAAGAAAATATTTCACCGTGTGTACACACCATTACACAAACAACATCCTCATCATCAACATACTCATTAATGGCATATGCTACACAAATACCTCCCACATCCTGTTGCACTTCCACAGTTGCTTCTTTAATTTCTATGTCTCCAACTATTCTTGTGCTGCTCATCCCCATATTTGCAGAGAGTGCATAAATAGTGGAAGGAGGCATCTCTATGAGTACAGTGCCATTATCAAAAATGTCAGAATCATAAAATGGCCCTCCTTAGACTATCCGCAGGGATTTGTGACATTGCTGAACGCACAGTTTGTTCTCCAGCCTTAATTGTTGTTGTTTTTTTTGTTTCAAAAGGCCTTTTTTGTTCTTAGAGTATTATTAACCTCAATAACATTAATTTCCACTCAGTTCCAGTAGAGATGAGCGGTCCGAAATCCAAGGATTCTGGACTGCTCCAAACTGCCTGGTCCAAGTCCACCCAAGCCGCGGCTCAGGTTTTACCGCAAGTCTCAGACCCCATGCAGAGGATGAACGTCATCCTCCCTGTGACAGATTCTCACAGGTCTTGGATTCTATATAACACAACAAAAAGAATAGTAATCCTGCACTGCCACAAACAATGTATAACAAAATTTGAAGATATATATATTATTATAACAACCAACTATAAGGAGCTAATTAGATGGAAAAAATTCCTTTGTAAAAGTGACTTTGTTGGCGGTGCTCCCCAGAGGAAAAATATGAAAATTAAATCACAAGAAGGTTGTCCCAAGGAAAGGGGCTGGGGACAAAAGAAGTTAACCTCTTTGTGGGGGCACTCATTTGACTAATTATATATTTATTGGTTAAAATTTAACTTTAATTAATTTATTAAAAGTATATGTTAATTTGTTGTAATTACCCTTGAAAAAAACTATTTAATCAGCATATAGTGAAGAGAAAGATATACAAAAAAAATGTTTTTATTATTAATTTGGAGTAGTATTCATAATCCTTATTCCTCAATTATAATACTTCCTAGGATGAAAATATATATCAAAAAATCAATAAATCAAATATGTGTGGTGGTTATGATGCGTTATTCAAGTTTAACCACCACCCGGTGTAACAGATTACAGGGTAAGATGCTAATATAAATAGAACACAGTTGAAAATCCCACACAAGGTTAATTTCTCACAGCACTGAAATATTATTGGTGATATATATGATGATGTTCCATCAACCCCTGTAAGGAAAGAATAGACCTAAAAGGGGAAAAAATTCATAGCCACCACACATATTCGGTACACGTTATACTAGTGTGCTTTACTTGCATGCATCTGTTAGCCCTGTGACTCCACACAGTTTGAACCTAGCTGCAAGTTCAAAAACAGAAAAATAAAAAAAATATATTATATTGTTTGTACTGTTTGGTGTGCTTTACCCTAGGGCCCTTTGATCAAAGACCTGTGACTCCATGCAGTTTTAACTGAGCAGAAGTTCAAAAAACAAAGAAAATATCTCATCTGTTTCATAGATAACGTGTGTTTGTGCAGCTTCTCTGTCACTTAGTAATTATCTAGGTTGCTGCAATCTTTGGTCAATATTGGTGAAACAATGTTATGGGCTGTGAGGTGGTCAAAATTAACTGTAAATGACTGGAAATTAATGTTATTGAGGTTAATAATACTCTAGGAACAAACCAAAAAATACCAAATTATGTGATTTCAGCTTTTTTGTCAAGTTTATAAAAAAAATGCTAATCCAAATTCAAAACCAGTCAAGGCGGTTTTTCAAATACAAATACAAAACCAACAAAAATGGACCGGCAGACATTTCTAATTTTCAGTCAATTTTGACCACCTCACTGTTCACAATATTGTTTTCTTCTGATTTAGTCCAAAGGCTGCAGTGAGCTGGATAGTTATTAAATGACATAGCAGTGGTACAAACACAAAGTAGTTTATATACAACCCCTTGAATGGACAGCAACACAACTGCTTAAATCAAAGGCAAATGCAGCGCCCACTCCATGACCACTATAGTAATTGTATATAATACAATTTTAATAGAACTGCATATTTCAAAAATCTCATCAGTATTAAAAATAAAATACTGTAATTAGCACTAACGGTGGATCTTTTAAAATGGGTCAACCAATAATTTATTACATCTGTGTGTGAACCAACTAGGAAATCTGTAAAATATGTAGTTGAAACCCGAGCCGCGGCTCAGATTGACTTGGATACTGGAAGTTTGGTTGGTCTAGGATTCCTAATAATCCAATCCGCTCATCCCTAGTTGAATGTGATTTGATGACTACCAGCTTGAGTTTCTTTGAGTGTGTAAGTCCTTTATAAAATGGCAATTTATAATGATAGGACGTTCATGAACATAACTGGATCACATGACTGTGCATTATTTCCCAACAACTTCACACTTCCTATCTTACCTACTTGAACTACTTCCAACTGTCTCATTACCAACTGTAAAACAATCCAACTGTAAACAATAGAATCATTCACAGTGGCACTACTCGCAGAAAGCAGCACATCACCACCTCACTGACATCAGCACATCACTGCCTCACTGACAGCAGCACATTACTGCCTCGATGACAGCAGCCCATTACTGCCTCACTAACAGCAGCACATCACTGCCTTACTGACAGCAGCGCATAACTGCCTCACTAACAGCAGCACATCACTGCCTTACTGACAGCAGCACAACCCTGCCTCACTGACAGCAGCACAACCCTGCCTCACTGACAGCAGCACATGTGAATGTGTTCCACTATTATTTTACCAGTTTTTGGTGAAAATTGATATTGGGTCCTTTGAGTTATGCTGTCATATTGACATCACATAATATTTATAATCTCTATGGGATGCTGTCATCATCCTGGCGGTCATGTGACCGATGCCATAATCCCGACACTACTTGGAATCCTGGCACCGGAACAAGATCGCAGGCATTCTGAAGGTAAGTTTCAAGGTGACAGATAGGGATAGGGCCCGGGAGGTTAGGGTTAGGCAAAAGAGGGAGGGGTTAGCCGTCACCCCCAAGTCTTATGCCTAGCCACCACCTCCGGTAACTTAGCCCTAGCCACCTGCCTTAGGTGGGTTAGTTTTATGGTAGAGGACAGAGGAATCCGGTCACGATCCTGGCTGTCGGGATCCCGGTAGTCAGAATACTGACACCGGAATCCCGACACTGTTAAGGAATGCTGACACCAGCATCCCAAATAGGTTCATTATCCCGGTGCCGGAATCTCAACATCCAAGATGCCGAACAACAAGCCACCGGGCCGCCAGAGAGATAAGCCGCAAAATGGGGGGGATAAGTTTAGGCTGCGGGGGGAGATAAAGGGTTAGGCTGTGGCCTAGAAGGGTTAAGGTTTAACTGCGGGGAGGGAGGGTTAGGTTTAGGCTATGGGGAGGAGGGGTTAGGTTTAAGCACCATCACCGTGGGTTCAGGTTAGGCTGCAGGGGAGTAGAGGGTTAGGTTTAGGCTACGGAGAGGGAGGGTTAGTGTTAGGGGGCCAGGGGACAGGGGAGAGGTAAAATGGTTACCTGGCCCCTGTTGGCATTCTAATTGTCAGGATGCTGGTGTCAGTCATGTGACCACCAGCATCCCCACCACCAGGATCCTCTATCATACCCATTTATAATAGTTATATACAATATATATATATATATATATATATATATATACTGCTCAAAAAAATAAAGGGAACACTAAAGTAACACATCCTAGATCTGAATGAATGAAATATTCTTATTAAATGCTTTGTTCTGTACATAGTTGAATGTGCTGACAACAAAATCACACAAAAATTATCAATGGAAATCAAATTTATTAACCCATGGAGGTCTGGATTTGGAGACACACTCAAAATTAAAGTGAAAAAACACGCTACAGGCTGATCCATCTTTAATGTAGTGTCCTTAAAACAAGTCAAAATGAGGCTCAGTAGTGTGTGTGGCCTCCACGTGCCTGTATGACCTCCCTACAATGCCTGGGCATGCTCCTGATGAGGTGGCGGATGGTCTCCTGAGGGATCTCCTCCCAGACTTGGACTAAAGCATCTGCCAACTCCTGGACAGTCTGTGGTGCAACGTGGCGTTGGTGGATGGAGCGAGACATGATGTCCCAGATGTGCTCAATTGGATTCAGGTCTGGGGAATGGGCGGGCCAGTCCATAGCATCAATGCCTTCGTCTTGCAGGAACTGCTGACACACTCCAGCCACATGAGGTCTAGCATTGTCTTGCATTAGGAGGAACCCAGGGCCAACCGCACCAGCATATGGTCTCACAAGGGGCCTGAGGATCTCATCTCGGTACCTAATGGCAGTCAGGCTACCTCTTGCGAGCACATGGAGGGCTGTGCGCCCCTCCAAAGAAATGCCACCCCACACCATTACTGACCCACTGCCAAACCGGTCATGCTGGAGGATGTTGCAGGCAGCAGAACATTCTCCTTGGCGTCTCCAGACTCTGTCATGTCTATCACGTGCTCAGTGAGAACCTGCTTTCATCTGTGAAGAGCACAGGGCGCCAGTGGCGAATTTGCCAATCTTGGTGTTCTCTGGCAGATGCCAAACGTCCTGCACGGTGTTGGGCTGTAAGCACAACCCCCACCTGTGGATGTCGGGCCCTCATACCACCCTCATGGAGTCTGTTTCTGATCGTTTGAGTAGACACATGCACATTTGTGGCTTGCTGGAGGTCATTTTGCAGGGCTCTGGCAGTGCTCCTCCTGTTCCTCCTTGCACAAAGGAGGAGGTAGCGGTCCTGCTGCTGGGTTGTTGCCCTCCTACGGCCTCCTCCATGTCTCCTGATGTACTGGCCTGTCTCCTGGTAGCGCCTCCATGCTCTGGACACTACGCTGACAGACACAGCAAACCTTCTTGCCACAGCTCGCATTGATGTGCCATCCTAGATGAGCTGCACTACCTGAGCCACATGTGCGTGTTGTAGACTCCATCTCATGCTACCGCTAGAGTGAAAGCACCGCCAGCTTTCAAAAGTGACCAAAACATCAGCCAGAAAGCATAGGAGCTGAGAAGTGGTCTGTGGTCACCACCTGCATAACAACTCCTTTATTGGGGGTGTCGTGCTAATTGCCATTAATTTCCACCTGTTGTCTATTCCATTTGTACAACAGCATGTGAAATTGATTGTCAATCCATGTTGCTTCCTAAGTGGACAGTTTGATTTCACAGAAGTGTGATTGACTTGGAGTTACATTGTGTTGTTTAAGTGTTCCCTTTATTTTTTGAGCAGTGTATATATATATATATATATATATATCGTTCCAAAGGGGGCACTCTCCAGACTTTCACAAAATATTTATTTATTTATTGTAGAATCAAAACATTATACTCAGCTTCTCAGCTTCCCTTCTCAAACGTTTTCAGCCCACACGGGGCTTTCATCAGGAGGCACATCATAATAATTCAATAAACAACAGACATGTGTTCCTCTGTCTCATCCGGCAGCAAATCTGATCAAGCCTGTCTGGCTCCTTCTATCCCCACAGCACTCAAAAATGGCACCAACTGCACCTAACTTGTTTTATTCACATAAAACAATATACAGAATGCCCGTACATTCAAGAAAGTAAAAACAGGTTATCTGAATTTGCAGGATTAGGTGTGGAGTCGGTCAGGGCATTTTGTATATTGTTTTATGTGAATAAATAGTGTTTGACTATATTACACTATTGCACTTATTCCTTTTATTGTATATGCTGCATTATATTCATGGTGAGAACAATCCTTTGAAGTGGAATTGATCTCTGCAGTGGCTGATAGTTTCTAGAACGTGGCATCTAACTGCGACCAAAAGAGTGGTATTTACTGTACCACTCGCTAAGGTAATCCTCCCGGCTTAATGGAGTATCTGCTATATAGGTGAAGGGTATCACCTTGGAATATTAATATACTACACCAGAAGGCGCTATATCTCATTCTTTCCTATAGATACCATATAAGGCCTGTTGTGAACAGCGGACCTATTGGAGATTAAGCAGCCACCCCAAAGGGAAGGGGAGAGAAAGACCAGTCATCTAGACAACTAGTTACATAGACTGTATCAATAGATAGGGGTGTCCAGCGCCATATACAGTACCATCGATTTTCATATATATATACTACATTTTATATATATATATATATATATATACATACACTACATTATATATATGTATATATATGTATATATATATATAAAGTATTCTTGAAGTCCAGCACTCCTTGCCTCCCAAATATATAATCGACCCGGTGCCTTCCAATAAATTTAAATACAGCAGAATCTCAACGGCGGCACTCACAGGTACATGTAGCAAGAATCGTACTAAACCAGTTGTTTCTACATTTCGGTTTTATTATGCAAAACCGTCATCAGGAATAAATAGTACAAACAGTTCCTACCTTAAGTAATTTTCAAAACAACCAGTGCACGGTGCCAGAGCGAGCCAAATGTGACTTCAGCTGACGTCATCAGCGGCAGACAGAATGTCTAACGCGTCAGGTTTAGCGTCATTCTAAAAAAGTGTATATCCATCACCAAGGAAACACATAGAACTTGGATACAGTATAAAACATAGTTTCAAAATGACTAAAGCAGAACAATATTATGATCTAATTGCTTGTATATCCACAACATTACAGTAAATGCAAATTTCAGATGCAGTAGAGAATTAAAAACAATTATATGACAAATATTCATTTAACCCATTAGGCTGTAGTGCATTTAACCTATAGATCCATTTTGCCTCTTTCTGCAATAGAGCCCTATCGTGATCTCCTCCCCTATTATTCTCAGGGACGTGATCTATAATTTTATATTTGAGTTGTGCAAGTTTGTGGCCAGCTGTTTTAAAATGCCTAGCTACCGGCTGAGCAATTGTTTTGCCCATAAAACACTATTGGATGGCAATTCTATTTTGCGCCATCTGTTCTTTGAAGGTCCTAATGAATTTAACCACATATAATTTGTCACATGGACACCATATATAATACACTGTGTATTTACTAGAACAAGTGAGTGTACGTTTAATAAATATTTTTTTGCCTGTAAAAGATGCAAAAAATAATTACCCACTTCTAAATATGTACATGTAGTACATCCTAAACACTTGTATACACCAGGTTTCCTTGACAAAAAATGTGTCTGTGGAGATGTTAATTTAGCAATATCTATTACCATCATTGTATCTTGTATATTCCCTCCTCTGCAATAGCATGGCATTAACATCTTGTCTACCAATGATGGTAGTCTTGTCGAAGTCAAAAATATTACATAAAAAGAACATACAGACTACACACATATGAGTCGCTATACTTGCAAATAAGCGCAGCGAACACAGCAATATATGGTAACACACGCATTTACACGGACATGCCACAGAGATGGATTCGACACTTATTTCATGCAGTACATCATTATAATAATATCAAGCGCCAGACATCATGATGATTTAAAATTATATAATGAAGTAATGTCATGTATGTGTATTATTTGAACGAAACCAGATATACCTGTCATATTGGGTATTAAAGCAAGCAGATTAATGTATAGATTCATTTGATACTTGTTATTAAGTTGTAGGAAATTGCAACAAATAATTATGATTAAATGTATAAAAGCTAAAATCACTGTTATTAGAACAATAGATATTCCAAACAGGTAGTGGACAGGAAGCTCAGGCCAGCTCTTTGGATGTCTTCAAGGCTGAACCTGATTAGCATATACAAAGAGACTAGTGACTCCTCATGAATGAGTAAGTTCCCTCCCCCAAACTAGATAACACATTGCTGATCACACAGGAAGCCAGTTCCTGTTTTGTACCAGAGGATGATGGAGTTGCTGGCAGACCAGTGCCTGCATGATTTTACAGAGCGAGAGAGATATAAGATGCACTGAGGGAATGGTATTGTATGATGGCCTGTAACTGTAACTATATGTAACTGTATGTTTTAACTGCTTACTGTGTGAGTTGTAACCATGTAATTATGTGTATACTGTACATTGTGATATATTGAATCCATATACTTTTAATAACAAATATATACATCTATGAGCTTTGGAACTCAGTTAATGTGTGGGTGTATTGTTTTCTCTTATGGGATGCAGTGTTTTGCTATATATATATAGCGCACATTCATGGCACATGGTAATAAGATGTGCAGGCGTTTAAAATATATATTAGAGCGGGCATTTTAAATATTTGTGAGAAAGCAATTTGGCATTCACAGATGGGGGCTGGTCTGTGATATCAGGGTCTTAATGATGCACTGTACATTACAAACATGGCTGTGATCGACCGGCTCCAATGGACGCATCGCGACGCTGATGAATAACATCCACGTGTATTGTTGTGTTATCAGTAAGCCAATGATATGAAATTTCAAGGGACAATGCGTTTCTCATAATATTTAAGATGCTAAAATTTATTTTTATTGTTGCAAAACAAAGTTCAAATAAGTCATATTGTGTTTGATTCAGATTGGATTGTTTATCTGTTAAGTAGATTTAAAAGTACATTTAAAAGTTGCTGCATAGCCTTGATATAGTTTTTTTTAACTCAGGCCTAAAATAACTTCTGGTGCTTGTATAATGTGACAAAGGAAGCTGCATGGTCTGTCCTCCATTTTGGATTAACCACATGGCCTGTCCACCATTTTGTGTAAACCTCATGTATGTGGAAGGGGGAGGAGCAGTGGCCATTTTAGGAAGGTAATTTTCTAAATAGCTGAATTTCAGTCTGTTCAGAATAATCAGTTTCCTTGATCACATCAACCACAATTTATGAGTTACCAATGCATTTATTTAACCAATGCCATAGTCAATTATAAATAGTTTCAGTTGGGCCTAGTGAGAGTAAATGGTGAGATAAGTTTTTTTTCCCTGTCTTCTTGTCTGTGCGTAATTACTTTACATCAAGTGAGGGGCTGCACACAGATAGAAAAAGGAAAGAAAGAGTTGGTTTTGTTTTTTTCCTTCCAAGACTTGTAGAATCTGCTTACAGGGAGGATAGCTACTGAAATGCAAATTAACCTGTGTATCTGCTTTTTCTTAGCAGTGAAAACCAAATAGCTTTGATATGCAAATTAGAAGCACTGAATGGGTAAATGAGTCACATAGAAGGCTAGTGAATGATACATATATATATTATTATAAAAATGTGTATATTTTTATCAGAGTATGTTCTGCAAGATAGCTATCCAATCTAAATCATATCATTTAAATTATTGATTATTGCTAGAGTCATTATAGATCTGTGTGAAATAGGATACATTTGTTGCTATATAGGTAAATTTGAAATAACAGTATTTTAAGGAAGTAAGTGTAAAGACACAAACGCAGGTCTGCATAAAAGTTTATACAGAACAAGTTGTGTCCAGTGGGCAATAGTAATTAGTATTGTTCACATTTATAGAGCTGTGTGATTTGTTTTATTGCGGATTCAGTGTTTTGTACACGTGTCTCGGACAAAGTACAGGACTGCGCATGCTGCGTAAGAGACACGCACGGTCGCGTGTTTACGCAAAGTGGGTAAGAATGCGGGCGCTAAGTACAAATTACACAATAGTGTCGTTTAGTTCAAAGGTTGGATAGTAGACATTTAATACAATAGCACAAAACTACACGGTTTCTAAAGCAGATTAGTATAAAACTTTTGTTTAAACTGTATTGCCTCTGGGTTAAGGCTGCCTATCTGAATGAATTAAAATTTTCTGTACAGAAAAACCAAAGTGTATTTGAGTGAGCGAACGTAGGAGTGAGTGGTTTTGAACCCCGGAAATCGGGTCCCGTGGTACACCAAGTAAGTGGAGGCTTGGTGGCGTGAGACTCACGTTAATATAGATTGAAATACGCAAATCATGAGGAGATTTGCTGAGGAGCGTAATAGGAAATTGTGCATTGTGTAGTATTGAAGTAAAAAGGTTTTTGTTACGCTCCGAGCTGAGGGTCGCAGTTTGTACATCGACCTGTGGTTCGGCAGATAGGTAACAAGTACCTATACGCTGTGCGATTGGACTGCACGTTTGTGGGTGCGGTACATAGCGCAGCTTGATACCCCTTTTACGAGCTTTTGCGTAAAATTGCGGTATCATTAGCGCTGTGTAGAGCATACGCAAGCGTGATTTGTGTATAAGTGTATAGGGAGTTTTCGCTGGTCTCTCTCAGGAAAATCTCCAGCGGCGGATTTTTACTGGAAAAGGTAAGTCACTCCTAACACTTCCAGTAAATAGAAACCAATAGGGCCTCACTGGGTACACGGTGTTCACTATTGGAGTGAGTCGTGGTACTCAGCGGAGAAGGAGCGAGTAAAAGCACTAGGTGTCTTTCACCATCTATCTGCGGTGTGCATTGGGGATTGCGTTTATTGGCAAAAAGTCCGCGATGGGATCCAATTGCACAAGCAGTGGGCGTTTGGTAGCTAGGGTTCAGGCTGAAGAAGTGGGACCGAAAAGGTCAAAATTGCGACCGAGAGGGTCAGCAAGGTTTATTATGTTTGAAAAATATGGTTCACACACGGAGGCTTTTTGCAATGAATGGTTACGTATAACTGACAAAGATAGGGTACCATTCCCTAAGGTGGGCAGCTTTGAACCAGAGGTATTGCATAACTTAAGGATAAGAATATGTCTGATAAAATCCCGAAAACAAAGGGTCAGACATACAAATTGTTTAAACCTGTGGCAGCAAGAGGGGTGGTGAGTTTGATCCTAAGGTATTGCAGGTGGTATGTCTAACCAAAGTCATATAAGACAAGAATGGAAATATAAGAACTGTTTGAACTTGTAGCAACAATAAACATGTAGGAAGAAAAAAAAGAGAATGCAAATACACCGCCATATGTAGATGTGGAAGCAGTTACGGCCAGCATACAAACTATAGAAAATAATAAAAATATGAAAAATATGACTGTAACTTATATATGTACTAATGAATGTTGAAGTTTTATTTAGGAGGAGAAGGTGACCTGATTGTTTTCTGCCTTTTCTCATGTACTCAGAGGAGTATCCAACCGGTAAAAGAAGAGCAGTAGCCTGTGGGGGAAGTGCCTGAGCCCAGTGAAACAGGTAAAATATGGTATCATTTGTGTACATATATAGTAAAACAAAACAAAAAATAAAACAAAAAAAATCAAGAAAGTAACGTTAGAAATGGCAAAAAAACCTGTCCGTACATTAGTATTTGCCGGTAGGAAAGCGGACAGAGACAAGGTAACCCCCGGGTATTTCTTTCAGTTACCATATAAGAAGTATTAATTCCTAGTGATGCCCCTAGTAAAGATGAGCTCGGAAATATTTGTTGGACCATGTACAGACCCTTAATACAGGATGAGAAGGATTGAATGAATACTTCGCATGACCTAGAAGCTTGTTAAACTTTTTTTTTTTGTCTCTTGCAGTAATAGAAAACTCTCCATCTGGATAAGACCACTGGTAAACACGAATTCAGCAAATGGGAGGTGGCTGTCTCTGTGCAAATGGACGGGCTCAATAAGGCATTGAGTTTCAGGGTGCAGACTTCTTGGCAAAATTGAAAAGGGGTCACAGTAGCTAATCTTAGAAAGTGTGCTATTGAACATCACAAGAATAGTGCTAGGCGCAGAGAACAACAGGTGGAGAGGTTGAGGACGGTAAGTATACTGGCACATACAGGAAAGACCCAACAGTCCAAACCTCAGATCCCTAATAGTCAATAATATGTTACACTTGTAGGAAGGAAGGGCATTTTGCCAGAGATTGTAGGAGTAGTAGGACACATAGTCAATATAGATCCCCTAGACAGAAAACACAAGCCACATTATTAAACACATAGACGGGACCAAGTGACATATAGTAAGGAATCATAAGCCATATAGAAAACACAGATTCGGCTAATGGGAAGAACAAAATAAATGCAACATTACCCTTTGACAAAACTTGCTGGGGTTAAGACGGGGCCTCTAAACTTTTGCTTCTTTTTCCTAGCAGAAATGGCCCCTGATTAACTTAATTTTGTTAGATATGATATACATATACTGTACTCCCGCTCAGGAAGTACAAAGTATGTTAGACACCCACGAAGACTAATGTCGCATTCTACTGTTCTAGATGCATGTCCATCACAGGTAGAGAAAATTATCTCACAGATACCGGGTTCCCTATGAACTTAGGATGGACAGGACACTGGATTGATGGCTGGGATAGTCCCAATAGTGATATGACAAACACAGAATTTTTTTTAAGGGGAGTAGACCAAGTAGAGAATCACTTCCCCGTAGTGCCCAATCCAGTTGTCAAAATGTTAGAATATCTTCACCTCTACAAACTCATCTGTCACCAACCTCTATTCTGTTTCTCTACAGTTTTCCTCTTCATCTTTTGCGTTCACACAGGGTGGTGCAATACAGTTCAAACTCCACATGCCTAGGTCCTTCAGAGTTATGCCCGAACCCAGTATATCTCAACAGCACGATGACACCAGTATTACTGCAGTGTGCCTTGTCATGCACAAAGGGTGGAGAATGGGAATATTGGTGAAGGGAAATTTTGTATAAACACTGATATGCCTGTTGGTGAATGGCAAACCTGACATTTTCTATTTCATTTTCTTCTTCATTCTCTCCTCTAGAGATGTTTCTTTTTTTTTGAGTTATGCTCATGGTACTCTACATTGCAAACACACAATAGTAAATTAAAATGAAAAAATTAGTGTTCCCTACAGGAAAAGGCAGTCTGGAGGACAAAGGGGAATGGCCAGGAGTCCTCAGTACTGTGGGCAGGTAGACAAGGTAAGCCAGTAGCCCCCAGAGCATACCTTCCAAGTCTAGCTGAGATGGCACACAGTCTGACTCATCTAGGCAAAGAGGGTATATGCAGGCTGATGAGAGCCTACTGGTGTGCGCCAGGATTCTATTCTCATGCAGGTAAGAGAGCAATGACCTGTCTTGCTTGCTTGAGTAAGAATATTGGTAAAGCAATACCAACAGAGCCATCCCATATCCCTCCTGCAGACGGATCTTTTCAGGAAATACAAATCAACTTTGTACAGTTAACACCCTTTAGGAATTATTGTTATGTATTGGTGTGCACTGATGTTTTCTCAAACTGGGTAGAGGCATTTCCTGCCGCCACGGATGCTGCTGTGTTTACCGCAAAGAAAAATTGCGCAGAAATTTGTGTGTAGATAATGGTACCCCTAGAAGTAGGAGCAAAGCTTGAAATTGTACTATTGTGATCATAGATACTGCCACAAGTATTATGTAGCATCGGAACCACTCCCAGATCTTCACTCATCGAATCACCCTCTTCGAAATTTGTATTTGTTTTGGTTTTGGTATTTGTGTCTTTTTGGGTTGTTTTTAGAAGACAACCTCATGGCATGATTGATCCGCACAATGATCAGAAATACACCAATGAGGTGACAGTACAGTATCTTATTGAGATGAGCCAGCATTTGAGAACTTGACAAAAGAACTTGAAACTGTTGATTGCTGGTATGCCAAATACTGTCTTGATTGTGAACCAAGAGACTGTGTGATTGTACTTACGCTCAGGTTGCCTAATAAACAGGTGGGAAGGACCATAACAAGTTTTGTTGACAGCACTATCCCAGTGAAAGTAGCCGAGAGAGATACTTGGGTCCACGATTCCCATTGCAGGAAAGTTGGTAGTCTGGAAGGAACTCGTAAATGGAGTGAGATCGCAAAAGTATCACCAGAGACTCTGTTCCGTGAAGACTGAGAGGCGGCACTGTTGAACACTACCTGAGCGCACTAAAGGATTGCAGAAAGACCATTCATTGTAATTAATTTGTTATGAACAAGAGTTGTTTTGTTCTGTTTCTCTTTTCTCTCTTTCCCGCTGACAAACATTTTTTTTCAGGATAGTCTATTTTTGCGAGGTTTTTTTACGAGGAGTCGAGTGTGGGATTGGAACTGGTTCTGGAGGAAGGAGTGATTTCCTTATAGGATCCCAGGATTAGCCGATCAGTTTGTTAAAGTCAGAGAAAAATCAAAGGTCTAGCAGTTATGGAGTTCGGAGGTAATCAGGAACAATCAGACAATGGGAATTCACACATTGCAGATAAAGAGCTCATTAATATATGTGGAAAAACAGTTTATGAGTGGCTCTCCCTGAACTCCGAAGGTTTATGTTATTTAGGAAGGACACTACTTATAACCCTTGTTCAATGATTAAACAGACCTAGCATATGTTCCAGAAATGGAAACAGTGTTCAGAAAATGATAGGAATATGTAGATCTTGAAAATTTTATATGTCATTTCACAATTTGTTTGTGTCTTCTTCATCTACCCAGCAGAACCTCAATCGAATCCAAACATCAGTGTACAAAGACGTAGGTACATGTATGTGTGAAATGTTCATCGCAAATCAGACATTATAGGCCAAAGCACTGTCCCAGCATACTCTATAGGTTGAATGTTGTCCCACACCCAACCAGTGGTCCTGTGACCGCCGAGTGCATATAGAGGATGTCTCGTCCTCCTCCCTGTCTACCCCAAATATAGTCAAGTGTCTGATTTGCGAAATGCATACATACTTGGGTCTAGGTCACCGATTATTGTATGAAATATTTTTTTCTTATGTTAATAATTGATGGCAGTTATTGTTTGCTGCCATAGGGTGGACTGTCGTAATCAAAAATATTACATAAAAAGAACATACAAACTACACACATATGAGTCGCTATACTTGCAAATACGCGCAGCGAGCACAGCAATATATGGTAACACACGCATTTACACGGACATGCCACAGAGATGGATTCGACACTTATTTCATGCAGTACATAATTATAATAATATCAAGCGCCAGACATCATGATGATTTAAAATTATATAATGAAGTAATGTCATGTATGTGTATTATTTTAACGAAACCAGATACACCTATCATATTTGGTATTAAAGCAAGCAGATTAATGTGTAGATTCATTTGATACTTGTTATTAAGTTGTAGGACATTGCAACAAATAATTATGATTAAATGTATAAAAGCTAAAATCACTTTTATTAGAACAATAGATATTCCAAACAGGTAGTGGACAGGAAGCTCAGGCCAGCCCTTTGGATGTCTTCAAGGCTGAACCTGATTATCATATACAGTGACTCATCATGAATGAGTAAATTCCCTCCCCCAAACTAGATAACACATTGCTGATCACACAGGAAGCCAGTTCCTGTTTTGTACCAGAGGATGATGGAGTTGCTGGCAGACCAGTGCCTGCATGATTTTACAGAGAGAGAGAGATAAGATGCATTGAGGGAATGGTATTGTATGCTGGCCTGTAACTGTATGTAACTGTATGTAACTGTATGTTTTTTTTTAACATCAATATTTTTTATTGTGAAGAAAAAGATCACCTTTATGGGGTACAAAAGAAAAAAAGGGGTTACAAAACAGCTCAATATACAAGTAGATATGAAAGGGGTATAATAGGGTAGGAAGGGGGGGAGGGGGAGGGGAGCATCCAGTTTGGGTGAGGAGGTTAGTACATCAGAGTCAAACAAAAATAATACAACACTTACTATGGTTTGTAGGATACATCCATACATTGTAGCTGGGAGTTAGGTCTCAACCAGAGGGGGTTAGGGCGTATAAGCATAGATGTGGGTAGGCTTCCAATGAGGGTTTAGGTTAGAATTACCTTGAGGTGGTTGGGGGGGGGGGCACATTTCCCTACCCTGTTGGTGGGAATTACTCTAACAGCCTATATCCTATAGTCTCAGGTAGAGTCTGGTAGCTCAGTTAAACTAAAGGGGCCGGGGGTAAGTGCGTCTGGTTTTTGAAAGTATTGGGAACCTTCATCCGAGGATACATAGCGGTGCCATAGGTACCAGCTTGTTTTATGGGAAGTTGCGCTGGTGGTAGGGGGAATGTATTCCGTTTCCATAAGGAAATTATGATTAATCTTATGGATAACTTTTACCAGGGTAGGGGGTGAGGATTGTTTCCACAGTTGAGCTAGGTTGGCACGGGCGGCTATTAGGATATGCCCCAGGACATATCTGGCAGAAGGGGGAACAGAGGGGGGGAAAATGTGAAATAACGCCAGGGTCGGGTCTTGTGTGATACGGATGGACAAAACCTTGTTTATTAGGTCAAATACCTTTGACCAATAATCGGCAATCACCGGGCATGTCCAGAATATATGGTATATATGGCCTAACGAGCCGCAAAATCTCCAACATTTATTACTCTGGGAGGGCCAAAATTTGTGGAGTCGCTCTGGGGTCAAGTACAGTCTGTTTATTAATTTTATATGCATTTCAGTGTGGTTGAGACACTTGGACATGGAATAGGAGGTCAGAAATATTAGACGCCAATCATTTGGGGTTAGGGTTCTTCCTAGGTCTTGTTCCCATTTCAATTGCGCATTGGTTTTGGGATGGGATGTGGGGGTTATCAGTAGCTTATACAAGTATGTGATGTCGCCTTTAGATTCAGTTAAGGAGAGGCGGGAGAAGAGGGTGAAAGAGGTTGAGTGTAGCGATGAATACTTAGGTGGGATTGATCTCCACCAGTGTGCAATTTGCATATAGTGGAAGATCTCTGTGGCAGGTAGATGGAACTTTGACTGGATAGTTGGGAAAGATGTCAGAGTTAATCCCTCAAGTAGATCGCCCAGGCGTAAAATACCTGCACGTCTCCACTTGGACAGACTAAGGTGGGGTATCATTAATGCCAATGTCGTAATGGAGATCTGAGAGATATGAGAGATGGGGGATGGAAGGGAGGTGGATAATTTGTCCCAGGCTCGTAGTGCAGCCTGTGTGGAGGGAAGGAGAATTATAGAGGTGGGTCGGAGCGATTTTGGAATATGGAAAAGATCAGCTAGGGGGATTGGGTTTGCTCGTAATTGTTCCAGTTCCACCCAGCTCAGATGGGGGTAGGTTCCAAAATAATATTTAGCAGAGGCTAAAAGAGAGAGGCTTCATGGTATAGGGGAATATTAGGTAGATTAAAACCTCCGAACGGTCGTGGTAGGACCATTCTGGAGAGAGCCAACGAGGGTGGTTTTGAGGCCCAAATATATTTGGACATGATGGAAGTGCAGGTTTGTAAGGTCTTTTTTTGGGAAGGAGTATGGAATTGTACGGAAAAGGTACATTAGTTTGGGTAATAGTGCCATTTTAAATGCTGCCATACGTCCCAGCCATGAGACCTCATAAGATGACCAAGATTTTGTAAGAGTTTCCAACGTCTCTATCAGGGGGGAGAGGTTTGCAGAGAAAGTGACGGAAGTGGAAACAGGTATATTGATGCCTAAGTATTTCAGTGTGTGCTTCCGCCAGTTGTATGGGAAGGAGGCTTGGAGTGTCGAGAGAGAATGGGATAGGTTGAAGGGGAGGGCATCCGTTTTGTTTGTGTTAAGTTTATAATAAGATGCTTTGCTATAGGCATCTAGGGTTGAGTGCAAGACTGGTAGGTTTGTAGCGGGGTTAGAGATGAAAAGAAGAACGTCGTCTGCAAAGAGGCTTAGTTTGTGGGTAGTCGGGCCAAGTTGTAACGCCGGGATATGTGGGTTATCTCGTATAGTAATAGCAAGGGGTTCGATTGATAGGACAAATATAAGAGGGGATAGTGGGCTACCCTGTCTAGTACCATTTGTGATAGGGAAAGGGTCAGACAGGAAGCCACCGCTGAACACCCGGGCCGTTGGAGAGCTATATAGCGCCAGGATAGAGGTTAGGATACGGTCTCTAAAACCGAATTTAAGAAGGGCTTCTCGCATGAAATTCCAATTTAATCTGTCAAAGGCCTTCTTCGCATCCAAGGACAGCAAGAGAAGGCCCTGGTCTCCGGATAGGGAGTCTATTAGGTTGAAGACCCTTCGCGTGTTATCAGACGCTTATCTTCCAGGGACGAAGCCAGTTTGGTCCGGGTGTATCAGCAGTGGGAGGAATTTGTTAATGCGTGTTGCAATCATTTTGGCATAAAGTTTGATGTCACAATTTAGTAATGCGATGGGTCGGTAGTTATGGCGGGGTCCTTACCGGGTTTAGGGATGGTGATAATACGTGCTTCTAGGAGTTCTGAGGGAAGTGAGCCGTGGTCTGAAACTGTGTTGAAGAGGGCAGTCAGGAGGGGAGAGAGAGCGTCATGGAAGGTGGCATAAAATTCAGAGACAAATCCGTCTGGGCCAGGGGCTTTGTTTCTAGGGGTGGATTTAATAGCTGCGGACGTTTCCTCTGTCGACCATGGGGTATTGAGTGAAGATATTTGGTCCTGGGTGAGAGTAGGGAAAGAGAGGTTATCTAAGAAAGAAGAAATAGAAGGCGGGGTGGGTTGAGGAGTAGAGGGATCGGTCGCTAGGTTATATAGTTTGGTGTAATACTGAGCAAATTGGTCCGTTATGTCTTTGGGGTTTAATATCTTTTGTTTGGTGGGGGAGTATATACACTTGACCTTGTTCCTGGCTTGTTGGACTCTTAGTTTACGCGCTAGCATTTTGCCAGCTTTATTGCCAATGAGGTAGAATTTGTGGAGCAGTTTATTCAGAGCCGCTTGGGTGCGGGCAAGTAATATTTTTTGGAGTTGGCCTCGAATGGTAGATATTTCATTTTTAAGGGTTCTAGAAGGGTGGGCTATATTCCGAGATTCGAGGACTGATAATTCAGTTTCTAGTTTCATTTGTAGTTGGCGGGCCTGTTTTTTGAGAGTTGCTCCTGCTTGGATGGCAGCTCCACGGGTAACGGCTTTAAAGGCACACCAGTGGTTGATAGGAGAGGTGTCCTGGGGAGAATTAGTGTCTAGATAGGAGTCAATAGAGTCAGAGATAATTTTTTTAGACACTGGATTATTTAGGAGATAAGGGTATAGGCGCCATTGTTGGGGTGGGTTGCGGTGGTCGTGCAAGTTCCACTTCCAGAGAACTGGGGCGTGATCCGACCAGGTAATTGGTAGAATATCTACGTCTTTTGTTCTCTGGAGGGACCATTTGTCACATAGAATCAAGTCTATTCTGGAGTAGGTATTGTGGACAAGAGAGTGGAATGTGTAACCTCGCCCCGAGGGGTTGAGGGTCCTCCATACATCGTAAAGGTCGAATTCTGCGAGGAGGTTGCGAAAGGCTAAGGAGGGGTCGGCATGGGCAGAGGGAATAGGTTGGGAGAATTGACGGGATTTGTCTATTTTTGGGTCTAGGACTAGGTTATAATCACCCAGAACTACTAGGGAGCCCTTTAATGAATTACGTATGGTAAGGAATAGTTTACGTAGGAATGGGACTTGGTTAGAGTTAGGAGCATACAAGGATACTAACGTGACTGGTTTGTCATCTAATAGGCCAGTGAGTATGAGGTATCGGCCACTCTTGTCTGAAATTTGGGAGTGGAGGGTAAAGGAGACATTTTTGCTAAAGAGGATAGCCACTCCGTTTCTTTTAAACGGACCGTTAGCATAGTATCCCATAGGGAAGTTACTGTTCTTAAAGAGGGGAGGGTTAGCAGAGGAGAAGTGGGTTTCCTGCAGGGCCACGACATCCGCTTTTTGTTGGTGGAAGAATGAGAGGGCCAGTCTACGTTTGTTAGGCGAGTTCAATCCTTTGACATTGAGGGATATAAGGTTTAACATTGGGTATTTATTATAGAGACGGTAAGTGAGAATCTATAGTGAACCATGTTGGTGTACTTGTATCGGGTACTAGGATGTAACCGTGGGTGGATATGTAGGTCAAGTCTGGAGCTCAGGAGGGAGGGGGGTATGCGGGGGTAACATGGGGGTGGATCAACTCGGGAGAGTAAAAGGTAAATAACAAAAAGAAAAGGTCCGGTATATTGGACCTGCATGACTACTGCATAGGGGGGAAACGGGGTTCAGGGGTTTGCAGTAGTACAGAAAAAGGTGGAGGCGGGACGGAGGAACGTGCACCGCCACCCAAATATAACTTCTAAGAGGGTAGATCTAATATACGTACATATAGCATGAACCTCACTAATTAGCAGGTGAGTGTACAGGGGCAATGACATACATCAACAGGTAGGAATGACAGAGCAAACTGTAGCCCCATGTTAGATAATATCAATTAAACAGTTGGTGACAGAGTAAACCTGTAACTTGCAGACCTAGGGTAGAAGTATGTAGTTAAGCATATAATAACATTAGAAAATGAAAAACGAGGTAAAAAAGAAGAAACCTTCAAGAGAAAATCATCTCCCCTTTAAGAGGGGAGAGGAGGTCTGCAGTTTCCGTAAACCGGGGATACCGGTATGGAAATATGAAAGGACCCGAAATATTATTCCGGAGGCTCAGGTGGTCGACCAGTCCTGGCGGACGGCTGTCGCTCGGGACGATGTAGGAGGCTTCTGGATGGATATGTCCCAATCTAGCAGTAACTTCACTCCCGCATCTAGGGAGGAAATTATATAGGTCGAGTCGTCGTGTGTAATTATCAATTTCACCGGAAATCCCCAGCGGTAATGAATGTCGTGGGACCTTAAGGCGAGAGTGATAGGGGTAAGGGCACGCCTCTTTGCTATTGTAACAGCCGAGAAATCCTGGAAGATTTGAAGTCCTCCCAAGATGTCGGAGTTCTTGGATTCCCTGGCGGCCCTCATGATACGCTCCTTGACTGGGAAGAAATGAACCCTAAGTAGGGTGTCTCTGGGGAGATCAGATGAGACGGTACGTGGTCTAGGGAGTCGGTGAATGCGGTCGATCAGGAGTTCTGAGGTGACCGCAGTTGGGAGGAGTTTCTTAAATAAAGCTGTGGCGTAGGACTCCAGTTCAGAGTTGGAGACTGAATCTGGAATGCCCCTGATCTTGACGTTGTTCCGTCGTGATCTGTCCTCCATATCTGCCAGTTTGGACTTAAATTGGTCCATATCTTGTTGTTGACGGTCATGGGATGTTAGTAGGTCATTGTGGGAAGCAACCAGTTCCTCCATCTTGCGTTCTAAGTGATCTGTCCGGTCTCCCAGTGCTCCCAGTTCAACCTTGACCTTACGGACGGCTGAAGTTAGGTCCTTGGAGAGTTCAGACTTAAAGGCGGATAGTATCTGGCATAGGGTTCTCACGGTCAGGGGGGCATCTGAATCACAATCCACTCCTGATATTGAAAGAGCGGAGGTCAGGACATTTGTTCCCATGGGGTCCAACTTGGCCGGGGAGGAGGAGACACTTTGTAAGGGAGAGATTTGGAGGGGCTTCTGGGGGGGAAGGAGACCTTAGGGGGCATTATGTCTTTGGCCTTTTTGGGGGCCATCTCTCAACACTAGAAACGTACGTAGAGGGCACGAGGAAGTTCACCTCGAGGTTGGGTCCAATCAACGGAAGTAATGAAACAGGAGAGCTCAGTCACATTTGATCTATGTACGTGTTATTCATGCAAACATGGGTGGCGGTGAACGGTTGTAAGAGCGTTTACATTTCAGAGAGTTCGTGGATATATAGCATCATGGTCATAAAGCAGGCAGTTGGGAATTTAGGGTGTGGGCGGAGGGGGGTGAATTGGTCCCTAAGTCGTAGGTTTAGGATGTAACCCCTGCGCTGCTGGAATTTGTAGGAGAGCTGTGTAGGTGGCAGGGGATCTCCACAGAGAGGGGTATCTGATAGGGGAGAAGGGGGGGTAGGTAACAACTACTTTTCCTTTGCAGGCGTCACCGGTTGCCGCGAACCCCCGCTTAGGCGTCTCTGCTTCTCAGGTTTTGCAGGGTCACCTGGTGAGTAGGGTCCGAGGCGCTCCTCTGGATGTCGTGACCCGCAGGGGTCAAGAGAGGTGGACGGAGCTAGAGTCCTGTAGCCGCACGACGGGTCGCCTGCCTTCGGCGTTGAGTGCTTGGTATGCGGGTCTTGGGGGACGAGAGGGCCCAGGCCTAGGTCCGGAGAAAACTGCACGGAGGTCAGGTGGAATGAGAGGTGCCGGGGGCCAGGAGCCGTACAGCTGCCTGATGTGTGGGTCCCGGATATCGGGGCGCCCAGGTATGTGTGTTGTTGCGGAGGGAGGGTAACAGGAGCGGGGTGTAGCGGGACCGCGGTCAGTGTCAGCCCTCACCTCAAGATGGCCGCCGGCAGCGGGGCGGGTCGAATGGTCTGCACGGCTCTCTCTTTCTCCGCGGCTCGGCAGCGGCGTAGTCGCGGTGATGTGGCAGCCGGCGGTCAGGTACAAGGCAGTGAGAAGTGCGGGTGATTTTCAATTGGGAGAGTCTTCTTCTCGGGTCTCCTTTAACAGGAGCTCTAGCAGTGGCACAACTTCTCCCTTCTGCGTCCAGGCCACGTCCCGGAGCTGGTGTATTTTGCAAAGAAAAGTGCTGGTCAAAGGTAGAACTGCAGTACTGGCTATTTGCCAGTATTCAAGATGGCGCCTCTAGCTTCCAGTTACAGGCCTTTTATAGCCCAGAGCCCAGGGTGTCCTGTGAACATTGGAGGTGCCTGCATGTGTGGCCCGAGGGTACTGGGGTCCCCCTCACCTCCTCGTTCGTCTGGACTCTCAGCAGTGAACTCGGCTGTCTTCTGGGGAGGCTCACAGGGATTCAGCCCAAGACTCCCAGATTCCAAGATGGCCGCCGGCCAGTGCACAAGTGAGGTAAGTGCACTTTAAATGTATATTCCGAGGTCTGTCTGTTTAAATATGTCGTCCTGCAGACGGCCGGGGGTCTGGGGCAGGCTGGGGAGCGATGTGGGGAGAGTTAGGCGGAGTCCAGCGGTGCCACGGGTCCCGTTTCGTCCGCGAAGCGGCCCAGAGCCCAAAGTCGGGACAGCGTCAAACTCGAGGCCCCGGTCTCTGGAGCTCGAGTAGGCCGTGATCGTCAAAACGTTGCCGCGGCCTCCCGGCGGGTTCCTCTCGTTCAGGGAGACGCCCACAGCCGTGGACAAGGTCAGAGAGGGTGGACCCGAGTGCTGGGGATAATTGTTATTGCGGGTTTACACCATAGAAATGCAGGAGCCCCTGCACAACACTTCCTCTCCTAGCAGCGTCCAAGCCACGCCCCGTAACTGTATGTTTTAACTGCTTACTGTGTGAGTTGTAATCATGTAATCATGTGTATACTGTACATTGTGATATTTTGAATCCATATCCTTTTAATAACAAATATATACATCAATGAGCTTTGGAACTCAGATAATGTGTGGGTGTATTGTTTTCTCTTATGGGATGCAGTGTTTTGCTATATATATGTAGCGCACATTCATGTCACATGATAATAAGATGTGCAGGTGTTTACAATATATATTAGAGCGGGCATTTTAAATATTTGTGAGAAAGCAATTTGGCATTCACAGTCTGGTGTAATTTTGAACTAGAGGCCAGTATCTTTTAGCTTCTCCACTATTTTCTTACTGCCGCTATTAAAATCATTTACCCAAACAACAGTATTATGTTATGTCTCACTTTTCGTTTTTTCAGATGGAATTATTGGCATCAATAAATAATGCACGTTGCATGGCCTTATGTAATAATCAGCTAGAATAACCTCTCTGCAAAAAATTGCAACGCATATTTTGTAAATGAATCTTTTCATCTTCTACATCATTGCATATTCTATGTATCATTAGAAATTGCAAATACGGTAACCCATTAACTAATTGAACAGGGTGGGCACTAGACGCATGCAACAGAGTATTGCAATCTGTTGCTTAAGTATACAACGATGTAATCAACTGATTATTTTGTAAAAAGACAGATACATCCAAAAAATGAATTGTAGTAGGTTGAATATCATAAGTAAAGATTAACGTCACACATCATTTCTTCAAACTGTGCTTAAGACCCAGACCATAACATAAATAAATCGTCTATATATCTTGTATAGAAATGTATATATTTATAATGGTCTATATTATAAAAAAATAAATTTTGTTAAACATAAACATAAAGGAATTTGCAAACGCCGGTGCTACACAGCTGCCCATAGCACACCCGAGGGCTTGCAGAAGGACCTGATTATCAAATAGAAAGTACTACTAAGGGTTAAGAGCATAAGTTGTAAAAATAAAGGCAATGACGGACCCTTATAACTGGAATTACCTTCCAATAATTTACGTACTACTTGTACTCCTCTATCAATAGGTATATTAGTATACAGACTTTTTATGTATGCAGTTCTGGCTCCGAGCTGGAGACCCTATACAGGATGCCAGTGTCAAGATTTTGGCGCTGGTATTCTGACATCCAGGATCTCGACCACCGGGATCCTGACCTGATCCCCTGTCTGGCAGTTGGGCACCTGTTTTTCTGGCAATTGCAAGGTCAGGTGGGCCCTGTAAACATGTACTTACCATCCTCAGAATAAAGTGCATTCATTGGCATACTATAGTATTGAATAAAGAGTATAGTACCGGAATATAATGTATGGGATTTTTCACATAACCCCGTTCCCCATGAGCATTGGTTGATGCAGTGCATTACCTGTTCAGTTGTATTTCATTAATTTTATTAAGCAAAATATCCCATAAAAATATGGCACAGAGCGACTGTGTTTCTATACATTGTACAAATACCCTTAATTCCTGTGTGTAATTAATTAATTGATTAATGTTATTTAAACAAAACTGACAACATAGGTCACCCTGAACACTTCAATTGCTATTTGACTACATACTATAAACATACAGTAGATGTGTGTCAGAACATACAGTAGATGTGTGTCAGAAGATCACTCAGGGATCTTAATTTACTTAAAAAGGTATTAGTATCCTTCAAATAAGTGGGTTTCTTGCTACATGTACCTATGAGTGCCGCCATTGAGATTCTGCTATATATATATATATATATATATATATATATATAGTGACAGGAATTTTATAGAAGGAGTAAAGGGGGTAATTCTGAATTGATCGCAGCAGGATTTTTGTTAGCAGTTGGGCAAAACCATGTGCACTGTAAGGGTGGCAGATATAACATGTGCAGAGGGATGCTAGATTTGGCATGCGTCTAGTGCCCACCCTGTTCAATCTGCAATCTAAATTGCAGTGTAAAAATAAAGCAGCCAGTATTTACCCTGCACAGAAACAAAATAACCCACCCAAATCTAACACTCTCTGAACATGTTATGTCTGCCTCCCCTGCAGTGCACATGGTTTTGCCCAACTGCTAACAAAAATCCTGCTGCGATCAACTCAGAATTACCCCCAAAATCCAACACACTATCACACTTCATTTCCACCTCAGGCAGGATGCAGCCTCACATGCAGGTTTTGCTGGTCAGGTTTTACAGGCAGTTCATAATACAAATACAGCATTATAACATTCCAAGTTCTGGTAGTCACAAACATTGCATATTCCAAATGGCTCCTAACATAACCCTAGACTCCCATCTATCACCTAGCCACTTGCTGGCATCAGAAGTAATGGCCTACTGTACAGAACAAAACACATTTTTAAAGATAGCAGACAAGGTGAAGTGATTAGCACAGCTCTGGCTAGCAAGAGACTCAGTTAAAACCCAGAATGTATT
Source organism: Pseudophryne corroboree (assembly GCF_028390025.1). NCBI lineage: Eukaryota > Metazoa > Chordata > Amphibia > Anura > Myobatrachidae > Pseudophryne > Pseudophryne corroboree. Next base: position 320,485,750 of record NC_086451.1, read on the forward strand.
CCCATCAGACCTATAGCTGCTGCTCCACTCCCACAAAAGTCTCCTGCTCCACATTAACCTCAAGTGGAATCATGCTGTCCCTGCCTCTTTATACATATACAGTATATATATATTACACCCACCTGGCTATTTCCTTTATATCTTGTTATTACACTCACAAGCGCTTATTCTCTCCACTACCTATTTTTATCTATGTGTATACCATACAGAAACTTTGTATTATGAGCTGCTACTCTTAAAAGGGTGAAGGAGTGTTATTTATAACATCTTATTACTGCACGCCAGTACTTAAGCGCCTAGGTTTTTGCTACTCTTTTTATATATATATATATATATATATATATATATGTACACACAGTTTTAGTGTTTGTAGTGTTATGCTTTGCACATAAGTGAGTGGACTGCAGACCCAGAATTCCTGAGCCAGCTATTGTCTCATTTGTTAATGGCAAAGTAATTCATACACTGTGTAACCTTTGAATTTTAATGTTGCGCAATACAAATGTGGGGTACAGATGATGTATCAAGCATTGGAAAGTGATAAAGTGGAGAGAGATAAGGTACCAACCAATAGTTTCTGTCAATTCCCAAGTTGTGTTTGAAAAATGTCAGTAAGGAGCTGATTAGTTGTTAGTTTTTCTCTCTCCACTTCATCACTCTCCAAGACTTAGTACATCTGCCCATTAGGCTGAATTAATCATGTGATGGAATGCTATGGATATTCTTTATATGTAGGCTTACCATACTTTCCCTTTAAATTGGGACACTCATGAATTGCACAGGTTCTGTGACTGGCTTAATTCAAGCCTGCATTTTACCTGGTTTTAATCAGCCATAGAAACTGTGCAATGCATGTGTGTCCCAGTTTAAAGGGATAGTGTGGTAAGCCTATTTATATTATATCAGCAAAAGTAGTATTTAATTGTGACATCATTAGAAATCCCTAACTGCCATAACTGCAATTAAAAAATATACTAAATTTGATGGGTAAAGAAAAAAAGTAAATGTTAAACTGATGCAGCACAATTACAGTATGTGACCTTCTGATGTATAATGTCAACACACATCTACTGTATGTTTATAGTATGTAGTCAAATAGCAATTGAAGTGTTCAGGGTGACCTATGTTGTCAGTTTTGTTTAAATAACATTAATCAATTAATTAATTACACACAGGAATTAAGGGTATTTGTACAATGTATAGAAACACAGTCGCTCTGTGCCATATTTTTATGGGATATTTTGCTTAATAAAATTAATGAAATACAACTGAACAGGTAATGCACTGCATCAACCAATGCTCATGGGGAACGGGGTTATGTGAAAAATCCCATACATTATATTCCGGTACTATACTCTTTATTCAATACTATAGTATGCCAATGAATGCACTTTATTCTGAGGATGGTAAGTACATGTTTACAGGGCCCACCTGACCTTGCAATTGCCAGAAAAACAGGTGCCCAACTGCCAGACAGGGGATCAGGTCAGGATCCCGGTGGTCGAGATCCTGGATGTCAGAATACCAGCGCCAAAATCTTGACACTGGCATCCTGTATAGGGTCTCCAGCTCGGAGCCAGAATCCCAACAGCCGGGATCCCGAACAAGCATCCACCGCCATGCTGGATCGGTGAGCCGCCCAGGAGGAAGGGGGGGAGGGGAGCGGTTAGGTTTAGGCTGCATAGGGAGGGTTAGTCTACCCCTCAAGGGGGTTAGATTTAGGTTGCGGGGATGGGGGGCTAGGGTTAGGCAACCTTCATGGGCAGTCAGGGTTGGGCTGTGTGTGTGTGTGTCAGCTCTATGACACTGATGAAGGGACTCAAGAGCTGCTCTGTGACACTGATGAGGGGACTCAGGAGCTGCACCACTCTCTGTGCACTGTGCATACAGAACACAGTGCAGGAAGGATTCAAGAGGAGCCAGCCATGGGAGATGAGTACTCAGGCACACTGGGAGGGGGCACTGTTTGCATACAGGGGGCACTGTGTGGCATACAGGTGGACACTGTGGGGCATATTAAGGGGGGCACTGGGGCATATTGGGGTATAAAATGAAGTATCCACTCTGGGTGCCAAATACTGTACATATGTTAGCTATGTCAATGAGTCTAACAACTTAAGGTGGGGCCTTGGGGAATTGTGGTAAGGTCTAAAAATTAGATACAAAGAAGTTAGTCTTTCTTGAAGTGGAAGGGATCAAGTGATAATGCTGTACCACTGATATTTATAGCCTAGCTAGTGTAAAGCAGCCAGATTTACACACAATGTAAGAACCCAATGGTTCCTGGGACATTATACAAAGGTGCAGCTGTATATACTGTTTGTCAAAACTCTGGATTTTACTTGAGTATGACAGGAAAGGCTCTGCCCCACCTAACTGCACATCACTGGTGTAAAGATAACTAATAATTACAATTTTTATGAGGAGTCGAGTGTGGGACTGGAACTGGTTCTGGAGGAAGAAGTGATTTCCTTATAGGATCCCAGGATTAGCCGATCAGTTTGTTAAAGTCAGAGAAAAATTAAAGGTCTATTAGTTATGGAGTTCGGAGGTAATCAGGAACAATCAGACAATGGCTATTCACACATTGCAGATAAAGAGCTCATTAATATATGTGGAAGAAAGGTTTATGAGTGGCTCTCCCCGAACTCCAAAGGTTAATGTTATTTAGGAAAGACACTACTTATAACCCTTGTTCAATGATTAAACAGACCTAGCATATGTTCCAGAAATGGAAACAATGTTCTGAAAATGATAGGAATATGTAGATCATGAAAATTTTATATGTCACTTTCACAATTTGTTTGTGTCTTCTTCATCTACCCAGCAGAACCTCAATCGAATCCAAACATCAGTGTACAAAGACGTAGGTACATGTATGTGTGAAATGTTCATCGCAAATCAGACATTATAGGCCAAAGCACTGTCCCAGCATACTCTATAGGTTGAATGTTGTCCCACACCCAACCAGTGGTCCCGTGACCGCCGAGTGCATATAGAGGATGTCTCGTCCTCCTCCCTGTCTACCCAAAATATGGTCAAGTGTCTGATTTGCGAAATGCATACATACTTGTGTCTAGGTCACCGATTATTGTATGAAATATTATTTTCTTATGTTAATAATTGATGGCAGTTATTGTTTGCTGCCATAGGGTGGACTGTCAAAGTCAAAAATAATTATATAAAAAGAACATACAAACTGCACACATATGAGTTGCTATACTTGCAAATACGCACAGCGAGCACAGCAATATATGGTAACACATGCATTTACATGGACATGCCACAGAGATGGATTCGAAACTTATTTCATGCAGTACATAATTATAATAATATCAAGTGCCAGACATCATGATGATTTAAAATTATATAATGAAGTAATGTCATGTATGTGTATTATTTGAACGAAGCAAGATACACCTGTCATATTTGGTATTAAAGCAAGCAGATTAATGTGTAGATTCATTTGATACTTGTTATTAAGTTGTAGGACATTGCAACAAATAATTATGATTAAATGTATAAAAGCTAAAATCACTTTTATTAGAACAATAGATATTCCAAACAGGTAGTGGACAGGAAGCTCAAGCCAGCCCTTTGGATGTCTTCAAGGCTGAACCTGATTAGCATATACAGTGACTCATCATGAATGAGTAAGTTCCCTCCCCCAAACTAGATAACACATTGCTGATCACACAGGAAGCCAGTTCCTGTTTTGTACCAGAGGATGATGGAGTTGCTGGCAGAACAGTGCCTGCATGATTTTACACAGAGAGAGAGAGAGAGAGAGATATAAGATGCATTGAGGGAATTGTATTGTATGCTGGCCTGTAACTGTAACTGTATGTAACTGTATGTAACTGTATGTTTTAACTGCTTTCTGTGTGAGTTGTAATCATATAATTATGTGTATACTGTACATTGTGATATATTGAATCCATATCCTTTTAATAACAAATATATAAATCAATGAGCTTTGGAACTCAGATAATGTGTGGGTGTATTGTTTTCTCTTATGGAATGCAGTGTTTTGCTATATATATGTAGCACACATTCATGTCACATGATAATAAGATGTGCAGGTGTTTACTATATATATTAGAGCGGGCATTTTAAATATTTGTGAGAAAGCAATTTGGCATTCACAGTCTGGTGTAATTTTGAACTAGAGGCCAGTATTTTTTAGCTTCTCCAACTATTTTCTTACTGCCGCTATTAAAATCATTTACCCAAACAACAGTATTATGTTATGTCTCACTATTCATTTTTTCAGATGGAATTTTTGGCATCAATAATGCACGTTGCATGGCCTTATGTAATAATCGGCTAGAATAACCTCTCTGCAAAAATTTGCAACGCATATTTTGTAAATTAATCTTTTCATCTTCTTCATCATTGCATATTCTATGTATCATTAGAAATTGCAAATACGGTAACCCATTAACTAATTGAACAGGGTGGGCACTAGACGCATGCAACAGAGTATTGAAATCTATTGCTTTAGTATACAACGATGTAATCAACTGATTGTTTCGTGAAGAGACAGATACATCCAAAAAATGAATTGTAGTAGGTTGAATATCATAAGTAAAGATTAACGTCACACATCATTTCTTCAAACTGTGCTTAAGACCCAGACCATAACATAAATAAATTGTCTATATATCTTGTATAGAAATGTATATATTTATAATGGTCTATATTATAAAAAAAATGTTTGTTAAACATAAACATAAAGGAATTTGCAAACGCCGGTGCTACACAGCTGCCCATAGCACACCCGAGGGCTTGTAGAAGGACCTGATTATCAAATAGAAAGTACTACTAAGGGTTAAGAGCATAAGTTGTAAAAATAAAGGCAATGACGGACCCTTATAACTGGAATTAACTTCCAATAATTTACATACTACTTGTACTCTACTATCAATAGGTATATTAGTATACAGACTTTTTATGTATGCAGTACACAGCCAACACGGTGTCAGAAGATCACCCAGGGATCTTAATTTACTTAAAAAGGTATTAGTATCCTTCAAATAAGTGGGTTTCTTGCTACATGTACCTATGAGTGCCGCCATTGAGATTCTGCTATATATATATATAGCTATATATATATATATATATATATATATATATAGTGACAGGAATTTTATAGATGGAGTAAAGGGGGTAATTCTGAATTGATCGCAGCAGGATTTTTGTTAGCAGTTGGGCAAAATCATGTGCACTGCATGGGAGGCAGATATAACATGTGCAGAGGGATGTTAGATTTGGGTGTGGTGTGTTCAATCAGCAATCTATATTGCAGTGTAAAAATAAAGCAGCCAGTATTTACCTTGCACAGAAACAAAATAACCCACCCAAATCTAACTCTCTCTGAACATGTTATATCTGCCTCCCCTGCAGTGTACATGGTTTTGCCCAACTGCTAACAAATATCCTGCTGCGATCAACTCAGAATTACCCCCAAAATCCAACACACTATCACACTTCATTTCCACCTCAGGCAGGATGCAGCTTCACATGCAGGTTTTGCTGGTCAGGTTTTACAGGCAGTTCATAATACAAATACAGCATTATAACATTCCAAGTTCTGGTAATCACAAACATTGCATATTCCAAATGGCTCCTAACATAACCCTAGACTCCCATCTATTGCCTAGCCACTTGCTGGCATCAGAAGCAATGGCCTACTGTACAGAACAAAACACATTTTTAAAGATAGCAGACAAGGTGAAGTGATTAGCACAGCTGTGGCTAGCAAGAGACTCAGTTAAAACCCGGAATGTATTCCCATCAGATCTATAGCTGCTGTTCCACTCCCACAAAAGTCTCCTGCTCCACATTAACCTCAAGTGGAATCATGCTGTCCCTGCCTCTTTATACATATACAGTATATATATATATATATATATATATATATATATATATTTATATACACACACAGTTTTAGTGTGTGTGGTGTTATGCTTTGCACATAAGTGAGTGCACTGCAGACCCAGAATTCCTGAGCCAGCTATTGTCTCATTTGTTAATGGCAAAGTAATTAATACACTGTGTAACCTTTGAATTTTAATGTTGCGCAATACAAATGTGGGGTACAGATGATGTATCAAGCATTGGAAAGTGATGAAGCGGAGAGAGATAAGGTACCAACCAATCGTTTCTGTCAATTCACAAGTTGTGTTTGAAAAATGTCAGTAAGGAGCTGATTAGTTGTTAGTTTTTCTCTCTCCACTTCATCACTCTCCAAGACTTAGTACATCTGCCCATTAGGCTGAATTCATCATGTGATGGAATGCTATGGATATTCTTTATATGTAGGCTTACCATACTTTCCCTTTAAATTGGGACACTCATGAATTGCACAGGTTCTGTGACTGGCTTAATTCAAGCCTGCTTTTTACCTGGTTTTAATCAGCCATAGAAACTGTGCAATGCATGTGTGTCCCAGTTTAAAGGGATAGTGTGGTAAGCCTATTTATATTATATCAGCGAAAGTAGTATTTCATTGTGACATCAATAGAAATCCCTAACTGCCATAACTGCAATTAAAAAATATACTAAATTTGACGGGTAAAGAAAAAAAGAAAATGTTAAACTGATGCAGCACAATTACAGTATGTGACCTTCTGATGTATAATGTCAACACACATCTACTGTATGTTTATAGTATGTAGTCAAATAGCAATTGAAGTGTTCAGGGTGACCTATGTTGTCAGTTTTGTTTAAATCACATTAATCAATTAATTAATTACACACAGGAATTAAGGTTATTTGTACAATGTATAGAAACACAGTCGCTCTGTGCCATATTTTTATGGGATATTTTGCTTAATAAAATTAATGAAACACAACTGAACAGGTAATGCACTGCATCAACCAATGCTCATGGGGAACGGGGTTATGTGAAAAATCCCATACATTATATTCCGGTACTATACTCTTTATTCAATGCTATAGTATGCCAATGAATGCACTTTATTCTGAGGATGGTAAGTACATGTTTACAGGGCCCACCTGACCTTGCAATTGCCAGAAAAACAGGTGCCCAACTGCCAGACAGGGGATCAGGTCAGGATCCCGGTGGTCGAGAGCCTGGATGTCAGAATACCAGCGCCAAAATCTTGACACTGGCATCCTGTATAGGGTCTCCAGCTCGGAGCCAGAATCCCAACAGCCGGGATCCCGAGCAAGCATCCACTGCCATGCTGGATCGGTGAGCCGCCCAGGAGGAAGGGGGGGGAGGGGAGCGGTTAGGTTTAGGCTGCATAGGGAGGGTTAATCTGCCCCTCAAGGGGGTTAGATTTAGGTTGCGGGGATGGGGGGCTAGGGTTAGGGAACCTTCATGGGCAGTCAGGGTTGGGCTGTGTGTGTGTGTGACAGCTCTATGACACTGATGAAGGGACTCAAGAGCTGCTCTGTGACACTGATGAGGGGACTCAGGAGCTGCACCACTCTCTGTGCACTGTGCATACAGAACACAGTGCAGGAAGGATTCAAGAGGAGCCAGCCATGGGAGATGAGTACTCAGGAACACTGGGAGGGGGCACTGTAAGCATACAGGGGGCACTGTGTGGCATACAGGGGGACACTGTGGGGCATATTAAGGGGGGCACTGGGACATATTGGGGTATAAAATTAAGTATCCACTCTGGGTGCCAAATACTGAACATATGTTAGCTATATCAATGAGTCTAACAACTTAAGGTGGGACCTTGGGGAATTGTGGTAAGGTCTAAAAATTTGAAACAAAGAAGTTAGTCTAATTTGATTTTTCTTGAAGTTGAAGGGATCAAGTGATAATACTGTACCACTGATATTTATAGCCTAGCTAGTGTAAAGCAGCCAGATTTACACACAATGTAAGAACCCAATGGTTCCTGGGGACATTATACAAAGGTGCAGCTGTATATACTCTTTGCCAAAACTCTGGATTTTACTTGAGTATGTCAGGAAAGGCTCTGCCCCACATCACTGCACATCACTGGTGTAAAGATAACTAATAATAACAATTTGTATTGGTTATCAGTCTTTAATATGGACAGTTGGTCATATTTGTTCTATGGGTGGTATTAATTTTGGCATATCTTCACTGGGAATTCAATGTATAAATTTAGATTTTCATAATATATTTTTGGGGGTTTGTAATATACATTTTTGAATATTTATTTTCTTTGCTCTAATGATTTAGAAAAATCAGCTGTATAGGTAATATTTATGTGAATTATGTTTATATGTGTTTTGAACAAATTGACATTACTGTGAAATGTGTTTATTATGAAGTGTTATATATTTATATACAGTATAGGGTATTCAATTAAACTGCGGGAATCATGTGAAGCATTTTAGTGATTTATTTGTGACAAGTTTTTTAATCTTAATTAACTTTGATGAAAATATTGTTAAATTACATGTTGCTCGCGAAGAATGTAACTTTCTGACCTGGCAATGTAAAAAAAAAAAAACATTTTAGTTTGAGTAAGCAACGTCCAAAAATGTAAGAAATTAACTTTATCTAGAGCTTGAAACCTGTAGTTATAGTTCTTTTGTGTTCAGCCTTGAAATGGTACAATTTTAAATAATGATGACAAGTACTATAGCACTGGGTGAACATGGAAGGGAACGTTATGGCAGCTTTTATGTGTAATGGCTAAAGAGTGTTACTTTCAATAATGGACAATTAAAGAAAAAGGCTTATCTGTATGTAACAAGAAATGTCCATGGTAACAGCTTCTGCAAGCCTATCTCCTGTCTTGGGGAGGAAAGAGAGTTTGAAAACTAAACCCGTACTACACTATATATATATATTTTCAGCGTCTGGGCCTCGCATGTCAATGATGCGCACATGCCCCATTCACTACAATGGGAGCGTCTCTGTGCACTTCCTTAGTGGGGCTAGGCCCCGGATCTCCTAGTCCCACTGGGAGTGCACGTTTGTGATGGAGCCGGACTAGATGAGCTTTAAAAAAAAAAAAGTGTTCATAGTTAATTTGTATCCATTAACAAAATGCAAAGTCAATGAACAGAAGAGAATTCTAATTCAAATCAATATTTCGTTTGACCAACCTTTGCCTTTAAAATAGCCTCAATTCTTCTAGGTACACTTGCATACAATTTTTGAAGGAACTTGGCAGGGAAGTTGTTCCAAACATCTTGAAGAACTAACCACAGAACTTCTGTTGATCTAGACTTGCTGTAGACTAGCTCAACTTCTGTCTCTGCATGTAATCCCAGACAGACTTGGTGATGTTGAGATCAGGACTCTTGTTCTTCTTTATGCTGAAGATAGTTCTAATTCAGACCTGATCGGTGCTGTGCGTTTTCGCACAGCAGACGATCAGGTCTGAACTGCGCATGCGCTGCAGTGCGCCAGCACATGCCAGACAGCCCACGGCCGTCTCAGCCCTGAGATCGCCTCTGCCTGATTGACAGGCAGAGGTGGTTGCTGGGCAGGAGGGGTAGGCTGGCGGTGCTTGGCCGCGGTTTAGGGAGTGCAGTCTGGGCAATGCAGGCGTGCCTGGACCGTGTGGGGGGTGGGCGCGGCGGCTGTGTGACATCACACGCAGCAGCTACGACCCTCACAGCAATGAGTAGCTCCCTGCCAGCGCGTAGGAGCTGCACTGGTAGGAAGCTACTTCTAAAGTACAAAAGCATCGCCGCTATGCGATGCTTTTGTACTTGTGCGGGGGGAGGGAAGGGGGTCGGTCCTGACATGCGGGGCGGACTAGCCCTGTGCTGGGCATTCCCCCGCATGTCTGTGTGACTGATCATAGATGTGCTAAATTTAGCACATGTACAATCAGGTCTGAATTAGGCCATGTGTGTTTGGGGTGGTTGTCCTGCTGCAAAACAAATTTGAAGCCAATCAGATAAAGGCTTGAAATATCTCACTGTGCATGTAATGAGTCTATATAATATTAGTTTCACTTTTTAGTTGAATTACTGAAATAAATGAACTTTTGCGTTGTATTCTAATTTTCTGAGTTTCACCTGTGTGTGTGTATATATATATATATATATATATATATATATATATATATATATTACACACACACACACAAAAGGGTCAGCAGCACCCTAAAGGTTAGCCAAACCTCTGTGGTGGCTGGCCACACCCCCTATGGAGGCTTTGAGCATGGGCCTGCACCACTGCATTCCCCAGGTGGGCCCTCCATGCTCAGACACTGGGTAAGTGGCTGGGGTATATGTGTGTGAGAGGGAGGTGGCTGGGACAGTGCTGGGTATATATGTGCAAGAGAGAGGAGGTTGGCGTATGTGTGTGTGTGTGTGTGTGTGGTGGAGCTGCATTGAGCTGTATTTATGTACCATTCTGCGGTGGCTGAAGCAGGGCTAGGGTAGCTTTATGTGTAAGAGTGTGAAGGCTGGGACAGTAGCATTTACTGTATGTATGTGTGAGAGGTAGGTGGCTGGGGTATATGAGTGTGAGAGGAAGGTGGCTGGGGCAGTGTTGGGTATATACGTTAGAGAGGTAGGTCTATGTGTTTGAGAGGGAGGTGGCTGGTCTAATATATTCATCATATTTTTCATATACATTATACAGTCAAAACTCTGATGCAAATGTTAGTATGACAGGAAAGGCGCTGCCTCACCTGCCTCACCCCACCGCACGACAATGCTGGGTATACAGTATATGTGTGAGGGTTAGGTAGCTGGGATATATGTGTATGAGAGGGAGGTGGCTCAAGCAAGGCTGGATTCAGTGGTGAATTTCCCATTAGGCACGTGAGGCACTGTATGTGCCTGGAGGTGGCATTTGTTTGGGGGGGACACATGGATGCTTGTATTTGTACTGTTAGTAAAAACAGTACTAGTAACTCCAAAATATTTCCACTGTACTGTACAGAATTCCATCTTGAATGCAGTGTACATGGATAAGACATGCACATACTTTATGCTGTCCTACTTAGTAAATATGTTATACATAATAAAAAATAAATAATTGTCATAGTTAGTGGCTTTATGTATGTGTGTGTGACTGAGTGGAGCTACCTTAATGGTAGTTACTCTATGTATCATACAGAGGTGGCTGAGGCAAGGCTAGGGTATCATATAACTTGTATGATAGATGACATGTTTTAATAACACCCACCCTCACAGCCCAAACTATGATAATTAAAAAAAAAGGTTTACACACCAAATGATTCCCCACTCCCACTGTAGCTCCACCCACATTATCCACAATTACCCTCCAAGGAAGCAGCAGTGAGAGCAGCTCTAACAAAATCTGAATTACGTTCTCAGTGCAGTCCCTGCTCCCTACACAACAGCCTATAATCCCTGCTCCCTACACATACATCTTTCCATCCCACATCTCCACACATACACCCTGCAATCCCTGCTCCCCACACATATACCGTGTGATCCCTTCTCCATACTCATAGATATAGTTACTTCTGTTCTATAAATAAATATTGCTTGGGCTGTTACTCAGTTGTACCCACTCACTCACGATCACTAACTGTAGTAATAAATTTACATATGCTTCAATACACACCTGTACAGAGAATACAAAATAAGAATTCATTTAATATGAGCCATGATTTGCATATAACATATACTTCATTAGCTATTTTATAGTGTTGTGACCTGATACTCTTTAAGCGGTCTGTACCAGGGACGTGGTGTCAGGGGAGGCAGGGCCTCCCCTGTCATTAATGATTAACAGAAAAAAGATACTTATGACACATATTTTGTATCATCTTTATATTACGCTAATCATTTTAATACCTTAAATTGGTTTGGGAGGCACTGATAGCAGTGCCTACGGTTGGCAATTGGAACGGGATTAAACAGGGGGCGGGACCAAGCACTTGGGCTGTAAAAGCCCATTTTAAAAAATGGTGAAAGCGGCACATCTACAAGTGCCTCGTTGACAGGGACACCACTCCCATGTCAGCGAGGCAGCTGAGATTGGACAGCGGATCCAGAGCTGGATCCGCTGTCCAATCACCCATATGTGGCAGGCGGAAGCGGCGGCGGGACCCGACAGTGACTGGCGGCGGCAGGGGCTGGGCCCTGTCCTCACCTGTTTGCTGCAGCTGCTGGCTGGAGGTGAGCTGCTGCAGAGCAGAGAGGAGCAGGAGCATGCTGGAGCTGACTTACTCGGGCCGTCATGATGACTCCGGGTGCCTGTGTTGTGTGATACTGCAGTTAGCGCTGTCCACAGGGAGAGCGTTCAGGACCCGGGAGCAGCAGAGAGGAGGTGACCACTGGCAACACACACACACCACACACACACACCCACACACACCCACACACACACACATACACACACACACATGCCCCCCCCCCACACACACACACATACTGCCTCCCCAGCCTATGACCTCACCGCACGTCATTGGTCTGTATGGTCCCTGTTCCCTACACAACAGCCTGCGATCGCTGCTCCCTAAACATACACCCTTCTGTCCCTGCTCAATATACATACACTATGCGATCCCTGCTGACCTACACATACAATGTACGATCCTTGCTCCCCACACATACATTGTAAGGTCCCTGCTCACTACACATACACTGTGCAGTCCCTAGAAAACAATAGAGATCTGCTGTGCCAGCTACAGCTGGTAAAGGGGTGTCATACCCTGGGTTGAGTAATGTTACTAAAATATATAATATACCAGCCCTGTTGCTTATTTACTCCCAATAAAAATAATTAAATGTAGACAGATAGGCTAAATGAATAACAATACAAATTTATTATACATAAAAAGAAATGTTACAGATAAAATCACTCTAGTTATGTCACCCCGCTAATATACAGTAAATGCATAAGTATTTGGACTTTTAACATCTCCCAGAACTTGCTTAGACTAGTTTAGTAAATAGTACCCATGTATGGATAGTTCTTAGCCGTCCCTTGGCAGGTGTTTGCAGACCTATTGAAATCAATGGGCTGACAGATGATTGGCTGAGAGAGCAGTCTCTCACGGCTCTAAGCCAATCAGCATTCAGCCCATTGATTTTAATGTTAAACCAGTGACTGAGACCGCAACAATCAGGATTCCTTCTCCCTGAAGACCAGGAAGTGGAGATTGAACACAGCACTTCCAGCACTGATCTGGGACCCATGAGACTGGCAATCAGGAGGAGGCACAGTGGTGAATGCCTGGAAAAACAGGATTGCACTGACACCCTTAATGGAATCACATGTGAGTATTCACTGCACAGCGGGTACTAGCATTGACCATAAGAGGTACATCAATAACCCTAGCTGCCAGCTCATGAGCGCACTGCCTAGGACACCAGACCACACTGATGGATTCAACCTTTATACCAACACATTCAGAAGAGGGATTACATATGATATACTGGTGATTTGGATGCCTGCTGTCAAAATTCTGACTATTGGGGTTCTGGCGTTAGGAATTCTGACGCCATCATTTGGATTCATATCCGGATCCCCACACTGGTATTTTGTTTAGTGTTGGGATTCCAGCATCGGTATTCCAACTGACGGGATTTCAAATGCCAGGATCCTGACCGCATCCCCAGGGGAGCATGGGACTGTAATTTAACCATTGTAGAGGATCTCCAGAATTGGGACACAAAGCAACGTGCCTGGAGATTCGCAAACACATACCTTGCAGCATACTCGAGCTTTCCCTCCCATGTTTACTTTTGTCTACCTGTGGACATTCAGGTTAATTATTTATTATTATTATTATTATTAATATTACATTTTATTAATTAGCCGCGACAAGTGTTTTGCAGTGCTCTACATATGACTAGTGATGTGCACCGGACGTTTTTCGGGTTTTGTGTTTTGGTTTTGGATTCGGTTCCGCGGCCGTGTTTTGGATTCGGACGCGTTTCGGCAAAACCTCCCTGAAATTTTTTTGTCAGATTCGGGTGTGTTTTGGATTCGTTTTTTTTTTACAAAAAACCCTCAAAAACAGCTTAAATCATAGAATTTGGGGGTCATTTTGATCCCATAGTATTATTAACCTCAATAACCATAATTTACACTCATTTTCAATCTATTCTGAACACCTCACACCTCGCAATATTATTTTTAGTCCTAAAATTTGCACGGAGGTCGCTGGATGGCTAAGCTAAGCGACACAAGTGGCCGACACAAACACCTGGCCCATCTAGGAGTGGCACTGCAGTGTCAGGCAGGATGGCACTTCAAAAAAATTGTCCCCAAACAGCACATGATGCAAAGAAAACAAGAGGCGCACCAAGGTCGCTGTGTGACTAAGCTAAGTGACACAAGTGGCCGACACAAACACCTGGCCCATCTAGGAGTGGCACTGCAGTGTCAGATAGGATGGCACTTCAAATAAATAGTCCCCAAACAGCACATGATGCAAAGAAAAAAAGAGGCGCAATGAGGTAGCTGTGTGACTAAGCTAAGCGACCCAAGTGGCCGACACAAACACCTGGCCCATCTAGGAGTGGCACTGCAGTGTCAGACAGGATGGCACTTCAAAAAAATAGTCCCCAAACAGCACATGATGCAAAGAAATAAAGAGGCGCACCAAGGTCGCTGTGTGACTAAGCTAAGCGACACAAGTGGCCGAAACAAACACCTGGCCCATCTAGGAGTGGCACTGCAGTATCAGACAGGATGGCAGATTAAAAAAATTGTCCCCAAACAGCACATAATGCAAAGAAAAAAAGAGGCGCAATGAGGTAGCTGTGTGACTAAGCCCCGCGACCCAAGTGGACGACACAAACACCTGGCCCATCTAGGAGTGGCACTGCAGTGTCAGACAGGATGGCAGATTAAAAAAATTGTCCCCAAACAGCACATGATGCAAAGAAAAAAAGAGGCGCAATGAGGTAGCTGTGTGACTAAGCTAAGCGACCCAAGTGGCCGACACAAACACCTGGCCCATCTAGGACTGGCACTGCAGTGTCAGGCAGGATGGCACTTCAAAAAAATTGTCCCCAAACAGCACATGATGCAAAGAAAAATGAAAGAAAAAAGAGGTGCAAGATGGAATTGTCCTTGGGCCCTCCCACCCACCCTTATGTTGTATAAACAGGACATGCACACTTTAACGAACCCATCATTTCAGCGACAGGGTCTGCCACACGACTGTAACTGAAATGACTGGTTGGTTTGGGCCCCCACCAAAAAAAGAAGCAATCAATCTCTCCTTGCACAAACTGGCTCTACAGAGGCAAGATGTCCACCTCATCATCATCCTCCGATTCCTCACCCCTTTCACTGTGTACATCCCCCTCCTCACAGATTATTAATTCGTCCCCACTGGAATCCACCATCTCAGGTCCCTGTGTACTTTCTGGAGGCAATTGCTGCTGGTGAATGTCTCCACGGAGGAATTGATTATAATTCATTTTGATGAACATCATCTTCTCCACATTTTCTGGAAGTAACCTCGTACGCCGATTGCTGACAAGGTGAGCGGCTGCACTAAACACTCTTTCGGAGTACACACTGGAGGGAGGGCAACTTAGGTAGAATAAAGCCAGTTTGTGCAAGGGCCTCCAAATTGCCTCTTTTTCCTGCCAGTATACGTACAGACTGTCTGACGTGCCTGCTTGGATGTGGTCACTCATATAATCTTCAGTCCAGACCAGATGTCAGCACTCGCTCCAGACTGCCCTGCATCACCGCCAGCGGGTGGGCTCGGAATTCTTAGCCTTTTCCTCGCACCCCCAGTTGCGGGAGAATGTGAAGGAGGAGATGTTGACGGGTCACGTTCCGCTTGACTTGACAATTTTCTCACCAGCAGGTCTTTGAACCTCTGCAGACTTGTGTCTGCCGGAAAGAGAGTTACAACGTAGGTTTTAAATCTAGGATCGAGCACGGTGGCCAAAATGTAGTGCTCTGATTTCAACAGATTGACCACCCGTGAATCCTGGTTAAGCGAAATAAGGGCTCCATCCATAAGTCCCACATGCCTAGCGGAATCGCTCTGTTTTAGCTCCTCCTTCAATGTCTCCATCTTCTTCTGCAAAAGCTTGATGAGGGGAAAGACCTGACTCAGGCTGGCAGTGTCTGAACTGACTTCACGTGTGGCAAGTTCAAAGGGTTGCAGAACCTTGCACAACGTTGAAATCATTCTCCACTGCGCTTGAGTCAGGTGCATTTCCCCCCATTTCCCCCTCCTTTGCCTATATCGTGGGCAGATGTATAGGCTTGAATGCCCTTTTGCTGCTCCTCCATCCTCTGAAGCATATAGAGGGTTGAATTCCACCTCGTTACCACCTCTTGCTTCAGATGATGGCAGGGCAGGTTCAGGAATGTTTGGTGGTGCTCCAGTCTTCGGCACGCGGTGGCTGAATGCCGAAAGTGGCCCGCAATTCTTCGGGCCACCGACAGCATCTCTTGCACGCCCCTGTCGTTTTTTAAATAATTCTGCACAACCAAATTCAATGTATGTGCAAAACATGGGACGTGCTGGAATTTGCTCAGATGTAATGCACGCACAATATTGGTGGCGTTGTCCGATGTCACAAATCCCCAGGAGAGTCCAATTGGGGTAAGCCATTCTGCGATGATCTTCCTCAGTTTCCGTAAGAGGTTGTCAGCTGTGTGCCTCTTCTGGAAAGCGGTGATACAAAGCGTAGCCTGCCTAGGAACGAGTTGGCGTTTGCGAGATGCTGCTACTGGTGCCGCCGCTGCTGTTCTTGCTGCTGGAGGCAATACATCTACCCAGTGGGCTGTCACAGTCATATAGTCCTGAGTCTGCCCTGCTCCACTTGTCCACATGTCCGTGGTTAAGTGGACATTGGGTACAACTGCATTTTTTAGGACACTGGTGACTCTTTTTCTGAGGTCTGTGTACATTTTCAGTATCGCCTGCCTAGAGAAATGGAACCTAGATGGTATTTGGTACCGGGGACACAGTACCTCAATCAAGTCTCTAGTTGCCTCTGAATTAACGGTGGATACCGGAACCACGTTTCTCACCGCCCAGGCTGCCAATGCCTGAGTTATCTGCTTTGCAGCAGGATGACTGCTGTGATATTTCATCTTCCTCGCAAAGGACTGTTGGACAGTCAATTGCTTACTGGAAGTAGTACAAGTGGTCTTCCGACTTCCCCTATGGGATGACGATCGACTCCCAGCAGCAACAACAGCAGCGCCAGCAGCAGTAGGCGTTACACTCAAGGATGCATCGGAGGAATCCCAGGCAGGAGAGGACTCGTCAGACTTGCCAGTGACATGGCCTGCAGGACTATTGGCTTTCCTGTGTAAGGAGGAAATTGACACTGAGGGAGTTGGTGGTGTGGTTTGCAGGAGCTTGGTTACAAGAGGAAGGGATTTAGTTGTCAGTGGACTTCTTCCGCTGTCACCCAAAGTTTTTGAACTTGTCACTGACTTCTGATGAATGTGGTCCAGGTGACGTATAAGAGAGGATGTTCCTAGGTGGTTAATGTCCTTACCCCTACTTATTACAGCTTGACAAAGGCAACACATGGCTTGACACCTGTTGTCCGCATTTGTGTTGAAATAATTCCACATCGAAGAGCTGATTTTTTTTGTATTTTGACCAGGCATGTCAATGGCCATATTCGTCCCACAGACAACAGGTGTCTCCCCGGGTGCCTGACTTAAACAAACCACCTCACCATCAGAATCCTCCTTGTCAATTTCCTCCCCAGCGCCAGCAACACCCATATCCTCATCCTGGTGTACTTCAACAGTGACATCTTCAATTTGACTATCAGGAACTGGACTGCGGGTGCTCCTTCCAGCACTTGCAGGGGGCGTGCAAATGGTGGAAGGCGCAGTGTTGGGAAGGTCAGGCATCGCAACCGACACAATTGGACTCTCCTTGGGGATTTGTGATTTAGAAGAACGCACAGTTCTTTGCTGTGCTTTTGCCAGCTTAAGTCTTTTCATTTTTTTAGCGAGAGGATGAGTGCTTCCATCCTCATGTGAATCTGAACCACTAGCCATGAACATAGGCCAGGGCCTCAGCCGTTCCTTGCCACTCCGTGTCGTAAATGGCATATTGGCAAGTTTACGCTTCTCCTCAGACGCTTTTAATTTTGATTTTTGGGTCATTTTACTGAACTTTTGTTTTTTGGATTTTACATGCTCTCTACTATGACATTGGGCATCGGCCTTGGCAGACGACGTTGATGGCATTTCATCGTCTCGGCCATGACTAGTGGCAGCAGCTTCAGCATGAGGTGGAAGTGGATCTTGATCTTTCCCTATTTTAACCTCCACATTTTTGTTCTCCATTTTTTAATGTGTGGAATTATATGCCAGTATCAATAGCAATGGCCTACTACTATATATACTGCGCACAACTGAAATGCACCACAGGTATGGATGGATAGTATACTTGATGACACAGAGGTAGGTAGAGCAGTGGCATACTGTACCGTACTGCTATATATTATATACTGGTGGTCAGCAAACTGTGCAAAACTGAAATGCACCACAGGTATGGATGGATAGTATACTTGACGACACAGAGGTAGGTACAGCAGTGGCCTACTGTACCGTAATGCTATATATTATATACTGGTGGTCAGCAAACTGTGCAAAACTTAAATGCACCACAGGTATGGATGGAAAGTATACTTGACGACACAGAGGTAGGTACAGCAGTGGCCTACTGTACCGTACTGCTATATATTATATACTGGTGGTCAGCAAACTGTGCAAAACTGAAATGCACCACAGGTATAGATGGATAGTATACTTGACGACACAGAGGTAGGTACAGCAGTGGCCTACTGTACCGTAATGCTATATATTATATACTGGTGGTCAGCAAACTGTGCAAAACTTAAATGCACCACAGGTATGGATGGATAGTATACTTGACGACACAGAGGTAGGTACAGCAGTGGCCTACTGTATCGTAATGCTATATATTATATACTGGTGGTCAGCAAACTGTGCAAAACTTAAATGCACCACAGGTATGGATGGATAGTATACTTGACGACACAGAGGTAGGTACAGCAGTGGCCTACTGTACCGTACTCCTATTTATTATATACTGGTGGTCAGAAAACTGTGCAAAAATTAAATGCACCACAGGTATGGATGGATAGTATACTTGACGACACAGAGGTAGGTACAGCAGTGGCCTACTGTACCATAATGCTATATATTATATACTGGTGGTCAGCAAACTGTGCAAAACTGAAATGCACCACAGGTATGGATGGATAGTATACTTGACAACACAGAGGTAGGTACAGCAGTGGCCTTCTGTACCGTACTCCTATTTATTATATACTGGTGGTCAGCAAAATTATGTACTGTACTCCTACTATAAACTGTCTACAATGCAGCACAGATATGGAGTGTTTTTCAGGCAGACAACGTATACTGGTGGTCACTGGTCAGCAAAACTCTGCACTGTACTCCTCCTATATAATATTATACTGGTGGTCCCCAGTCCCCACAATAAAGCAGCACACTGAGCACAGATATGGAGTGTTTTTCAGGCAGACAACGTATACTGGTGGTCACTGTCAGCAAAACTCTGCACTGTACTCCTGCTATATAATACAGCTGCTCCCCAGTCCCCACAATTAAGCAGTGTGAGCACAGATATATGCAGCACACTGAGCACAGATAAGGAGCGTTTTTTTCAGGCAGAGAACGGATAAAACTGGTGGTCACTGATCAGCAAAACTCTGCACTGTACTCCTCCTATATTATACAGCTGCTCCCCAGTCCTCCCCACAATTAAGCAATAAAGCACAATCAAGTTCAACAATAAACGGAGAGGACGCCAGCCACGTCCTCTCCCTAACATTTCCAATGCACGAGTGAAAATGGCGGCGACGCGCGGCTGCTTATATAGAATCCGAATCTCGCGACAATCCGACAGCGGGATGATGACGTTCGGGCGCGCTCGGGTTAACCGAGCCATACGGGAGAATCCGAGTATGCCTCGGACCCGTGTAAAAGTTCGGGTGGGTTCGGTTTCCGAGGAACCGAACCCGCTCATCACTACATATGACACACATTAGAATAATACATGGTACACAAAACTCAACATTACAGGAAAACTAAAACAGAGCACAGGTAACAAAAAGCACCACAGTTCTCAGTACTCAATACAGATGAGATGTAAGGAAGGAAAGGAGTAATCGATGTACTACTTGGGGTGGGCAGCCATTGTAAGAGATGGACAGTCATGAGCAAGAGGAAATGTAGGTATAGACAGTCACTGAGTAGGAGAGAGTTGTAATTGAATTGCAAGAGAGGAGGGCTATGAAAACAGGAGGAAGATGGTCCTGCTCCAAGGAGCTTACAATCTAGGGAGGGGTAGACAGACAGGTGACATGTGGCGCAAGTAAGTGAAAGGTGGCAGGAAGTAAGTGAGGAATAGATGACCACAAGCATAACAGTCACTGTTGTATTTATAATGGGTGCAGTGTGTGCAATGCAAGTGTCCCCAGAGGTTCAGGGGGGCCCACACAGCATAACCTGCAGCCATTTTTTTCAATACTTACCTACTGTATTGTCCCATGTCTTCAGCTGCAGCTCTGTAGAAACCTCCAGTAAAAAATGGTTCTGTGGCCATTTTCCCAGTGTTACGGCAACCGCACTTTTTCCCAGATACTGTGCCTGTGCATGTGCACTAGACTCTGTGCCGGTGCTAGGGTCAACTAGTGACCCTAGAGCCCAAATTTACTGCACTGCCAGCTAGAGAGGAGGGGGCTCAGATGGAGTCTGCTAAGTCCCAGGGCTGCCTTTTCTGAGCTCACAGGATTAGTGTGCGGGGACAGGTCTGCTGGGTGACAGGGTGAGTGTGCAGAGACA
Source organism: Pseudophryne corroboree (assembly GCF_028390025.1). Taxonomy (NCBI): domain Eukaryota; kingdom Metazoa; phylum Chordata; class Amphibia; order Anura; family Myobatrachidae; genus Pseudophryne; species Pseudophryne corroboree. The sequence continues at coordinate 320,506,499 of NC_086451.1, forward strand.
GGTCTGGTGTGTGACAGGGTAAGGGTGCGGGGACAGGTCTGGTAGGTGACAGGGCAAGTATAGAGGGACAGGTCTGGTGTGTGACAGGGTGAGGGTGCAGGGACAGGTCTGGTAGGGGACAGGGTGAGGGGACAGGTCTGGTAGGGGACAGGGGGGCAGATGTATCAAGTCTGGTGAAGTGATAAAGTGGAAGGTGATAACACACCAGCCAATCAGCTCCCAACTTCCATGTTACAGGCTAGGTTTGAAAAATGACAGTTAGGAGCTGACTGGCTGGTGCGTTATCACCTTCCACTTTATCACTTCACCAGACTTAATACATCTGCCCCAGGGTGAGGGAGCGAGGATAGGTCTGGTAGGGGACAAGGTGAGGGGATAGGTCTGGTAGGGGACAGCGTGAGGGGACAGGTCTGATAGGGGACAAGGTGAGGGTGCGGGGACAGGTCTGGTAGGTGACAGAGTGAGGGTAAAGGTCTGGTAACGCACAGGGTGAGGGTGCTAGAACAAGTGTGGCAGGGGACAGGGTGCAGGGACAGATCTGGTAGGGGAGAGTCTGTGCAGGCAGGTATGGGCAAAGGTACAGCCCCCCCATTTTGTCCTTTCACAGCAACCCTATCCCCCTATATTAACCTTACATTGGTAACCTCCCTTCAATATTTTCTACATAACAGTACTTATCCACAGTGTCCTCCCCACAGGCAATGCCAGCAAACATTAAACTTACCTTGTAATAAACACCCCTGCGCCTTCAGTAGCTGAGAACACTGGAAGAGTGGAGATAATGGAGGTCGAGCTGCTCAGCCACAACACAAACACAACAGCCGGGTATAATTTCCTCCCGTCCACAGCCAGCCATGCACGTGTGGCTGTGGATGGCCATAAATCTGTGACATATAATAAGCCTGAGGGGTGGGGGGGGGGGTTGTCAGATGTCTCCTTGACGTGCCCCCTGCCCAACCAGCCCCTGTGATTCCTAGCCCGGCTCCAGCCCGGAGATAAAAGCTGGAGGCAGCGCTTGGTTAGAATGAACCCTAGATGCACGGGGGAGGAGCCTCATGCTGGTGAGGCCCGTGCATCTGCCTGCAAAATAAAATCTCATAAATGACACAGAGAACCCCCATCCTCGAGTCCGCCACTGGGGCAGAGGTAAGTATGACGGCTGCTGGCAGCTTGTGACAGGAAAAAGTTTTTCCTGTCACCACTACTCCTTGGGCCTATTTTCATGGGGAGGCCTAGAGCTGCAGCTCCATTCACCCCATTGTTAATCCAGCCCTGTGTAGGAGTAACTGCACACACTGGATTTTTGCAGCTCGGCGTGCACATGCAATCGCACACTTGCACGGCTCCCCCTTAGGTGGCGACTATCTGAAAACAGGACAGCAAAGTTAGCAGCCCAGCAATCAGGTCTGAATCACTCCATGAAACTGTTGACTGATCATTGATTACTGTTATTTTTATATACACTATTTTAATGGTTTTTACTGTGTTAAGATACCTTTTTATTGTGTTAACACTAGAGATGTGCTCCGGGCATTTTTCGTGTTTTGTGTTTTGGTTTTGGATTCGGTTCCGCGGTCGTGTTTTGGATTCGGACGCGTTTTGGCAAAACCACCCTTTCGGATTTTTATCGGATTCGGATGCGTTTTGGATTTGGGTGTTTTTTTTTCAAAAACCCTCAAAAACAGCTTAAATCATAGAATTTGGGGGTCATTTTGATCCTATAGTAATATTAACCTCAATAACCATAATTTCCACTCATTTCCAGTCGATTCTGAATACCTCACACCTCACAATATTATTTTTAGTCCTAAAATTTGCACCAAGGTCGCTATATGACTAAGCTAAGTGACCCAAGTGGGCGGCACAAACACCTGGCCCATCTAGGAGTGGCACTGCAGTATCAGACAGGATGGCACTTCAAAAAAAGTCCCCAAACAGCACATGGCACATGGTGCAAAGATAAATAAAAAAAGAGGTGCAAGATGGAATTGTCCATGGGCCCTCCCACCCACCCTTATGTTGTATAAACAGGACATGCACACTTTAACAAACCAATCATTTCAGCGACAGGGTTGCCACACGACTGTAGCTGAAATGACTGGTTGGTTTGGGCCCCCACCAAAAAAGAAGCAATCAATCTCTCCTTGCTCAAACTGGCTCTACAGAGGCAAGATGTGCACCTCATCCTCATCGTCCAATTCCTCACCCCTTTCAATGTGTACATCTTCCTCCTCACAGATTATTAATTCGTCCCCACTGGAATCCACCATCATAGGTCACTGTGTACTTTCTCGAGGCAATTGCTGGTAAATGTCTCCACAGAGGAATTTACAATTCATTTTGATGAACATCATCTTCTCCACATTTTCTGGAAGTAACCTCTTACGCCGATCGCTGACAAGGTGACCAGCTGCACTAAACACTCTTTCGGAGTACACACAGGAGGGGGTCAACTTAGGTAAAATAAAGTCAGTTTGTACAAGGGCCTCCAAATTGCCTCTTTTTCCTGCCAGTATACGTACGGACTTTCTGACATGCCTACAGTGATGCTGTCGCTCATATAATCCTCCACCATTCTTTCAATGGTGACAGAATCATATGCAGTGACAGTAGATGACATGTCAGTAATCGTTGGCAGGTCCTTCAGTCCGGACCAGATGTCAGAACTTGCTCCTGACTGTCCTGCATCACCGCCAGCGGGTGGGTTTAGAAATGTTATCCTTTTCCTGGCAGCTCCAGTTGCGGTAAAAATTGAAGGAGGAGCTGTTGGCGGGTCACGTTCCGCTTGACTTGACAATTGTCTCACAAGCAGGTCTTTGAACCTCTGCAGACTTGTGTCTGCCGGAAAGAGAGATACAATTTAGGCTTTAAACCTAGGATCAAGCACTGTGGCCAAAATGTAGTGCTCTGATTTCAACAGATTGACCACCCGTGAATCCTGGTTAAGCGAATGAAGGGCTCCATCCACAAGTCCCACATGCCTAGCGGAATCGCTCTGTCTTAGCTCCTCCTTCAATCTCTCCATCTGACATTGAGGGAGTTGGTGGTGTGGTTTGCAGGAGCTTGGGTACAAGAGGAAGAAGGGATTTAGTTGTCAGTGGACTGCTTCTGCTGTCACCCAAAGTTTTTTAACTTGTCAATGACTTCTGATGAATGCGCTCCAGGTGACGTATAAGGGAGGATGTTCCTAGGTGGTTAACTTCCTTACCCCTACTTATTACAGCTTGACAAAGGCAACACACGGCTTGACACCTGTTGTCCAAATTTCTGTTTAAATAATTCCACACCAAATAGGGGATTTTTTTTTATTTTGACCAGGCATGTCAATGGCCTTATTCATCCCATGGACAACAGGTGTCTCCCCGGGTGCCTGACTTAAACAAACCAATTCACCATCAGAATCCTCCTCGTCAATTTCCTCCTCAGCGCCAGCAACACCCATATCCTCATCCTGGTGTACTTCAACAGTGACATCTTCAATTTGAATATTAGTAACTAGACTGTGGGTGCTCCTTCCAGCACTTGCAGTGGGCGTGCAAATGGTAGAAGGAGCCACCTCTTCCCATCCAGTGTTGGGAAGGTCAGGCTTCGCACCCGCCGACACATTTGGACTCTCCTTGGGAATTTGTGATTTAGAAAGCACAATTATTTGCTGTGCTTTTGCCAGCTTAACTTTTATAGCGGGAGGATGAGTGCTTCCATCGTCATGTGAAGCTGAACCACTAGTCATGTGGAACATATGATAGGGCCTTAGCCGTTCCTTGCCACTCTGTGAAGTAAATGGCGTAATGGCAAGTTTACGCTTCTCCTCAGACAATTTTAATTTAGATTTTTGGGTCATTTTACGAAACTTTTGCTTTTTTGGATTTTACATGCTCTCTACTATGACATTGGACATTGTCCTTGGCAGACAACGTTGATGGCATTTCATCATCTCTGCCATGACTAGTGGCAGCAGCTTCAGCACTAGCTGGAAGTGGATCTTGATCTTTCCCTATTTTGCCCTCCAAATTTTTGTTCTCCATTTTTTTATGTGCGGAATTATATGGCAGTAATATATCTGGAATTAGAGGCTGTAATGTCTGGAATTAGATACCACTAGATAGATACCAGATACCACTGTGACTGGAATGATGATGACCTAGGCACAGTGACAGGACACTACCACAGCACTCTACAGCAGCAAGATGCAGCACAAGACACTGTACTAATATTAGTAATGTAGTATTACTGAGCACCACAATGCAGCAATAGACAATGAGCAGTGATACTGAGCACTGATGATGATACTACTGAGAACTGACACTGAGCAGCAAGATGCAGCACAAGACACTGTACTAGTATTAGTGATGTAGTATTACTGAGCACCACAATGCAGCACAAGACAATGAGCAGTGATACTGAGCACTGTTGATGATACTACTGAGAACTGACACTGAGCAGCAAGATGCAGCACAAGACACTGTTCAAGTATTCGTAATGTAGTATTACTGAGAACCACAATGCAGCACAAGACAATGAGCAGTGATACTGAGCACTGATGATGATGATACTACTGAGAACTGACACTGAGCAGCAAGATGCAGCACAAGACACTGTACTAGTATTAGTAATGTAGTATTACTGTGCACCACAATGTAGCACAAGACAATGAGCAGTGATACTGAGCACTGATGATGATACTACTGAGAACTGACACTGAGCAGCAAGATGTAGCACAAATCACTGTTCTAGTATTCGTAATGTAGTATTACTGAGCACCACAATGCAGCACAAGACAATGAGCAGTGATACTGAACACTTATGATGATACTACTGAGAACTGACACTGAGCATCAAGATGCAGCACAAGACACTGTACTAGTATTAGTAATGTAGAATTACTGAGCACCACAATGCAGCACAAGACAATGAGCAGTGATACTGAGAACTGATGATGATACTACTGAGAACTGACACTGAGCAGCAAGAAGCAGCACAATACACTGTACTAGTATTAGTAATGTAGAATTACTAAGCACCACAATGCAGCACAAGACAATGAGCAGTGATACTGAGCACTGATGATGATACTACTGAGAAGAACTGACACTGAGCAGCAAGATGCAGCATAAGATACGGTACTAGTATTAGTGATTATTATTACTGAGCACCACAATGCAGCACAAGACAGAGAGCAGTGTTACTGAGCACTGATGATGATACTACTGAGAACTGACACTGAGCTGCAAGATGCAGCACAAGACACTGTACTAGTATTAGTAATGTAGTATTGCTGAGCACAACAATGCAGCACAAGACAATGAGCAGTGATACTGAGCACTGATGATGATAATAATACTGAGAACTGACACTGAGTAGCACGATGCAGCACAAGACACTGTACTAGTATTAGTAATGTAGTATTACCGAGCACCAAAATGCAGCACAAGACAATGAGCAGTGATACTGAGCACTGATGATGATGATACTACTGAGAACTGACACTGAGCAGCAAGATGCAGCACAATACACTGTACTAGTATTAGTAATGTAGTATTACTGAGCACAACAATGCAGCACAAGAAAATGAGCAGTGATACTGAGCACTGATGATGATACTACTGAGAACTGACACTGAGCAGCAAGATGCAGCACAAGACACTGTACTAGTATTAGTAATGTAGTATTACTGAGCACCACAATGCAGCACAAGACAATGAGCAGTGATACTGAGCACTAATGATGATACTACTGAGAACTGAAACTGAGCAGCAAGATGCAGCACAAGACACTGTTCTAGTATTAGTAATGTAATATTACTGAGCACCACAATGCAGCACAAGACAATGAGCAGTGATACTGAACACTTATGATGATACTACTGAGAACTGACACTGAGTAGCAAGATGCAGCACAAGACACTGTACTAGTATTAGTAATGTAGCATTACCGAGCACCACAATGCAGCACAAGACAATGAGCAGTGATACTGAGCACTGATGATGATGATACTACTACTGAGAACTGACACTGAGCAGCAAGATGCAGCACAATACACTGTACTAGGATTAGTAATGTAGTATTACTGAGCACCACAATGCAGCACAAGACAATGAGCAGTGATACTGAGCACTGATGATGATACTACTGAGAACTGACACAGAGCAGCAATATGCAGCACAAGACACTGGACTAGTATTAGTAATGTAGTATTACTGAGCACCACAATGCAGCACAAGACAATGAGCAGTGATACTGAGTTCTGATGATGATGATGATGATGATGATGATGATACTACTGAGAACTGACACTGAGCAGCAAAATGCAGCACAAGACACTGTACTAGTATTAGTAATGTAGTATTAGTGAGCACCACAATGCAGCACAAGACAATGAGCAGTGATACTGAGCACTGATGATGATACTACTGAGAACTGACACTGAGCAGCAAGATGCAGCACAAGACACAGTACTAGTATTAGTAATGTAGAATTACTGAGCACCACAATGCAGCACAAGACAATGAGCAGTGATACTGAGAACTGATGATGATACTACTGAGAACTGACACAGAGCAGCAATATGCAGCACAAGACACTGGACTAGTATTAGTAATGTAGTATTACTGAGCACCACAATGCAGCACAAGACAATGAGCAGTGATACTGAGTTCTGATGATGATGATGATGATGATACTACTGAGAACTGACACTGAGCAGCAAGATGCAGCACAAGACACTGTACTAGTATTAGTAATGTTGTATTACTGAGCACCACAATGCAGCACAAGACAATGAGCAGTGATACTGAGCACTGATGATGATACTACTGAGAACTGACACTGAGCAGCAAGATGCAGCACAAGACACTGTACTAGTATTAGTAATGTAGTATTAGTGAGCACCACAATGCAGCACAAGACAATGAGCAGTGATACTGAGCACTGATGATGATACTACTGAGAACTGACACTGAGCAGCAAGATGCAGCACAAGACACTGTACTAGTATTAGTAATGTAGAATTACTGAGCACCACAATGCAGCTCAAGACAATGAGCAGTGATACTGAGCACTGATGATGATGATGATACTACTGAGAACTGACACTGAGCAGCAAGATGCAGCACAAGACACTGTACTAGTATTAGTAATGTAGTATTACTGAGCACCACAATGCAGCACAAGACAATGAGCAGTGATACTGAGCTCTGATGATGATGATACTACTAAGAACTGACACTGAGCAGCAAGATGTAGCACAAGACAGTGTTCTAGTATTCGTAATGTAGTATTACTGAGCACCACAATGCAGCACAAGACAATGAGCAGTGATACTGAACACTTATGATGATACTACTGAGAACTGACACTGAGCAGCAAGATGCAGCACAAGACACTGTACTAGTATTAGTAATGTAGTATTGCTGAGCACCACAATGCAGCACAAGACAATGAGCAGTGATACTGAGCACTGATGATGATGATGATACTACTACTACTGAGAACTGACACTGAGCAGCAAGATGCAGCACAATGCACTGTACTAGTATTAGTAATGTAGTATTACTGAGCACCACAATGCAGCACAAGACAATGAGCAGTGATACTGAGCACTGATGATGATTCTACTGAGAACTGACACAGAGAAGCAATATGCAGCACAAGACACTGGACTAGTATTAATAATGTAGTATTAGTGAGAACCACAATGCAGCACAAGACAATGAGCAGTGATACTGAGTTCTGATGATGATGATGATGATACTACTGAGAACTGACACTGAGCAGCAAGATGCAGCACAAGACACTGTACTAGTATTAGTAATGTAGTATTACTGAGCACCACAATGCAGCACAAGACAATGAGCAGTGATACTGAGCACTGATGATGATACTACTGAGAACTGACACTAAGCAGCAAGATGCAGCACAAGACACTGTACTAGTATTAGTAATGTAGTATTAGTGAGAACCACAATGCAGCACAAGACAATGAGCAGTGATACTGAGCACTGATGATGATACTACTGAGAACTGACACTGAGCAGCAAGATGCAGCACAAGACACTGTACTAGTATTAGAAATGTAGAATTACTGAGCACCACAATGCAGCACAAGACAATGAGCAGTGATACTGAGCACTGATGATGATACTACTGAGAACTGACACAGAGCAGCAATATGCAGCACAAGACACTGGACTAGTATTAGTAATGTAGTATTACTGAGCACCACAATGCAGCACAAAACAATGAGCAGTGATACTGAGTTCTGATGATGATGATACTACTGAGAACTGACACTGAGCAGCAAGATGCAGCACAATACACTGTACTAGTATTAGTAATGTAGTATTACTGAGCACCACAATGCAGCACAAGACAATGAGCAGTGATACTGAGCACTGATGATGATACTACTGAGAACTGACACTGAGCAGCAAGATGCAGCACAAGACACTGTACTAGTATTAGTAATGTAGTATTAGTGAACACCACAATGCAGCACAAGACAATGAGCAGTGATCCTGAGCACTGATGATGATACTACTGAGAACTGACACTGAGCAGCAAGATGTAGCACAAGACAGTGTTCTAGTATTCGTAATGTAGTATTACTGAGCACCACAATGCAGCACAAGACAATGAGCAGTGATACTGAACACTTATGATGATACTACTGAGAACTGACACTGAGCAGCAAGATGCAGCACAAGACACTGTACTAGTATTAGTAATGTAGTATTGCTGAGCACCACAATGCAGCACAAGACAATGAGCAGTGATACTGAGCACTAATGATGATAATACTACTGAGAACTGACACTGAGTAGCACGATGCAGCACAAGACACTGTACTAGTATTAGTAATGTAGTATTACTGAGCACCACAATGCAGCACAAGACAATGAGCAGTGATACTGAGCTCTGATGATGATGATACTACTAAGAACTGACACTGAGCAGCAAGATGCAGCACAATACACTGTACTAGTATTAGTAATGTAGTATTACTGAGCACCACAATGCAGCACAAGACAATGAACAGTGATACTGAGCACTAATGATGATGAAATAACTGAGAACTGACACTGAGCAGCAAGATGCAGCACAAGACATTGTACTAGTATTAGTAATGTAGTATTACGGAGCACCACAATGCAGCACAAGACAATGAGCAGAGATACTGATCACTGGTGATGATACTACTGAGAACTGAAACTGAGCAGCAAGATGCAGCACAAGACACTGCTCTAGTATTAGTAATGTAATATTACTGAGCACCACAATGCAGCACAAGACAATGAGCAGTGATACTGAACACTTATGATGATACTACTGAGAACTGACACTGAGCAGCAAGATGCAGCACAAGACACTGTACTAGTATTAGTAATGTAGAATTACTGAGCACTACAATGCAGCACAAGACAATGAGCAGTGATACTGAGAACTGATGATGATACTACTGAGAACTGACACTGAGCAGCAAGATGCAGCACAATACACTGTACTAGTATTAGTAATGTAGAATTACTGGGCACCACAATGCAGCACAAGACAATGAGCAGTGATACTGAGCACTGATGATGATACTACTGAGAAGAACTGACACTGAGCACTACAATGCAGCACAAGACAATGAGCAGTGATACTGAGAACTGATGATGATACTACTGAGAACTGACACTGAGCAGCAAGATGCAGCACAAGACATTGTACTAGTATTAGTAATGTAGTATTACTGAGCACCACAATGCAGCACAAGACAATGAGCAGAGATACTGATCACTGGTGATGATACTACTGAGAACTGAAACTGAGCAGCAAGATGCAGCACAAGACACTGTACTAGTATTAGTAATGTAGTATTACCGAGCACCACAATGCAGCAAAAGACAATGAGCAGTGATACTGAGCACTGATGATGATGATACTACTACTGAGAACTGACACTGAGCAGCAAGATGCAGCACAATACACTGTACTAGTATTAGTAATGTAGTATTACTGAGCACCACAATGCAGCACAAGACAATGAGCAGTGATACTGACCACTGAAGATGATACTACTGAGCACTGACACTGAGCATCAAGATGCAGCACAAGACACTGTACTAGTATTAGTTATGTAGTATTACTGAGCACCACAATGCAGCACAAGACAATGAGCAGTGATACTGAGCACTGATGACGATACTACTGAGAACTGACACTGAGCAGCAAGATGCAGCAAAAGACACTGTACTAGTATTAGTAATGTAGTATTACCGAGCACCACAATGCAGCACAAGACAATGAGCAGTGATACTCAGCATTGATGATGATGATACTACTGAGAACTGACACTGAGCAGCAAGATGCAGCACAATACACTGTACTAGTATTAGTGATGTAGTATTACTGAGCACCACAATGCAGCACAATACAATGAGCAGTGATACTGAGCACTGATGATGATACTACTGAGAACTGACACTGAGCATCAAGATGCAGCACAAGACACTGTACTAGTATTAGTTATGTAGTATTACTGAGCACCACAATGCAGCACAAGACAATGAGCAGTGATACTGAGCACTGATGATAATGATACTACTGAAAACTGACACTGAGCATCAAGATGCAGCACTAGACACTGTACTAGTATTAGTTATGTAGTATTACTGAGCACCACAATGCAGCACAAGACAATGAGCAGTGATACTGAGCACTGAAGATGATACTACTGAGAACTGACACTGAGCATCAAGATGCAGCACAAGACACTGTACTAGTATTAGTTATGTAGTATTACTGAGCACCACAATGCAGCACAAGACAATGAGCAGTGATACTGAGCACTGATGACGATACTACTGAGAATTGGCACTGAGCAGCAATATGCAGCAAAAGACACTGTACTAGTATTAGTAATGTAGTATTACCGAGCACCACAATGCAGCACAAGACAATGAGCAGTGATACTGAGCACTGATGATGATGATACTACTGAGAACTGACACTGAGCAGCAAGATGCTCCACAATACACTGTACTAGTATTAGTAATGTAGTATTACTGAGCACCACAATGCAGCATAAGACAATGAGCAGTGATACTGAGCACTGATGATGATACTACTGAGAACTGACACAGAGCAGCAAGATGCAGCACAAGACACTGTACTAGTATTAGTTATGTAGTATTACTGAGCACCACAATGCAGCACAAGACAATGAGCAGTGATACTGAGCACTGATGATGATGATACTACTGAGAACTGACACTGAGCATCAAGATGCAGCACAAGACACTGTACTAGTATTAGTAATGTAGTATTACTGAGCACCACATTGCAGCACAAGACAATGAGCAGTGATACTGAGCACTAATGATGATACTACTGAGAACTGAAACTGAGCAGCAAGATGCAGCACAAGACACTGTTCTAGTATTAGTAATGTAATATTACTGAGCACCACAATGCAGCAAAAGACAATGAGCAGTGATACTGAACACTTATGATGATACTACTGAGAACTGACACTGAGCAGCAAGATGCAGCACAAGACACTTTACTAGTATTAGTAATGTAGCATTACCGAGCACCACAATGCAGCACAAGACAATGAGCAGTGATACTGAGCACTGATGATGATGATACTACTACTACTGAGAACTGACACTGAGCAGCAAGATGCAGCACAATACACTGTACTAGTATTAGTAATGTAGTATTACTAAGCACCACAATGCAGCACAAGACAATAAGCAGTGACACTGAGCACTGATGATGATAGTACTGAGAACTGACACAGAGCAGCAAGATGCAGCACAAGACACTGTACTAGTATTAGTAATGTAGTATTACTGAGCACCACAATGCAGCACAAGACAATGAGCAGTGATACTGAGCACTGATGATGATACTACTGAGAACTGACACTGAGCAGCAAGATGCAGCACAAGATACTGTACTAGTATTAGTAATGTAGTAGTAGTGAGCACCACAATGCAGCACAAGACAATGAGCAGTGATACTGAGCACTGATGATGATGATGATGATACTACTGAGAACTGACACTGAGCATCAAGATGCAGCACAAGACACTGTACTAGTATTAGTTATGTAGTATTACTGAGCACCACAATGCAGCACAAGACAATGAGCAGTGATACTGAGCACTGATGATGATGATGACACTACTGAGAACTGACACTGAGCATCAAGATGCAGCACAAGACACTGTACTAGTATTAGTTATGTAGTATTACTGAGCACTACAATGCAGCACAAGACAATGAGCAGTGATACTGAGCACTGATGATGATAAAACTGAGAACTGACACTGCGTAGCACGATGCAGCACAAGACACTGTTCTAGTATTAGTAATGTAGTATTACCGAGCACCACAATGCAGCACAAGACAATGAGCAGTGATACTAAGCACTGATGTTACTACTGAGAACTGACACTGAGCAGCAAGATGCAGCACAATACACTGTACTAGTATTAGTAATGTAGAATTACTGAGCACCACAATGCAGCACAAGACAATGAGCAGTGATTCTGAGCACTGATGATGATACTACTTAGAAGAACTGACACTGAGCAGCAAGATGCAGCATTAGACACTTTACTAGTATTAGTGATGTATTATTACTGAGCACCACAATGCAGCACAAGACAGTGAGCAGTGTTACTGAGCACTGATGATGATACTACTGAGAACTGACACTGAGCAGCAAGATGCAGCACAAGACACTGTACTAGTATTAGTAATGTAGTATTGCTGAGCACCACAATGCAGCACAAGTAAATGAGCAGTAATACTGAGCACTGATGATGATGATACTACTGAGAACTGACACTGAGCAGCAAGATGCAGCACAAGACACTGTACTAGTATTTGTAATGTAGTATTACTGAGCACCACAATGCAGCACAAGACAATGAGCAGTGATACTGAGCACTGATGATGATACTACTGAGAACTGACACTGAGCATCAAGATGCAGCACAAGACACTGTACTAGTATTAGTTATGTAGTATTACTGAGCACCACAATGCAGCACAAGACAATGAGCAGTGATTCTGAGCACTGATGACGATACTACTGAGAACTGACACTGAGCAGCAAGATGCAGCACAAGACACTGTACTAGTATTAGTAATGTAGTATTACAGAGCACCACAATGCAGCACAAGACAATGAGCAGTGATACTGAGCACTGATGATGATGATACTACTGAGAACTGACACTGAGCAGCAAGATGCAGCACAATACACTGTACTAGTATTAGTAATGTAGTATTACTGAGTACCACAATGCAGCACAAGACAATGAGCAGTGATACTGAGCACTGATGATGATACTACTGAGAACTGACACTGAGCATCAAGATGCAGCACAAGACACTGTACTAGTATTAGTTATGTAGTATTACTGAGCACCACAATGCTGCACAAGACAATGAGCAGTGATACTGAGCACTGATGATGATACTACTGAGAACTGACACTGAGTAGCACGATGCAGCACAAGACACTGTACTAGTATTAGTAATGTAATATTACTGAGCACCACAATGCAGCACAAGACAATGAGCAGTGATACTGAACACTTATGATGATACTACTGAGAACTGACACTGAGCAGCAAGATGCAGCACAAGACACTGTACTAGTATTAGTAATGTAGCATTACCGAGCACCACAATGCAGCACAAGACAATGAGCAGTGATACTGAGCACCGATGATGATGATACTACTACTGAGAACTGACACTGAGCAGCAAGATGCAGCACAATACACTGTACTAGTATTAGTAATGTAGTATTACTGAGCACCACAATGCAGCACAAGACAATGAGCAGTGACACTGAGCACTGATGATGATAGTACTGAGAACTGACACAGAGCAGCAAGATGCAGCACAAGACACTGTACTAGTATTAGTAATGTAGTATTACTGAGCACCACAATGCAGCACAAGACAATGAGCAGTGATACTGAGCACTGATGATGATACTACTGAGAACTGACACTGAGCAGCAAGATGCAGCACAAGACACTGTACTAGTATTAGTAATGTAGTATTAGTGAGCACCACAATGCAGCACAAGACAATGCGCAGTGATACTGAGCACTGATGATGATCCTACTGAGAACTGACACTGAGCAGCAAGATGCAGCACAAGATACTGTACTAGTATTAGTATTGTAGTAGTAGTGAGCACCACAATGCAGCACAAGACAATGAGCAGTGATACTGAGCACTGATGATGATGATGATGATGATGATGATACTACTGAGAACTGACACTGAGCATCAAGATGCAGCACAAGACACTGTACTAGTATTAGTTATGTAGTATTACTGAGCACCACAATGCAGCACAAGACAATGAGCAGTGATACTGAGCACTGATGATGATGATGATACTACTGAGAACTGACACTGAGCATCAAGATGCAGCACAAGACACTGTACTAGTATTAGTTATGTAGTATTACTGAGCACTACAATGCAGCACAAGACAATGAGCAGTGATACTGAGCACTGATGATGATACTACTGAGAACTGACACTGCGTAGCACGATGCAGCACAAGACACTGTACTAGTATTAGTTATGTAGTATTACTGAGCACCACAATGCAGCACAAGACAATGAGCAGTGATACTGAGCACTGATGATGATGATGATACTACTGAGAACTGACACTGAGCATCAAGATGCAGCACAAGACACTGTACTAGTATTAGTTATGTAGTATTACTGAGCACCACAATGCAGCACAAGACAATGAGCAGTGATACTGAGCACTGATGATGATGATACTACTGAGAACTGACACTGAGCATCAAGATGCAGCACAAGACACTGTACTAGTATTAGTAATGTAGTATTACTGAGCACCACAATGCAGCACAAGACAATGAGCAGTGATACTGAGCACTAATGATGATACTACTGAGAACTGAAACTGAGCAGCAAGATGCAGCACAAGACACTGTTCTAGTATTAGTAATGTAACATTACTGAGCACCACAATGCAGCACAAGACAATGAGCAGTGATACTGAACACTTATGATGATACTACTGAGAACTGACACTGAGCAGCAAGATGCAGCACAAGACACTTTACTAGTATTAGTAATGTAGCATTACCGAGCACCACAATGCAGCACAAGACAATGAGCAGTGATACTGAGCACTGATGATGATGATACTACTGAGAACTGACACTGAGCAGCAAGATGCAGCACAATACACTGTACTAGTATTAGTAATGTAGTATTACTAAGCACCACAATGCAGCACAAGACAATAAGCAGTGACACTGAGCACTGATGATGATACTACTGAGAACTGACACTGAGCAGCAAGATGCAGCACAAGATACTGTACTAGTATTAGTAATGTAGTAGTAGTGAGCACCACAATGCAGCACAAGACAATGAGCAGTGATACTGAGCACTGATGATGATGATGATGATACTACTGAGAACTGACACTGAGCATCAAGATGCAGCACAAGACACTGTACTAGTATTAGTTATGTAGTATTACTGAGCACCACAATGCAGCACAAGACAATGAGCAGTGATACTGAGCACTGATGATGATGATGATACTACTGAGAACTGACACTGAGCATCAAGATGCAGCACAAGACACTGTACTAGTATTAGTTATGTAGTATTACTGAGCACTACAATGCAGCACAATACAATGAGCAGTGATACTGAGCACTGATGATGATACTACTGAGAACTGACACTGAGCAGCAAGATGCAGCACAAGACACTGTACTAGTATTAGTAATGTAGTATTAGTGAGCACCACAATGCAGCACAAGACAATGAGCAGTGATACTGAGCACTGATGATGATACTACTGAGAACTGACACTGAGCATCAAGATGCAGCACAAGACACTGTACTAGTATTAGTTATGTAGTATTACTGAGCACCACAATGCAGCACAAGACAATGAGCAGTGATACTGAGCACTGATGATGATGATGATACTACTGAGAACTGACACTGAGCATCAAGATGCAGCACAAGACACTGTACTAGTATTAGTTATGTAGTATTACTGAGCACTACAATGCAGCACAAGACAATGAGCAGTGATACTGAGCACTGATGATGATACTACTGAGAACTGACACTGCGTAGCACGATGCAGCACAAGACACTGTTCTAGTATTAGTAATGTAGTATTACCGAGCACCACAATGCAGCACAAGACAATGAGCAGTGATACTAAGCACTGATGTTACTACTGAGAACTGACACTGAGCAGCAAGATGCAGCACAATACACTGTACTAGTATTAGTAATGTAGAATTACTGAGCACCACAATGCAGCACAAGACAATGAGCAGTGATTTTTAGCACTGATGATGATACTACTTAGAAGAACTGACACTGAGCAGCAAGATGCAGCATTAGACACTTTACTAGTATTAGTGATGTATTATTACTGAGCACCACAATGCAGCACAAGACAGTGAGCAGTGTTACTGAGCACTGATGATGATACTACTGAGAACTGACACTGAGCAGCAAGATGCAGCACAAGACACTGTACTAGTATTAGTAATGTAGTATTGCTGAGCACCACAATGCAGCACAAGTAAATGAGCAGTAATACTGAGCACTGATGATGATGATACTACTGAGAACTGACACTGAGCAGCAAGATGCAGCACAAGACACTGTACTAGTATTAGTAATGTAGTATTACTGAGCACCACAATGCAGCACAAGACAATGAGCAGTGATACTGAGCACTGATGATGATACTACTGAGAACTGACACTGAGCATCAAGATGCAGCACAAGACACTGTACTAGTATTAGTTATGTAGTATTACTGAGCACCACAATGCAGCACAAGACAATGAGCAGTGATTCTGAGCACTGATGACGATACTACTGAGAACTGACACTGAGCAGCAAGATGCAGCACAAGACACTGTACTAGTATTAGTAATGTAGTATTACAGAGCACCACAATGCAGCACAAGACAATGAGCAGTGATACTGAGCACTGATGATGATGATACTACTGAGAACTGACACTGAGCAGCAAGATGCAGCACAATACACTGTACTAGTATTAGTAATGTAGTATTACTGAGTACCACAATGCAGCACAAGACAATGAGCAGTGATACTGAGCACTGATGATGATACTACTGAGAACTGACACTGAGCATCAAGATGCAGCACAAGACACTGTACTAGTATTAGTTATGTAGTATTACTGAGCACCACAATGCAGCACAAGACAATGAGCAGTGATACTGAGCACTGATGATGATGATACTACTGAGAACTGACACTGAGCATCAAGATGCAGCACAAGACACTGTACTAGTATTAGTTATGTAGTATTACTGAGCACTACAATGCAGCACAAGACAATGAGCAGTGATACTGAGCACTGATGATGATACTACTGAGAACTGACACTGCGTAGCACGATGCAGCACAAGACACTGTTCTAGTATTAGTAATGTAGTATTACCGAGCACCACAATGCAGCACAAGACAATGAGCAGTGATACTAAGCACTGATGTTACTACTGAGAACTGACACTGAGCAGCAAGATGCAGCACAATATACTGTACTAGTATTAGTAATGTAGAATTACTGAGCACCACAATGCAGCACAAGACAATGAGCAGTGATTCTGAGCACTGATGATGATACTACTTAGAAGAACTGACACTGAGCAGCAAGATGCAGCATTAGACACTTTACTAGTATTAGTGATGTATTATTACTGAGCACCACAATGCAGCACAAGACAGTGAGCAGTGTTACTGAGCACTGATGATGATACTACTGAGAACTGACACTGAGCAGCAAGATGCAGCACAAGACACTGTACTAGTATTAGTAATGTAGTATTGCTGAGCACCACAATGCAGCACAAGTAAATGAGCAGTAATACTGAGCACTGATGATGATGATACTACTGAGAACTGACACTGAGCAGCAAGATGCAGCACAAGACACTGTACTAGTATTAGTAATGTAGTATTACTGAGCACCACAATGCAGCACAAGACAATGAGCAGTGATACTGAGCACTGATGATGATACTACTGAGAACTGACACTGAGCATCAAGATGCAGCACAAGACACTGTACTAGTATTAGTTATGTAGTATTACTGAGCACCACAATGCAGCACAAGACAATGAGCTGTGATTCTGAGCACTGATGACGATACTACTGAGAACTGACACTGAGCAGCAAGATGCAGCACAAGACACTGTACTAGTATTAGTAATGTAGTATTACTGAGTACCACAATGCAGCACAAGACAATGAGCAGTGAAACTGAGCACTGATGATGATACTACTGAGAACTGACACTGAGCATCAAGATGCAGCACAATACACTGTACTAGTATTAGTTATGTAGTATTACTGAGCACCACAATGCAGCACAAGACAATGAGCAGTGATACTGAGCACTGATGATGATGATACTACTGAGAACTGACACTGAGCATCAAGATGCAGCACAAGACACTGTACTAGTATTAGTTATGTAGTATTACTGAGCACCACAATGCTGCACAAGACAATGAGCAGTGATACTGAGCACTGATGATGATACTACTGAGAACTGACACTGAGTAGCACGATGCAGCACAAGACACTGTACTAGTATTAGTAATGTAGTATTACCAAGCACCACAATGCAGCACAAGACAATTAGCAGTGATACTAAGCACTGATGTTACTACTGAGAACATGACACTGAGCAGCAAGATGCAGCACAAGACACTGGACTAGTAATAGAAATGTATTATTACTGAGCACCACAATGCAGCACAAGACAATTAGCAGTGATTTTTGTCTGAAATATTAAAGATTCCTTTCTCCTTTATGTCTGACATTAATACCGGTTTATTTTTCATAAATTTTGATTTTCCTGCTCTTCTTCCTCTTCTTCTCTTACTGATCTTTTGAGGGGGGACGCCATATGAATGCTTTCTTTTATAGATTGTCTCTTGTACCTGTCCCTCCAAGGAGTTGTGGCTGGTGATAAAAAATCACTATCATTTTCTGAATTGAGATGGTTAAGTGTAGAATATCTATTCCTAGTTTGCAGTTCTTTTAATTTCTGTGTGACTGGACTTCTATAATCCTGTCTTTGTGGTTTGAAGGGGACAGTAATCTGCACTTCTTCTTGTCTTTGATTTCGATCTTGATATTGGTTTTGCTTGTAATTCCTGTTCTTGTTTTCATTTCTATTCCATTGTTTAACCCTGTCATTCTGATAATCTTGTTTGTCCCTCATGAATTTTTTCTCTTTCCTCTGTATAACTTCTTCCTCCACTCTTTCTATTTTCTTAATAAGTACTGTTTCAATGAAAGTAAAATTGATTAGTTAGATCTAATACTGATGTCTGAAGGAGAAAACGTGGTTACCAAGAATTATGTCAAGTACATTGATAAAAACAGTTACCTCCATTTTAGAAGCAGACATCTGACAAAGTGGAAAACTAATATACCCTATTCACAATTTTGCAGACTTTAGAGGAACTGTAACAGGGTTGAAGACATTCATGAACAGCTGGATGTTTATTCTGAAAGATTTTTGGAAAGAGATTATCCCTCTGAAACAGTCGAAACAGCAAGAAGAAAAATGTTTAGTACCAAAAGAGAGGATCTCCTCACAAATAGGGTAAAGAATTAAGAGGATAACCAACACCTCACCTTTATCACCACCTACAATGCTGGAGAGAACAAGATTGATAAAACTTTGAGGAAACACTGGCATATTTTGAAGCTACACAACATATTAAATCCTATATTACCGGAAAAAACGAAAAAAAATCTATAGAAAGGCTAGGAACCTGAAGAAGATCTTGGCTCCTAGTATGTTACCACCCATTGAAATGGTAAAACCAGAAGGCTGGCTCAAAACTAAAGGTTTTTTCAAGTGTAATCATTGTTGCATTTGTAGATATGCACATAAAGATGGTAAACATTTTGGTACTTCAAAAAATTACAAAATCAAAGATCTAATGAATTGCTCTACCAACTACTGTATGTGGTCTACTCCTTGGAATGTACTTGTGGGCATAAATACATAGGGAAAACAAAAAGACCCCTTAGGTTAAGAATCCAGGAACATGTAAGAGCGATAAAAAATATATTATTCCCTAAAGCTCCAATGAGACCAATCAAAAATATCTGCCACATTCTAGTGGTATGATATACTACTATAATTTGGCTGCTGCAGATATGAAGAATGTGTGATAGGGAATATGGTGTCTGTGAGAAGTAGCCACACAGATACTTTCCCCTGGTCCCACGATAAGTGGAAATTCCCACACATGCGCAAATCGGTGACGCTGGATGCGCATACGTGGCTCTAGTTAGCGCTGACTACGATCTCTAGGTTTCATTGCACATGCACGACCTGATCGGCCGGACATGCATGCACAATAGAGTTTAATGGCACCACCTACCTCTCAAGGTCCCGCGAGAGTACCAGAACACCCGCATATGCGCAGTGTCTGTTTCCGGACGCCATTCAGCACATAGTCTTCTTTCTAGTCCTCCCATTACCTATAAGTAGCGGTGGGAGGGCATGGCTTACCATTACTGACCCCTGAGGAAGTCCCAGTATGTGTACAGGGACAAAACACATTGGGTACAAAACTTCTGGTTCTCCACTCTGCTGCATGTTATACAGATAAACCTATATATATTTTAAGTATTGTATGAGTCCATTTTAATGTTTTGTCTTGTTGAGTGTAATAAATTTTATAATCAAAACGATATTATACTATCAGAGGCTTTCTACTCTATTGGGAGATTTTTTAGGTTTTAAGGTTTCTGTCTGAAGGACATCCTTGAGGAATCCACCCAGACATTAGTTTTGCAAAGAAATGTGAGTGGCACCTCAGTATTTAAAACTGTGATTTTCTTTCTATCTTTGGTGAATACTGTATCACCATAAGTCGGCACTCAAAATCTTGTTTGCACATTAAGCACTCAAGCACTTTTTTATGCATGTAAGCACAAAGTCACTTTATTGAGAAAGTCCACTTTATTTATATGGGTGGTCTTCAGTATGCCGACTGTCGGGATCCCGACGCACAGTAAACCGGCGCTGGAATCCCGACAGCCGGCATACTGACACTTTTTCTCCCTCATGGGGGTCCACGACCTCCTTGGAGGGAAAATAAAATAGCGTGGCGCGCATAGCGCGCCGCCGTACCTGCAGAGTGGCGAGCGCTGCAAGCCCGCAAGGGGCTCATTTGCGCTCGCCACACTGTCGGTATGCTGGCGGTCGGGCTCCTGGCGCTGGTATGCTGGTCGCCAGGAGCCCGGCCTCCGGCATACCATACTACACCCATTTATATATTGTCTTCATCCCCCAACTATGTGATATTCTGCATAACTTCTTTGAATGTGAGGAAGGAGGAGGCTACCAAGGAAGAATACCCGTAAAGATTCCGTTACAAGCTGATTATCTTCCTATTTCTGGTACGCGAATTTGGTTATCACTGTTGGATAAGAGTCACTGTCATGTTAACCGCTTTTAATTTGAACACTGAAGGCGCAGCTGATTTACTACTATAGAACATTTTAATTGTCTCATCGGGGATTGGACAAATTTGAAATCTGGCTGCTGCCATTGTATATAATTGGAGTGTATCACTTATATTTTGGTCAGACACAACGAAGTGGCCACTGTTTATTGTTTATTGTTTACTGTGTACTGTTTATTGTACACTGATTTGTATTATCATAAGGTAGTAGCGCTAATTGCACCTCACAAACACATATACGCATATGTTTAGCCTTCCTCTTCCCCAAGAAACTATGCAGCATCATTTATTTGTTTAAAACAAGTGTTCATTTATTATTTATATTTTGAATTATGAAACATTGTTGCAGCACTACATTAGCATAAATGGGTGAACTTAAAACATTTTCATCTGATCAGATGCAGGCTGTATTCATTACCACCACATACCACAGTCAGTAGAAAGGCGGGCCTCCTGGTGCCCACTGGACCCTAGACAGCTACCTCTACCACCTAGTGGATAATCCATTATGTGAGACTGCACATTTGTACCTTAGATGTTTCTGCAAGCTCACTGCCCGAGTCCACATGCTCATTTCAGCTCCCATCTTGGTCCCTTAGTCATACACAGGGCAGGATGTAACAGTGTCCAAGTTCGTCAGATGTGCGGGTTTCCGGCAGTACTCTTTATTTTTTTTTATAGGGGCAGACATTTACAAGGCAAAACCATGTCTGAGTTTATCCGGCAAACCGCACGTCAGGTAAACTCGAACACTATTACATCAAGCACACAGTCACAATTAACATTTTGAACTGAAAAAAATGCAACGTCTATAAACAATTCTGAATAAGGCCCAAGATGCACACATCATCAGATGATTCTGAATGGGACTGAAAAAATGGATTTTTGTTGAAATCTAGGACACTGATAAACAAGGGAGTCCACAGGAAGTGAAAAATTGTGAAAAAAATATGAAAAGTAATGGACATACTAAAAATGTAATCAAATGTGTACATCAACATGAGACATTTAATTATACAGAAAAAATTCTGAAAAAGTTTTACTATAAATAAACTATAGATTATAATTAGAGCTGTGCACCGGACACTTTTCGGGTTTTGTGTTTTGTTTTGGATTCGGTTCCGCTGTCATGTTTTGGATTCGGACGCAATTTGGCAAAACCTCCCTTTCGAATTTTTGTCGGATTTGGATGCGTTTTGGATTCAGGATGTTTTTATTTAAAAAAAACCCTCAAAAACAGCTTAAATCATAGAATTTGGGGGTAATTGTGATCCTTTAGTATTATTAACCTCAATAACCATAATTTCCACACATTTCCAGTCTATTCTAAACACCTCAGACCTCACAATATTATTTTTAGTCCTAAAAATTGCACCTAGGTCGCTGGATGACTAAGCTAAGTGACCCAAATAGGCGGCACAAACACCTGGCCCATCTAGGAGTGGCACTGCAGTGTCAGACAGGATTTCACATAAAAAAATTGTCCCCAAACAGCACATGATGCAAAGATAATAAAAAAAGAGGTGCAAGATGAATTGTCCTTGGGCCCTCCAACCCACCCTTATGTTGTATAAACAGGACATGTACACTTTAACAAACCAATCATTTCAGCGACAGGGTCTGCCACATGACTGTGGCTGAAATGACTGGTTGGTTTGAGCCCCCAACAAAAAAGAAGCAATCAATCTCTCCTTCCACAAACTGGCTCTACAGAGGCAAGATGTCCACCTCATCCTAATCCCCCGATTCCTCACCCCTTTCACTGTGTACATCCTCCTCCTCACAGAGTATTAATTCGTCCCCACTGAAATCCACCATCACAGGTCCCTGTGTACTTTCTGGAGGCAATTGCTGGTAAATGTCTCCACGGAGAAATTTATTATAATTCATTTTGATAAACATCATCTTCTCCACATTTTCTGGAAGTAACCTCCTACGCTGATCGCTGACAAGGTGACTGGCTGCACTAAACTCTTTCGGAGTACACACAGGAGGGGGGGGGGCAACTTAGGTCAATTAAAGCCAGTTTGTGCAAGGGCCTCCAAATTGCCTCTTTTTCCTGCCAGTATATGTACGGACTGTCTGACATACCTACAGTGATGCTGTCACTCATATAATCCTCCACCATTCTTTCAATGGTGACAGAATCATATGCAGTGACAGTAGATGACATGTCAGTAATCGTTGGCAGGTCCTTCAGTCCGGACCAGATGTCAGCATTTGCCCCTGACTGCCATGCATCACCGCCAGTGGGTGGTTTTGGAAATTTTATCCTTTTCCTGGCAGCTCCAGTGGCGGTAGAAAATGAAGGAGGAGCAGTTGGAGGGTCACGTTCCGCTTGACTTGACAATTGTCTCACCAGCAGGTCTTTGAACATCTGCAGACTTGTGTCTGCCGGAAACAGAGATATAACGTAGGCTTTAAACCTAGGATCGAGCGCGGTGGCCAAAATGTAGTGCTCTGATTTCAACAGATTGACCACCCGTGAATCCTAGTTAAGCCAATGAAGGGCTCCATCCACATGCCTAACGAAATCGCTCCATTTTAGCTCCTCCTTCAATCTCTCCAGCTGATTCTGCAAAAGCCTGATGAGGGGAATGACCTAACTTATGCTGGCAGTGTCTGAACTGACTTCACGTGTGGCAAGTTCAAAGGGTTGGAGAACCTTGCACAACATGGAAATCATTCTCCACTGCGCTTGAGTCAGGTGCATTCCTCCTCCTTTGCCTATATCGTAGGTAGATGTATAGGCTTGAATGGCCTTTTGCTGCTCCTCCATCCTCTGAAGCATATACAGGGTTGAAATCCACCTTGTTACAACCTCTTGCTTCAGCTGATGGCAGGGCATATTCATGAGTATTTGCTGGCGCTCCAGTCTTCGGCACGCGGTGGCTGAATGCCAAAAGTAGCCCGCAATTCTTCGGGCCACCGACAGCATCTACTGCATGCCCCTGTCGTTTTTAAAAAAATTATGCACCACCAAATGAATTGTATGTGCAAAACATGGGACGTGCTGGAATTTGCCCAGATGTAATGCACGCACAATATTGCTGGCATTGTCCGAAGTCACAAATCCCCAGGAGAGTCCAACTGGGGTAAGCCATTCTGCGATGATCTTCCTCAGTTTCCGTAAGAGGTTGTCAGCAGTGTGCCTCTTCTGGAAAGCGGTGATACAAAGCGTAGCCTGCCTAGGAACGAGTTGGCGTTTGCGAGATGCTGCTACTGGTGCCGCTGCTGCTGTTCTTGCTGCGGGAGACAATACATCTACCCAGTGGGCTGTCACAGTCATATAGTCCTTAGTCTGCCCTGCTCCACTTGTCCACATGTCCAAGGTTAAGTGGACAGTGGGTACAATTGCATTTTTTAGGACACTGGTGACTCTTTTTCTGACATCTGTGTACATTTTCGGTATCGCCTGCATAGAGAAGTGGACCCTAGATGGGATTTGGTGCCATGGACACACTACCTCAAGCAATTATCTAAGTCCCTGTGAACTAACGGTGTATACCGGATGCACGTCTAACACCAACATAGTTGTCAAGGCCTGAGTTATCCGCTTTGCAACAGGATGACTGCTGTGATATTTAATCTTCCTCGCAAAGGACTGTTGGACAGTCAATTGCTTACTGGAAGTAGTACAAGTGGTCTTCCGACTTCCCCTCTGGGATGACGATCGACTCCCAGCAGCAACAACAGCAGCGCCAGCAGCAGTAGGCATTACACTCAAGGATCCATTGGAGGAATCCCAGTTAGGAGAGGACTCGTCAGACTTGCCAGTGACATGGCCTGCAGGACTATTGGCGTTACTGTCTAAGTAGGAAATTGACATTGAGGGAGTTGGTGGTGTGGTTTGCAGGAGCTTGGGTACAAGAGGAAGGGATTTAGTTGTCAGTGGACTGCTTCCGCTGTCACCCAAAGTTTTTTAACTTGTCAATGACTTCTGATGAATGCGCTCATCATGACGTATAAGGGAGAATGTTCCTAGGTGGTTAACGTCCTTTCCCCTACTTATTACAGCTTGACAAAGGCAACACACGGCTTGACACCTGTTGTCTGCATTTCTGTTGAAATAATTCCACACCAAAGAGGTGATTTTTTTGGTATTTTGACCAGGCATGTCAATGGCTTTATTCATCCCATGGACAACAGGTGTCTCCCCGGGTGCCTGACTTAAACAAACCGCCTCACCATCAGAATCCTCCTTGTCAATTTCCTCCCCAGCCCAAGCAACACCCATATCCTCATCCTGGTGTACTTCAACAGTGACATCTTCAATTTGAATATCAGGAACTGGACTGTGGGTGCTCCTTCCAGCACTTGCAGGGGGCATGCAAATGGTGGAAGGAGCCACCTCTTCCCGTCCAGTATTGGGAAGGTCAGGCATCGCACCCGCCGACACATTAGAACTCGGGATTTGTGATTTAGAACGCACAATTCTTTGCTGTGCTTTTGCCAGCTTAACTCTTTTAATTTTTCTAGCGGGAGGATGAGTGCTTCCATCGTCATGTGAAGCTGAACCACTAGTCATGAGGAACATAGGAGAGCGCCTTAGCCGTTCCTTGCCACTCCGTGTCGTAAATGGCATATTGGCAAGTTTACGCTACTCCTCAGATGATTTTAATTTAGATTTTTGGGTAATTTTTTTACTGAACTTTTGCTTTTTGGATTTTACATGCTCTCTACTATGACATTGGGCATCTTCCTTGGCAGACGACGTTGATGGCATTTCATTGCCTCTGCCATGACTAGTGGCAGCAGCTTCAGCACTAGGTGGAAGTGGATATTGATCTATCCCTATTTTACCCTCCAGTTTTTTGTTCTCCATTTTTTAATGTGTGAAATTATATGCCAGTAATATTACTAGAATTAGATGGCGGTAATGTCTGGAATTAGAAACCACTAGATAGATACCAGATACCACTGTGACTGGAATGATGATGACCTATGCACAGTGACAGGACACTACCACAGCACCCTACAGCAGCAAGATGCAGCACAAGACACTGGACTAGTATATTAGTAATGTACTGTAGTATTACTGAGCACCACAATGCAGCCCAAGACAATTAGCAGTGATACTGAGCACTGATGAGGATACTACTGAGAACCGACACTGAGCAGCAAGATGCAGCACAAGACACTGGACTAGTATATTAGTAATGTACTGTAGTATTACTGAGCACCACAATGCAGCACAAGACAGTGAGCAGTGATACTGAGCACTGATGATGATAATACTGAGAACTGACACTGAGCAGCAAGATGCAGCACAAGACACTGGACTAGTATTTTAGTAATGTACTGTAGTTTACTGAGCACCACAATGCAGCACAAGACAATGAGCAGTGATACTGAGCACTGATGATGATAATACTGAGAACTGACGCGGAGCAGCAAGATGCAGCACAAGACACTGGACTAGTATATTGGTAATTTATTGTAGTGTTACTGAGCACCACAATGCAGCACAAGACAATGAGCAGTGGTACTGAGCACTGGCACTGATGATGATAATACTGAGAACTGACACTGAGCAGCAAGAGGCAGCACAAGATACAGGACTAGTATATTAGTAATGTACTGTAGTATACTGAGCACCACAATGCAGCACAAGACAATGAGCACTGATACTGAGCACTGATGAGGATACTACTGTTAACTGACACTGAGCAGCACAAGTCGCTGGACTAGTATATTAGTAATGTACTGTAGTATTACTGAGCACCACAATGCAGCACAAGACAATGAGCAGTGATACTGAGTACTGATGAGGATACTACTCTGAACTGACACTGAGCAGTAAGATGCTGCACAAAAGAGACACACTACTAGTATTACTGATCTGCAATACGTATGCACTGATACTGAGCACTGATATTGAGATTTGCCACTGAGAGAACGTAGCCACGTCCACTCTGCTCTCTCTACAATGCACAAGTGAAAATGGCTGCAAAGTGCGGCTCTGTATATGGAATTCGAATCTCGCGAGAATCCGACAACGGGATGATGAAGTTTTTCCTCGTTCGGGTTTTCCGAGTCAGGCTGGAACAACCGAGCATGCCTCGGACCCGTGTAAACCACGTGGAGTTTGGGGGGTTTCGGTTCTCGGAGAACCGAACCCACTCATCTCTAATTATAATTGACACTGTTATTTAACTTTAATAACTAATATCAATATTTGAATTTACATAGATTTTTTTTTATATAAGAAATTACGAGAAATCCCACTAATTTCATATAGATATTAGTCGTAAATTTAAACAATAACAAAAATAACTATACATACTGTAAATTCAACCGTGCAAAGAATGCTTGTGTACCACACTTAGAAAATGCAGCTAATCTGGTGATTCTTTTGATAATATTTTGTTGATCTACCTTAATTTTTATATTTTCATTATTTTCTCTCTTTTTCATGTGTATACCAGTTTGTGAGAGGTTTTTTTTCTGTATTCCTCAAATTCAGTACATCTACTAAAATGTCAAATATAAAAGGATGAAAATAGTACCATACTGTACCTCAGTATGATATTTTACCAAAACTGTGTTGTTTACCAATTTGTACATTCCAACCAAAATAAATCAAATCTCAAACTGTGAATTCTTTGTATTTAAACACCATCTTCTGTGTATTCCAATGTTCCTATATACTAAATCTTAACTATCTTAATTAATCTGTCTCTTCACCTCTCTCCCTGGATCCTCATGAGCTTTCATTATCTCAAAATGAAACAAAGAGCATAACTACAGTATAATGGAGTGTATTAGTTTATTGCACTTTTTTTTTTTTACAAAAAATAGACAAAACACACATTTAGCAAAGGAATACAAGGTTTAACTGAACTCTTGGTAGATTCCTTTGTAATCTGTAATTTTGTACTGTTTCGGAACCACTAAAATGCAGAAATTAATGTTTCATAATACCCCAATGCTTTCTTCCTACTACCAAGGGAACTTCATCAGTGCATGATTATACACAGTGATGAAGTCCCCCTTGTACTGGGGCCTATCTTAATGCTGCCTGTTGTATCTATAATAAAATAAAGAATATAATGGGCTTATTGGAAAAAAATGAATAATGACTCATCATATATTGATATATCATTGGTCATTTGCTGGAGCTACTATCCTAAAACAAAATGTCTTATGTAAGAACTTTAGTGCAGTAGTAATATAGGTTATTATTATCTTCCAAAACTTGGAAACACATAATCAATAAAAAAACAACAAGGCCCTTCAACAAGAAATACTTAAGGGCTGTTGTACTAAGGGCTGCTGTACTGTACATACATCAGGAGTGGCAGAGTAATCAAGAATTCTCCACACAGATCTAGGGGTGTGCGCCAGGCCATTTTTCAGGCTTTGTGTTTTGGATCTCCTTCATGTTTTGCAACTGTATTGGTTTTGCCATAACTGCCCTTGCGGTTTTTGGTTTTGGATTTTTTAAAAAAAAAATCATAAAAACAGCTAAAATAACAGAATTTGGCATTGTTTTTTGTTCCTACAGTATTATTAACCTCAATAACATTCATTTCCACTCATTTCCAGTCTATTCTGAACACCACACAGCTCACAATATTGTTTTTATCTAGTTTAGGCCAAAAGGTTGCACCAAGGTAGCTGGATGACTAAGCTAAGCGACAGCAGTGGGCAGCAAACATGTGGCAGTTAACAATATATTTTTAAATTCTGTAATCATGTTAAAATAATTTTAACATGATTCCTCCTGTTCTCCTGTTCCTTAGAGATATCTTTTAAATGGTGAAGGTTTGCTAAACATCCGTTAAAAATTATTTTCAAATTAGGATTAAGTTCTTCTGTTCCTCAAAGATATATTTGACATGCTTAAGGTTAGTTATACTAATTTAATTTAAATGTATTTAATTTATAGTTATTATTAATAATTAACAAAAAGTTCACAAAAAGATGATTAAGGCAAAGAAAAATAAAAAAGACAATATTTTAGATGCTGTAATCATGATTATAATTTATTTTTAATCAAGTTCTTATGTTACCCAAAAATATATTTGATATGATTAAGGTTCGCTATACAAGTGTGGAGAGTTTAGTTATATTGATTTAATTTAAATGTAGTTAATTTATAATTATTATTAATAATATTAATTTAAATAAATCACAATGCGATGATAAGAAGAATTAGGAAAATAGGACAATAAGTTATAACATAAGATATGAGCTATGGATACAGCACCCTGAAATAGATGGAGCACGCCTGGATGTATACTGGGAAGATACAGCACAAAATATTTAAAAAAAAGATGTGTTTTATTTTGGGTGGACTGACAGAACACCCCTAGTTGGATGGAGCAGCTGCAGTCCCTGGATGTATACTGGAATGACACAGCACAAAATATTAGTTCAATCAAAATATATATATTATTTTTTTATATCACATGCTGCGGTTACAGTGTCACACAAATGAGTCAAAAATATGTATTTTTTTTATATCACACACCGGCGATTATAGTGTCACACGAATGAGTCAGAAATATATATAACTTCACTGACAGCGTTGCACAATACGTGTATGAGTAGGAAATAATGTACTGCGGTCTGACCGGCAGAGCCACAGTACTTATGAAAATAAAATAAAAATTGTATAGTACACTGGGGTACAGCACAAACCAAAAAAAATATTTTCTTTATAATTACAATTTTAGGCGTTTTGTTTTTAGCATTTATTATTTTAATTTAACACTGGGGCTGAGCCCCTGGATGGACAGATATATCACCCCTTTCAGATACAGCAGACAGAGCACCCCTTTTTCAGATACAGCAGGCAGAGAGAGCACACCTTTTTTAGATACAGCTGCCAGAGAGAGCACCCTTTTTCATATACGGCAGACAGAAAGAGCACCCTTTTTCATATACAGCAGAGAGAGCACCCCTTTTTCAGATACAGTAGAGAGAGCATTCCTTTTTCAGATACAGCAGAGACAGTACCGCTTTCAGATACAGCAGACAGAGAGAGCACCACTTTTTTAGATACAGCAGACATAGAGCACCCCTTTCACATACAGCAGACAGAGAGAGCACCCCTTTTTCAGATACAGCAGACTGAGAGAGCTCCCCTTTCAGATACAGCAGACAGAGAGAGCACCCCTTTCAGTTACAGCAGACAGATAGAGAACCCCTTTCATATACAGCAGACAGAGTACCCGCCCCATGCCATGCCAGGCAACACAATATTTGGAGGTACAGTATGCACAATCTAATATACACCCCCATTCCCCTGGGCCCCCATGTCTTAAGTGCCCCGGGCCCCCTCAAGGATTACTCCGGCCCTGATTCATGAGTCACGCTGCACATGTTCCGCAATGGTCTTGTGACAATGTTCGCAGCTAGGATTTATTTGCAACGTGATTGACAGTAAGGGAATATTTGTGGAAGGTAATTGGGCCTGTCACAGTTTGTGACTGCGATCCCATATGCAGTTATAATGGCTCTGCAGTCTTGCTTCCAGCACCCATTCTGAGTGAGCGTAAGTTTACTCAGATGATCACCCAATATCTGTCCAATTGTTGTGTCTTTGTACACAAGCAGCAGGTCAGAGATGCTGATTATGGGTATCTCTATACAACTTTTGGGTGCAGTGAACTACCCATGTAGTTCTGAACATGTTGGCACCTAGCAATAGCCTCACACTCTACCACAGGCAAGAGACCAATGATCACGGCCCTAAAATCCAGAATTTTTGTTTTATAAAAACAAATGTAGAAGAAAGAATTTACATACTCTAAAAAACATTTGTGAGAGAAAGGAAAAAATTCAAATATATCTAACAGGCACATTGCTACAATATATAGAAGCCTTTGGGATTCTGGGAAAACTCCAGATGATGAAGTCTATAGACATCTACAATTAAATTTAAAAGTAACATAATAAACTCATGCAACATTTTTTTGTTATGTCACAATGTGTTATTAAAATATTATGTACCAAAGTGCTGAAATGCTAATACTACTAGAGATGTGCACCGGCCTCGAAGATTTGGATTTGGATTCATCGGCGGGATTTGGATTTGGATGTGCCAATCAGCTGTGATGGGATTTGGATTTGGATTTTATTCCAAAATTGTCAAAAAAACTCCAAAATCACATAATTTTTGCGTTTGGTTTGGCCCTAGAGTATTATTAACCTCAATAACATTAATTTCCAGTCATTTGCAGATAATTTTGACCACCTTAATGCTCACAATGTTGTTTTCCAACACTTTAGGTCAAAGTCTGCATTCAGCTGGCTGGTTACTTACTACTAGGCAACAGAGCAGCGGCACAAACATAAAGCAGTTTGTAGCATATCTATGAAACACTGCCACACAGGAGTGGGATAAATGAACAGTGGTTATAGATGTAAGAGCCAGTTTGTACAAGGGCATCCACATTGATTTTTTTTCCTTCCAGTATGCCAAGGGACTCTGTGACATGTCTACTTTTATGGTGTTGTGAAAGTAATCCTATACCATTCATGGATGGTGACAGTATCAGATGGAGTTACGGTAGAGGTGTCACTACTGGGAAATTCATCTAGACCTGACCAGATGTCAAAATGGTCTTTGGACTGCTCTGCATCCCCACTAGGTCTTTTGGAAAAACATATTTTTTTCCTGGCTGTTTTAGAAGAAATTGAAAGAGGAGTCATCACTTCAGCTGCCAACTTGCTCACCGGGAGCTTTTTACATCTCTTCAGATCTGTGTCATTTGGAAAGAAAGACAATGCATACGACTTGAATCTAGGATCAAGCACGGTTGCCAAAATGTAGTGGTACAATTTCATGATATTTTCAACCCTTGTATCCTCGCTTAGCAAAAAAAGGGCTTGATCTACAAGTCCGGCATATTTTGCAGATTCGCCTTGATTTATCTCCTCCTTCAATTTTTCCAGTTGTTTTTCCAAAAGCATAATTAGGGGAACCACCTGGCTTAAGCTAGCAGTGTTGGAACTGACTTCACAGGTGGCTACTTTGAAGGCTTTGAGAACATTGCACAAGTCAGAAAGTAATTTCCAGTGTGCTGGGCTGAGGTACATACCACCCCCTCCTCTTCCAAAGTCATGGCTTGTTGTATAGCTATGAATGGCTTTCTGTTGCTCCTCCATCCACTGAAGAATCCTTAAGCACAAGGCCTGCTGATGCTGGTTCTGCTGCTGCTGTTTCTGCTGCAAAGGGAGGATTCACATAGTATTAACAAATTGGTTTCACAACCGTCTCTGGTCAAAACTGAGAAAATTGAGGTTGAGGATGAAGGTATTGGTGGTGGAGATCGCAGGTGCTAGGTTTTAGTAGAGAGAAGGGAGACATTTGCTGCTGTACTGCTTGTTGTTATTTTTTTAGCTCCAGTTTTTAACACCCTACAACTGCCATGAGCTTGCTGCAGATGATGTAATAGGGTGGAGGTTCCTAAATGTTTAACATCCCTACCTCTACTTATTTTGTTTCCACAAAGGTTTTACAGATGGCTTGGCAAATGTTGTCAGGATTTGGGTAAAACTAATTCCACACATAGGAAGTGGATTTGTTGGTCCGATACCCAGGCATGACAATTGCTGTGTTATCATGGGCAACAGATGCTTCCACTTGTGTCTGACTTATACACACAACATCCTCTTTCTCATCCTCAAGATCCTCATTAGTGCCATTGTCTGCTACACAAATACCACCCTCATCCTCTTGTATATCCACGGTGGCATCTTCAACAGCTAGGTCACCAGCAATACTTATGCTGCTCATTTCCACACATACAGAGGGAGCAGTTACTGTTGAAGGTAGCTTCTCTGAGAGTTTAGGCTCACACATAGGATTTGGGGATGCAATTGGACTCTCCTTAGGGATTTTTTAAATTTGTTTTTCTGAAGTTGGCACAGTTTGTTTTGCTGCCTTAGTGGTTTTCAGTTTTTTTACACCTCTAAAGTTTGAGTGACAAGGTCTTTTATTTTCATGAGACGCAGAAGATGCCTCACTAACAGTTGCAGAATCATCAGTCATAAATATAGGCCAAGTCCTGAGTCTTTCCTTGCCACTAAGTGATGTGGATGACATGTTGGCAATTTAAAGTTTTTCTGCATGAACCAACTTTCTTTTTCTTACTGCTTGAGGTTGTTTTTTCTTTACCAGTTGTGTAAACTCTCTATGCCCTTAAGCATCAGCTTTAGAACTAGATGACATTAAATCAGCATCATGACTGGTGGAAGCAGCTGGAGCGCTAGTATTTGGTTCTGTAAACTGATTATTATCCATTTTTGAAATCACAGATCACAATTCACAAATCAGGGGTGCAGTGCACACAACAAACACTGGAAAGACGAGCAAACAAATTATTTGTAATTGTTTTATTTTTTTGGGGGGACGCAGATTGTCCCACACTGCGTTGAGTCAGACCGCTTTAACACACGGTACTAAATACAAGTAACTATGGTCTACTAGTGTGCATTTATTTTGCACACAACAAACAATGCTAAGAGCAAAGAATTGTTTTTTTATTTTTGGGGGGACACATCTTGTCCCACACTGTGTTTAGTCAGACCACTTTAACACATGGTACTAAATACAAGTAACTATGGTGTACTAGTGTGCATTTATTTTGCACACAACAAACAACGTAAAAAAGCAAACAAATTTTTTTTTGTTTTATTTTTTGGGGTGACACAGATTGTGCCACACTGCGTTAAGTCAGACAACTTTAACACACAGTTCTAAATACAAGTAACTATGGTGTGCTGGTGTGCATTTATTTTGCACACAACAAACAATGTAAAAAAGCAAAACAAAATATATATATTTTTTTTTTGGGGGGGGGGTGATGCACTGACACAGACCTGATTGACCCTGACAGACCCTGATTGCCACTAACAGACAGCACTGTGATGGACGTCCAACACAGCCCTGATTGACCCTGG
Source organism: Pseudophryne corroboree (assembly GCF_028390025.1). Taxonomy (NCBI): domain Eukaryota; kingdom Metazoa; phylum Chordata; class Amphibia; order Anura; family Myobatrachidae; genus Pseudophryne; species Pseudophryne corroboree. The sequence goes on from NC_086451.1 coordinate 320,540,993, forward strand.
CACACCCTGATAGCAATGTGATGGACGCACTGACACAGTCTGATTGACCCTGACAGACACTGATGGCCACTGACTGACAGCATTGTGATGGACGCACTGACACAGCCCTGATTGACCCTGATGGCCAGTGACAGCAGAGATTCTGACAGCCTGCCCTGAAAAGGACAGACTGACAGCACCCCACAGCAGAGATCCTCGCAGCATGGAAGCGTGCAGTAAAATGGCGCTGATCTGCGTGATGTTGAGCCTTTATAGACTTGAAGTCTCGCGAGAAATCTGACGCGGGATGATGACGTTCATCCCAAACTTGTTGTGATGTTCGCAGGCCGGACTCGCGGACTCTCGAGGCAGGCATGTTCTGAGCTGTTCTGATTCCACGGAATCAGATCCACTAATTTCTAATACTTCAGTAGCTATCCACTATCCTGATCCTAGCACTCAACTATGCTTCAGATTTCCTGGCGGAGAAAGTCACATTTCTGTTTCTTTTCCCCTTAATTTGTTTTCCTGTTCTCTGTTTAATGTGTTCTAATTTAATTTGCCATATTTGTATTAAACAGATGTGTGCATGTATATATTCTATGCATTACAGTGTGCATATGCAAGTCTTTTATACATATGCAAATAAATATATTATGCATAATCTATTCCCTTAATTAACTATTAAACCTTAACTAAGTGTGCATATATTATGTGGTGAAGCATGGCCATTTGCAATTAAATGCACAAGAAAACGTGTTAAACATTTTAGATTCCTGTATAAACTGATGAGACTGTGAGAAACGGTTAATGCATCTGATCACTCTAGTCCATTCTAATAGGTTAGAAAATGAAAGACATCATGAGAGTTGTAGAAATCAATTTTTAGCTAATTAAATTCTTAAAGGCATTTCCTTTAGCACTGAGCAAAAACTGTGCAACATTTTATGTATATAGTCTATATTAATTAACATCATCTTTATTTTGGCATATGAAGAATTGCTCCTCATTCAGTTATGCAGACAGTTTCCACAAGTATCCTTTGCCTAATAGGGGCATTAGTGAAGTAAATTAAGTTGACTTGTGTTTATTTTAATAAATCCATTGCACTGAATCTTATTAATGAAACGTGTTACTTCAAGATGAAATTTACCCATATGAGGCTTTTGTCATGCCTTTGATTTCCAGTAAAAGCATTGTTGGTACTGCTGTTGATTACATAAGTGTACAACAATAAATACATATGCCTCTAAACTGGGGCATGCAGCTTGTTATCTGTGCTCAAATAAAATAGAATGGTACATTTCTTATTAAAACAGAACTGTGGATTATTTTACCTGCAGGCCACATATGGTCTAGAAAGCCAAAGCTGGATTGTCAAGTAAATGCATTCATCATTGAGATGACATATCAAGGTAAAACACATCATAGCATATATCATGGGTAGTCACCCTGCTTCTTTCCAGATGTTGTAAAAGAATGCTGGACGCTATAGTTCAACACTACCACAGGTACATATACACAGATAATATGCTTGTTAATATGGCGTAAAAAGAAAAATACAGTATGTTTATGGCTAATTGCAGCCGTGTACTATTCTTTTTATGATGTAGAGGCCTACTTATTAATTCTAGATTTGTCTTAAATCATATTAAAACAATTGTTTCTGCATGATTAAAAGAAATACTAATATTGGGGCAATTTAACAATGGAAAGCTAGAGATATCCATTATATCATGTAAAACCGAAATTATTGCCCCAAAATTTTGTACTGGGATGCACACTGCAATCATTTATAAAGTTCCAAAAACCTTAGCTTTTTGGAGCTTGACTTTATATAGTGTTATCCACTGTAGTTTATAGTATAATTTTGCTGGAGAGGAATCTTTGGATCCCTCTTCAGCTGCTTATACTGTGTACCTTTGCAAGATGTAAGCCAGGTCTGAGCTTTGCAGTATACTGTAGTAATAGTAAACACTATTACTTTACTTTTCACTCTTCAACTTTTTTTTTTTAGTGGAGCCGGTATCTTGGCAAGATAATTTTGAAAAATAGCTCCAAAAAGTCAAAAGGTTTTAATCAGCAGTGGTTTTTATTTATTTATTTATTTATTTATTTATTTTTTAAATAAAACAAGCAATAAATATATTTCAAGACTTGGCAACACCATTCTGAAAGGCAATCCTACAGTATAGGTCATAGAAAAACCTGAACTAGGGGATTAATACTGAATTGGATGCAATTACACCATAAATGAAAGGTACAAAATGCATTCAGTAAAAATGCCACAACTGTGCTTATCAGTAAATTGTGTGCATGTCTGCACCAGGAGCAGGTTTACTACAGGTTTTAGCCAGGCACACTTCACGTACACTTAAACTTATGCTTTTAATAATTTGCTTTTGCTTTGTTTCCTAACAGCACATTCACTATTAAGCTTAATCAAACTGTCTTATACTGTACATCAGAAACGTTATATGCACTGTATTATATGTTTATAATGTAGTTTTCTAAAATATACATGCAAAAACATAATATGTACTGTACTGCATAAAGGCAACAAAAAAGAACCTATCAGAGTCATCAGTGCATTTGTAATTAGCCAGTTAGAAGTGGTGATGACCATTAACATCATAATCATTTTCTTTGCCCATTTGCAGCAGCCCACAAAGCATCTGCAGATGATATGGTTTATATGCATTTATGTTGCGGTCTGCATCTGTTTGCAGTTACATGAGCATGACCTTACTCCACTGCATCCTATCCTGCCCCTCCAGTTGGCAACGTTCATGTTAGAATCTAACAAATCTGTATAGCCACACATGTGTTCAGCCATTTTTCTTGGAATGCCCAGAATGAATTTATGCAAATTTCTACAAAAATTGGCATAGATCTCACCGAGTATGTTTTAAATGTATACACCTAAAATGCATACACTCATTAGTGCCAGCAAAACATCTCTCAACACGCATTTTAATTCAGAGATCTTGCTTCTCTTTGGTGTTTTCAAACATCTTTCCTGTAGAGATATTGTTTGCCCCCATGACACTATCATGACTAATTTATAATAACACAACATTAAAATGCCAAGTTTAGGTGTTATTTTTACCTTTGCTTTAAAATAGTTATCTAAGTGATTCACCACTTTCTCTACTGCTCCAAGGGTATGAGAACTATTTTGAGTCATGAAAATCCAAGCTGTTTCTATAGCAACATGCTTGTTTTTCAATTATGAAAAAGATTTTTTTTTTTTAGAATTGCATAAACACTATTCAGCAAGAATTCAGTATCATCACAATTTATTATTTTAAATAATTTGATGCCATGTTACTAAGCATTATGCAGTAAGAAATTAAGATATAATTTCATTAAAAACTACTAAAAAATATGATGCAGATAATTTTTTAAATAAACTTCCATTTACATTTGCAAATAAAATGCTATATGAAATTAGAGATTTGTGGGCGACACTTTTTGGGTTTTGGTTTTGGATCTGGATCTCCATTCATGTTCTGGATCTGGATTGGTTTGCCAAAACCACCCCCTCGGGCTTTGGTTTTGGTTTTAGATCTGGATTTTTTTTTAAACAGCTAAAATTAACAGAATTTGGGGGTAATTTTGATCCTACGGTATTATTAACCTCAATGGCATACATTTCCACTCATTTACAGTCTATTCTGACTACCTCACTGCTCATAATATTGTTTTTAGGCCTAAAGGTTGCACCGAGGTAACTAAATGACTAAGATAAGTTACAAAAGTGGGCAGCACAAACACCTGGCCCATCTAGGAGTGGCACTGCAGTGGCAGACTGGATGGCAGTTTTAAAAACTAGGCCCCAAAGAGCACATCATGCAAAGAAAAAAAAGAGATGCAAGATAGAATTGTCTTGGTTCCTCTCACCCACCCTTATGTTGTTTAAACAGGACATGCACAGTTTAATAAACCCATCATGATCCCCCAGGAAAAAGCTTGCCAAGCTTCTTTTAATCATACCTAGCTACCAACATACCACCTCCTTCTTTGATGACTTTTCACATTATGAGAAGAGGCAAGAGGAAGAGCACAGTGTCAAGAAGGTGATTAAAAATTAGAGGCAAATACAATCAGGAACAACACACAGGCTTTCACCTCCACTCCTTTATTTGTGTGGAACAGCAAGGACTTTAACCAAGCAAATATATAATTATCACATTACTGGACAAACTGAAAAAATAGGGGCCAAAGCTTCCAAACCCCTTCTCCATGTTCAGGGATTAAGATAATCTCGGATTTAATGCTGGGATGCAAATAAACTGGTATACACCACAGGATCAAGAATGAATATTTTCTCCTCCACAGAGTCTGGAGACATACAGTATTTTGTAAAACTCTTGTGGGTTTCTTTTTATCCATTTTTTTATTGCATTTTTATTTACATATTTTATGGCAGATGCCTTATTTTCAATTTTCACAGCTCCCAGTTACATACATGTGAGCATACATGTGTGTCTTGTTTATTTTATTCAAATTTTAAATAAAGCAGCCCCTTAGATGTTTTAGTAGCCCCTTCTGAGCCCCCACAGTAGCCCCTGATGGGGCAAGTTGAGTTTGGGTGGGTTTGGTTTAGTAATAAGTGGGAATGTGCAGTGCATTTTTTTGTTATTGAGCCCCTGCCCTAGTGGAGCTTACCACTCTACAGTTGAAACTCATTTCATACTATAAGTAGGACTGTGGGAGGAAGCAAGGCTAAACTCTGTGCCAACAGCATGACTCAGCCTGGCAAGCTAGACATCTTCCTGGCTGTAAGCCACCATGAAACTCCATACTGGGCCTTATTCAGTAACTTTGTGCCACACAGGAGCTCCTGGCCCATCTAGTGCTGCAGTGCAATGGAATGCTAATGCAATGCAAGATCACTGAAACTCTGTTCTTCTAACTTGGCAATAACCCTACACAGCCCTTAGGAAAAGAACCCTGTACAGCAAAAGCACATCTTGTAAATAATCCCAAAATGTGGAACATTAATAATAAATCAAAATTAAGGTTGAATAATTGGAGCCATTCATTTGAGTGAGTACCTAACATGAAATAATTGAGAAGAATCTATCTCTAATGCTGGGTACATAGGGCACACTAGAAGATATAGATGAGCGGGTTCAGACAGGGCACCATGGAATTATATGCAGACATATAGACATAAGTGTGTTTGGAAAATCTAGTTTTCTGTGGCAGTTGTGCAGAATTATTGTATGTTTGAATCTCCTCTAAGTCTGACCAACTTTGTCCACAAATCTGGTCTCATTGGAAATCACTTTGTCAAATTTGCAATTTTCATTTCCAGCTTTGCAGCTATATGTTTCAACAAATCTGGTTGTGATGTTGAAGCTTGTTTCATTGTCTGCTCTAGGCTTTAATTTAAACCTAGGATCAAGTACAGCAGCACCCCTAGAATTATATGGCAGCACCTCTGGATTTATACAGCATAGGCAGCTCCCCTGGAGAATTACACAGCACAGCAGACAGGCAACAGCACCCCTGGATGTAAACAGCAGTGGGGCAGCACTCCTTGAATGATAGGGCACCAATCTGGCTCTACAGAGACAAGATGTCATCTTCATCCTCATCCTCTGATTCCTCTCTCTTCAGTGTTTACATCCTCCTCCTCATAGAGTATTAATTCGTCCCAACGGGAATTCACCATCACAGGTCCCTGTGTACATTCTGGAGGCAATTGCTGGTAAATGTCTTCCCGGAGGACTTTATAATGAACATAATTTTTGATGAACATCATCTTCTCCGCATTTTGTGGAAGTAATCTCCTATGCCAATTGCTGACAAGATTACCGGCTGCACTAAACAAAAATAAAACCACACCAAAGAGGTGAATTTTTTTTGTATTTTACCCAGGCATGACAATGGGCTTTTTCATCCCATGACCAACCACTGTCTTCACTGGTTCCTTATTCAAGCAGACCACATCACCATCAGAATCCTCATCATCCTCTTGCTCCTCAGCGCCAGCTACACCAATATCTTCCTCATCCTGGTGTACTTCTACAGTGACATTCTCAATCTCAATAGCAGCAACAGGACTGGCAGTGCTCCTCCCAGCACTTGCATAGGGTGTGCAAATGGTTGTAGGCACTGCCTCTTCCTATACAGTCTTGGGTAGTTCAGACCTAGACATTGCAACCGTGGACACACTTGGGCACGCCTTGGGGATTTGTGATATCTTTGAACATACAGTTGATTTTTACAGTAAGCTTTATTTTTTTAATTTTTCAAGAGGGATGAGGGCTTCCACCTTCCTGAGAAGCTAAACCACCAGCCATGAACGTAGGTTAAGCCTTTGCCTTTCCTTGCCACTTCGTATCATGAATGGCATATTGTCAATTTTACGTTTCTCATCAGATCATTTTTTTATTTTTTTTGTTCTTAATTTTTGTTTCTTGAATTATACATGGCCTCTATAGCATTGGGCATTGGCCTTAGCAGACAACGTTGATGGAATTGCATCATCAATGTCATGCCTGGTGGCAGCAGCAGCTTCAGCACTAGTACTAGCGAGCAGGCCGGAAATTTATTTCCCCCGCTAACCACCTATATCCTTTGCCCACCTGCTCACCCCCATATTTAAAGAACAATCATATAGAAGTGATGCCCAAAAGACGGCCCTGTGTTTGGAAGAACAGAACTGTCAACTCTAGCTTTGTGACCCCCATACCCAGAGCTCCTGCACTTATCATAAAGAAAACTGAAGGCCCTCTGGTATGCCCAATCAGGTCAGCCCTTTGTAATGCCAGATATATAAGAAACAAGACTGCAACAATTGCTGTCCTTATTGAATATTCAGATCTAGCCTGTATTACAGAGACCTGGCTAGATGAAAATGCAGCACCTATAATGGAGGCTGCGATCCCAACAAACTACGCTGTCATCCACAATCCAAGACTGGACCGCAGGGGTGGCGGGGTGGCTATCTGCTTCAAAAAAGAACTTAAACTTATGGTCCACCCTATTGAAATTACTTGCTCATTTGAGTGCATTTCTGCCCGGAGTTCGACAGTATTAGGTTTCAGAGTATTTCTCATTTACCGGCCCCCTGGAGATAGAAAGATATTTCTACAAGAAATTGCAGACACTGTTGCTGGCCTGGTTCTGGAACATCAAAGATGGCTCATCCTCAGGGATTTCAATGCATGGGTGGATGATGAGCTCTCACGCCTTGGCCAAAACCTCCTGTGCACAATGAATGGTCTGGGCTTCACACAGGTCATTCCTTCTGCCACACATAAAAGTGGTCACACTCTCGATCTTGTCTTTCAGATTGGATTAGAAGTCACTGACCTAAAAATAAACCCAGTCATCTGGTCAGACCACTACTCCCTTTGGTTCTCAGTTGCAACCCCTCAAATAAGATCTCTGCCCATAGAGTTGATCAGGTATTGTCCAAGGAGGGGTATGACTCCCCAGGCTCTTGCAGCAAATATGGATCTCTCTGCTATACTGGGTGCCTATGAAGATCCCTGTTCCCTAGTCCGTTATTATAATAGGGATGTTATGGCTGCAATTGACATTATCACCCCTGTGCTTTTAAGACCTCGTAAACCACAACGTCAAGCTCCATGGTTCGACAACAGTGTTAGTGAGCTCAAGAAAAGGGGGCGTAGACTGGAAAGATGATGGAGGAAGACTAACCTAGTGGATGACAAAATAAAACTAATAAAGCATAACAAAGAATATCAATCGACAATCACTCGTAAGAAATCACAGTTCCTGTCAAATGAAATCACAGCAGCAAACAATAGGCCAGCTCAACTTTTCCGCACAGTGGAGATGCTTTGCAAGCCAGCATGCCTGCAGACTGATGAAACCCTCTCCCAGGCAAGATGCAACGAGTTTGCAAACTTCTTTGCAGATAAAATATCCACCATCCGGGCTGGAATCTCCACAGTGCCATCAAAGGAGTGCCAAACTACAAAGCCTGCCAATATAAGTTACCTGCCTTCATGGACCAGCTTTGACCCAGTGGATGTAAAGGACACTGCTTAAATTGCTCGGATTTTGTGTCCCACCACCTGTGATCTGGACCTGGCCTCAACCCAGCTTCTAATTGGTTGTATGGATATAATTGGTCCTGTCTTTGCAAAAATTGTTCAATGCTCTTTGCAGACAGGCATTTTTCCTGGACCCCTAAAGGAAGCAATTGTTAGACCGCTTCTTAATAAACCTAATTTAGATCCGGACTGCATGACCAACTACAGACCGGTATCAAACCTTCCTTTCCTAGGAAAGGTTATTGAGAAAGTGGTTGCAAATCAACTGGAAACCCGCCTGACAACCCATGATATTTATGATCCATTCCAATCAGGATTCAGGAGAAGACATAGCACTGAAACAGCCCTAGTGTGTGTTAAATGATCTTCTGATGGCAAGAGACAGAAGTGACTGTTCAATATTAATCCTTCTGGATCTCTCTGCAGCATTTGATACCGTGGACCATGGGCTTCTGATTGAACGACTGATACATTTCTGTGGTCTGGATGGCACAGTCCTAAGCTGGTTCAAATCATTTCTCACAGGCAGGTCACAGAGAGTATCGTCTGGATTATACTCATCACCACCAGTGCCATTGCCATGTGGTGTCCCACAAGGTTCTATACTATCCCCCATGCTTTTTGCAGTATACATGCTCCCATTGGGCGAAATAATCAAACGCCATGGCCTGGTCTACCACTGCTATGCAGATGATACACAACTGTACTTGTCCTTTACTCCGGGCACTGATAACCCAATAGCAACTCTAAATGGCTGTCTAGCTGAGCTACAGGAGTGGATGAGCGCCAGTTGGCTGCAACTGAACTCGGATAAAACAGAGGTCTTTATGATACAACCGCAACATCAAAGGACAAGACTGCAGCATAGCCAACCAACTGGATTTACACTCTGGGATTCAGAATTACAGACCAGTGATCATGTGCGGAATCTTGGCGTTGTCCTGGATGGTGGCTTGACACTTAAACATCAGATATCAGCCACAATCAAATCCTCATTCTTTCACCTGAGGAACATAGCCAGAATCAAGCACTTAATTCTATCAGATGATCTGCCAAAAGTCATACATGCATTTGTATCATCTCGTTTAGACTACTGTAATGCCCTCTTCCTTGGTCTTCCAGCAAAAGAATTGCACCGCTTACAGCTGGTGCAAAACACAGCTGCCAGGCTGTTAACCAACCAGCCCCATTCTAGCCACATAACACCCATCCTCTACTCCCTTCACTGGCTGCCTGTAAGATGGCGAATCATCTTCAAGATTGGCTTACTGAGTTTCAAAGCATTACATGACCAGGGCCCAAGGTACCTGAAGCAGCTTCTGACCCCATACTGCCCCACTCGATTACTGCGATCTGTAAATGAAAAACTTTTAGCAGTACCTAGAATCTCCCGTAATTCATCTGGGGGTCGAGCTTTTAGTCATGCGGCTCCGACTCTATGGAACTCACTTCCCCACACAGTGCGAGAAGCCCCAACTATAGAATCCTTCATAAGTAGACTCAAGACTTTCCTGTTTACTCAAGCATTTCCATAATGTCCCTTTTAGTATCTTCATGCTTCTGTATTTTATGAAAATGTACTTCATTATTTTCTGTACTATATTATGCTATGTATCTGTTAAGCGCCTTGAGTCCTATTGGAGAAAGAACGCTATATAAATAAAATTATTATCATTATTACTAGGAACTGTAAGTGGTTCCTGATCTTTCACAATTTTTTCCTCAAAATATTTGTTCTCCATTTCATTGGACAGCACCCCTTTATTATTACAGCACACAGAACAGTGCCCCTTTATTTTCACAGCACCACCGTATTTTTACAGCATACATGAAAGGGCCAGTGTACATTTATTTTCACAGCACCCTAGTATTTTTACAGCATACCGGACAGGGCCACTGTATATTTATTTTCACAGCACCCCCGTATTTTTAAAGCATACAGGACAGGGACAGAGTACATTTATTTTCACAGCATCCCCATATTTTTACAGCATACAGGACAGGGCCAGTGTACATTTATTTTCACAGCATTCCCACATTCTTACAGCATACAGGACAGGGCCAGTTTACATTTCTTTTCACAGCACCCCTGATTTTTTTTACAGCATACAATACAGGGCCAGTGTACATTTATTTTCACAGCATGCCTGTATTTTTACAGCATACAGGACAGGGCCAGTGTACATTTATTTTCACAGCACCCCTGTATTTTTACAGCATACAGGACAGGGCCAGTGAACATTTATTTTCGCAGCACCCCTGAATTTTTACAGCATACAGGACCGGGCCAGCACCCCCGTATTTTAACAATACCCATGTAATTTTACAGCATACAAGACAGGGTCAGTGTACATTTATTTTCACAGCACCCCCAAAATTTTACATCATACAAGACAGGGCCGGTATACATTTATTTTTCCAGCACCCTTGTATTTTCACAGCATACAGGAGGACAGTGCCCCTGTACAGTACAGTGACAGCCAGGACAGCAACAACCATGTAACAGCTGCAGCAGCCCTAACAGCACATGACACCACATTGATCACCCCTAGAGAGGACACAATGACCCCACCCGATGCCACCACCAACAGAGAGATACAGAGGTCTGTTTCCCTCACTCTCCAAGTCCAGAGTGAAAATGGTGGCAATGCGTGGCTGTTTATATGGAATCCAACATCCGTGAGAATCCGACAGTGGGACGATGACGTTTTGCCTCGTTCTGGGATTTGAGTCTGGTGTGAAGTCTCGAGCCGGAGTCGGTTCCCGGCTCAGATCGTGAAGTTCGGGGGGGGGGGTAGTTTTCAGTTCTCACTTTACTTGGAAACACCAAGCTGATCCAAAGCAGGGATGGAAGATTTGAATTCTCTTCCGGGCGGCTGGGAGCAGCACCCGAGAATCAGGAGCCTCCCAGCCGTTAATGGAGTGAAGGCAAGTATGGGCTGATATAAATGTTGTCAGCCCCTGCCATGTGCTTAAGAGGAAGGAGTGGTTCCGTTACTTAACTAAGCAGTTTTACAGTAGCCCATGTTATAGGGTACAAGATGTGAATAATTAAACACAATTACAAAAAGAAAATTAAGTAAGAAAAGGTTTTGGTATAGCCTACAGATGCATATCTGCAAAACTCTATGAACCACACCTAGCCATACAGGGGATAAGTTCTATATACCCTGTTACATATTTTTCAATCTTAGTGGCTCAATAAAAAGAAAGAAAAAACATGTCTGTTACAGCCACACAAGCTGGACATATTAATATAAAGATAATGACATACAATAATGCCAGCTCCCTGTGCACATTGGACATGATTAAAATTTGCATGGGGTTTTAATAACATATTATTAAATTGCCTGCGGAATGTAAATAGATATGTGAACACATAAATAAATATGCTAATCATTTTCATATTAGATTTTCTTAATAATAATTAAGATATACAATTGTACCACATTCACAATGCATGTCCATTTTTTTGTATTTTAGACCAACGATTTTTGTGTTAAATTTAGAATATTACACATTATCAGTAAACCACATTAATTGGTTGATTAATTGTAGAAGGTAAATAGGTACAGTAATTATTTTTCTGGAAATTTAGAAATTTTAGAAGGAGTGCTTACTTCCCTGTTCTGTTTCATATACTTGTCCCTCTTGTCAGGTGAGAGTTTTTTTGCTTATTGCAAATATGAGGTCTCTAAACATTCATTTAACATGTTGCTATTCAGGGTGAACACTGCATTATTTCATACTCACTGTACGTACTGCATAAACCATATGATTAAAAAAACACCTAAATACCGTAGTTTATTCAGACACCACTAATTTGGTATTGTTATTGTATATACCTATACTGTATGTTGAAATATACATATATAAGCATATGTATTTTTATTTTTATTAGCATATACGAATAAATTATGATTCACCAAAATGAACTTTGACAAAGCCTTCAACAATAGAATAAACAGCAAATTATTTTAAGCAAGGAAAAAGGTTTCTATTCAGGGCTTCTACATAATAAAAGAGGCAATTGTGATGGGGTAGAGAGAGGGGGATGTTGACTTGTGTGGGACAAGGGATTTTCCCAGGCACCTTATTATATTATTATATTATTATGTCAGCTCACATTGTTTTTCCTCCTTATTTTCTTTTACACTGATTGCACAATGTCCATTCATTGACTGCATTTTATATCAGCATTTTATAATACCCATTAGTACACCCTTCAGTCAGTGTGACTGCATTGATTATATATCAGTGCCCTACTGATTGTAGCCGGCAGGTCCCCATCTACTATACACAGTAGTCATCATTCAGTGGGCCCCCTCCCCCGCCCTGATTGTAGCAGGCAGGTGTTATACGCTGTACCTAAAATAACACTGTTCTCCCCACCCTGATTGGACTTTGAAGTAGGTGGATGTTTAAAAAAATTAACAAAAAATACTGTAATAAAGTACACTGGAGGACCTCATGTTTTTCTCTTTGCGCGTCTAGGCTCCTCTCTGCACGTGTTATGATGGGTCACACACACAATACTGCAGGACTGGAGACACAGGAGTGCACTGGATACGGCACCCAACAGCTGTCTCATCACTTGCAGCTTTCCGGGAGTATTCAGCCAGCCCAGCACTCAGACATTTATGGCAAAGGTTGTGGTCCACCAGAAATGCCCTCCATACAGGGCCCTAAGCAGCCACCTTGGTTGCCTTGTGGTACATCCTACTCTGGTTCATGCACCCCTAAACCTCTGAACCCCATAGCAATGGCACCCCTTGCACCCATTATATGTGTCATTGAAGCTGAGCTACTTAATAATTCTGTTACTCATGCAGGCTAATAGAAGTGTAGAAGACTAATTCTGCAGAATGTTATTAAAAACTAGTGCAGGCCAGCAGGATAGCTGCATAAGAATGTAGGATATTCATACGCAGACTACGGTACACCGGAAATGGATGCCTGAAGCACATCTGAGGCAGACTGCAATGAAATATGCTGTGAAGCAATATTGAAGCAGGTTTTCTGGATACCACTGGAGCTAAATACTATGAAGCAATACTGAAGCAGATTTTCTGTACTGCACTAGAACAGAATGCTGTGAAGCAATATTGAAGCAGGTTTTCTGGTTACCACTGGAGCTAAATACTATGAAGCAATACTGAAGCAGGTTATCTGTGCTGCCCTAGAACAGAATGTTGTAAAGCAGTGGCAGAACTAGCGAGCGGTGGGCCCAGGTGCGACAAAATGCTTTGGGCTGCCCCCCCCCCCCCTTATCCCGTCCAAGTCCACCCCCTCACCCCTGGAGATGATCTGGTGAGGGGGACCTGCTCAGGGCCAGAAAAATGGAAACCTAGCAACGGTGCCGTAATAAGACATTTTAGTGCTGTGTGCAAGAAATGGCATCGGAGCCCCCCCTATTTAAAACAGGGGCAGTGCACGCCATAGGCAGCCAGCAGTTCCTGGTTTAAATAGGACATTTTTAGAATTGTCACTGTAGGATGGACCTTCATAACTGGGACTCAGACCCTGATGTGTGACACTTGGGGTGGTGCAAGCAATGATTCTCTGTGATTGGATCATCTGCTAGCTAGTTTTGCACTGTTTGCAATTTAATATTACTTTTAAGGACAAGCATGGCCCGGGTGTGCTATATCACACTTCAGTTGGGCTAAATGTGATCAGTTAGCACCAAATGCCAATATGTTGAGTATGTAATTTCCTTTTTTACATTTGGTAAGTATAGTCAAGCCATCATGGAGGATTTGGCATTAAAGACAATTGCACCAGCAACACACGCTTCTCATAAGGTGACCTGTAATGAATGGTACATTGCTGCATAACAAAGCAGGATCAAAGTAAGGGGCAAAAGTAAGCTAAGCAGGCTTTTATTTGGGAGCAGTATTCTGCCAGTAAGTTTGAGGCATTGGTTGCAAAGTTGTTTGCTGGTGTTTTTGTTTTCATTAAGTTACAAGGTTAGTTTTCTTTTTGATAGACCTGTTTTGTTTAAAGAAAATTTGTTGTTGCTGTGTTAATTTACTTTAATTGTATATAGGCCCTCATTCTGAGTTGTTCGCAGCGGCTCATCGCATCGCAAGATGCGGAATTTAGCCAAATGCGCACGCGCAACAGCTACAATGTGCATGTGCAAAGTCAACCGTGCGATCAATGTGCAGAAATGCAAACGCTTTTTGTGTTCGTACAAGTCCAACCACAAAGAGGCGTTTTGAAGGCGGTGCGGGGGAATGGCTTCGCTAGCTAGCGAAAAGGGGCGTGAAGGTGGGTGTCTAGTGTGGGAGTGTGCAAAGGGTAGTAGGTGTGGTTTTCACACCACTACGTAGCTGATGGTAGCGGATACACAACAAGCGTTCGCGATACAAACGCAGCACAGGAGTAGGTCCTGAGCTACGTAGAGTAACCGAACTCGGGCAACAAGTGGCTGGCAGGGCGTAGCTAGCTAACAATTGGCAATAAAATGCAGCTGGAGAGCAGCTAATTGCTCATCACTGCAATTGCGACTGACACTCTGACAGACAGTATGTGCTTTTAAACTCCTTGCAAATGTCCATTTACTATACCATTTAAAAATCTGACACACTGACAAGTATCACACATGTGTGTTTTTATACAATGCCTGTATATTTGGTATGTCCCATATGTCTGCTTTGGGTACAACGTATTGCCAATGGCTAAGTGATTCCTAGCCAATTTTCATAGTAAAGTGCTTCCCAAAAGCATGCCATGTTTTCCACATTCCATCCTTCCTTTGGACACTCATATACCAACATTACCCACATAATGCAGGCTACGCTCTAATGTTTTGTCATACTGATGTGCCTAACACATTGTCAAGTGTGATTTTGTTACATGTTGCCCCTAGTAACCAAACTGCTTTGTGGAAATATATTGTGTTTGTAGGCACAGTAAACTGTTGCTAATGTTAAGCAATTTTAACTATGAGATATGCAATGTTTGTGCCCTTTGTCCCCAAACGTAAGATTTGTGCAACATTTTGGTAACTATACATTTAAAAATAATGCACAAAATAACAATAAGGATCACACAATATCCACACAAAGACGATTTAAATGAAGTCATTTTACTTTTTTTCAAGAAAAAAATCAAAACAATACAATCAGCAAACATGCCATAGCCACAAACATCTGATTAAAGTAATTTTACTTTTGTCTTTTATAGAAATGAAAATACATTCTGCAAACATGCCATAGCAACAAACACCTGCCAGTGCAGAAATTAGGATCACAGAAGCCAGTACTCAGGGGCCCCCATCTACTGGCCAGCAAACACTATAAGAGACTGGTGTGAATACCCAGACAGAGGATCATGTTGGTCAAACTGAGGAAGAATCGGGAGACAATATCCAAACCCAAATAGCCACAGCGCGATAGGAAGAGGAAGGTGGATCAAGTTCACAGGAAAAAGCATCACAGGCAACTAGTCATGAGCGGGTTCGGTTTCTCGGAAACCGAACCCCCCCGAACTTCACCCTTTTTACACGGGTCCGAGGCATACTCGGATTCTCCCGTATGGCTCGGTTAACCCGAGCGCGCCCGAACGTCATCATCCCGCTGTCGGATTCTCGCGAGATTTGGATTCTATATAAGCAGCCGCGCGTCGCTGCCATTTTCACTCGTGCATTGGAAATGTTAGGGAGAGGACGTGGCTGGCGTCCTCTCCGTTTATTCATTGTTGAGTTGATGCAAATATTTGTGCTTGCTTATATCATTGTGGGGACTGGGGAGCAGCTTTATATTAATATAGGAGGAGTACAGTGCAGAGTTTTGCTGATCAGTGACCACCAGTTTTATCCGTTCTCTGCCTGAAAAAAACGCTCCTTATCTGTGCTCAGTGTGCTGCATATATCTGTGCTCACACTGCTTAATTGTGTGGACTGGGGAGCAGCTGTATTATATAGGAGGAGTACAGTGCAGAGTTTTGCTGACAGTGACCACCAGTATACGTTGTCTGCCTGAAAAACACTCCATATCTGTGCTCAGTGTGCTGCTTTATAGTGGGGACTGGGGACCACCAGTATAATATTATATAGGAGTACAGTGCAGAGTTTTGCTGACCAGTGACCACCAGTATATAATATATAGCATTACGGTACAGTAGGCCACTGCTGTACCTACCTCTGTGTCGTCAAGTATACTATCCAACTACATTCTATACCTGTGGTGCATTTCAGTTGTGCAGTTTGCTGACACAGTGACCACCAGTATATATAGCAGTACGGTACGGAAGGCCACTGCTGTACCTACCTCTGTGTCGTCAATTATACTATCCATCTAGATTCTATACCTGTGGTGCATTTCAGTTGTGCAGTTTGCTGACACAGTGACTACCAGTATATATAGCAGTACGGTACGGAAGGCCACTGCTGTACCTACCTCTGTGTCATCAAGTATACTATCCTTCTACATTCTATACCTGTGGTGCATTTCAGTTGTGCAGTTTGCTGACACAGTGACCACCAGTATATATAGCAGTACGGTACGGAAGGCCACTGCTGTACCTACCTCTGTGTCGTCAAGTATACTATCCATCTACATTCTATACCTGTGGTGCATTTCAGTTGTGCAGTTTGCTGACACAGTGGTCACCAGTATATATAGCAGTACGGTACGGAAGGCCACTGCTGTACCTACCTCTGTGTCGTCAAGTATACTATCCATCTACATTCTATACCTGTGGTGCATTTCAGTTGTGCAGTTTGCTGACACAGTGGTCACCAGTATATATATAGCAGTACGGTGGAAGGCCACTGCTGTACCTACCTCTGTGTCGTCAAGTATACTATCCATCTACATTCTATACCTGTGGTGCGACCTTGGTGCGCCTCTTTTTTTCTTTTCATCATGTGCTGTTTGGGGACTATTTTTTTGAAGTGCCATCCTGCCTGACACTGCAGTGCCACTCCTAGATGGGCCAGGTGTTTGTGTCGGCCACTTGGGTCGCTTAGCTTAGTCACACAGCTACCTCATTGCGCCTCTTTTTTTCTTTGCATCATGTGCTGTTTGGAGACTATTTTTTTGAAGTGCCATCCTGCCTGACACTGCAGTGCCACTCCTAGATGGGCCAGGTGTTTGTGTCGGCCACTTGGGTCGCTTAGCTTAGTCACACAGCTACCTCATTGCACCTCTTTTTTTCTTTGCATCATGTGCAGTTTGGAGACTATTTTTTTGAAGTGCCATCCTGCCTGACACTGCAGTGCCACTCCTAGATGGGCCAGGTGTTTGTGTCGGCCACTTGGGTCGCTTAGCTTAGTCACACAGCTACCTCATTGCGCCTCTTTTTTTCTTTGCATCATGTGCTGTTTATGGACTATTTTTTTGAAGTGCCATCCTGCCTGACACTGCAGTGTCACTCCTAGATGGGCCAGGTGTTTGTGTCGGCCACTTGTGTCACTTAGCTTAGCCATCCAGCGACCTCGGTGCAAATTTTAGGACTAAAAATAATATTGTGAGGTGTGAGGTGTTCAGAATAGACTGGAAATGAGTGTAAATTATGGTTATTGAGGTTAATAATACTATGGGATCAAAATGACCCCCAAATTCTATGATTTAAGCTGTTTTTTAGGGTTTTTTGTAAAAAACACCCGAATCCAAAACACACCCAAATCTGACAAAAACATTTCGGTGAGGTTTTGCCAAAACGCGTCCGAATCCAAAACACGGCCGCGGAACCGAATCCAAAACCAAAACGCAAAACCCAAAAAATGTCCGGTGCACATCACTACAGGCAACTAACAAAAAGAGAACACACCAAACCCCTTTCAGCATGAGGGAGTTGGCCATTCTGGTCCCACAAGCCATAGAAAATACATTATGGAAAAATTGTAAACATGGGTGCTGGGAAATGTGGCCGCATCTGAAGAGACTTTATTTTTTCTTCTTTCGCCCCGCCTGAAGTGGATGGTCACTGGTAGGTCTGCGAAGTGACCTTCGAGTGACCTGCCCAGTGGGATCATCTTCCTTGGCGGGGGTAGGGGAGGAAGCAGGTGTTGGTGGCTCCCTGCCACTGTGGGAAAGAAAGCCAGCAATGTCCTGTAGACCTTGTCCAACTGAGATAGCTAATTGTTGGACATAGGAGTTGAGCTCGGATAGACCTTGCCTGATTTCAGCCACACCTTGCCCAACACAGGTGGTATGATCAGTGAGCCGAAGAGCTATCTGGACTACCTCCTGGGTCATCACGTCATGGAATTGGCTGAGCCTATCTCCATGACTTGAGATCTCATTCAGAATCGCCAGGAGAGAGGGTTGGGCGGGGGCCAGTGTGTGGCTGGCCTGGTGGAATAGCCAGCCCCACACTGGAGGGATCACTACATCCCTGTGCCTCAGCCTCCGCCAGATGCCCCTCCTGTGACTCACCAAGCTCACCCTCCTGTGCTGTGTTATGTAAAAAGCAGATATAATGTGAGACAAAAGGAGAGAGAAAAAAAAATTTAGTTACAACTTTCAACCTTACAGTTTTAACACTTCACTTTATATGTCAGGCAACTTACCGGGCAAGTCATGTAGGCCTAAAATCTCAGGCATGTCGGTGTCCATTTCCGAGACCCCACGCACCTCCTCCTAGGTCACACAGGGCATCGCTAGCTCCTCTAGCTCGATAAACTCCACAGTGGAAACGGGTAGTCCTGCCCCTGTTGCCCTCGAGGCATTCCACTCCACAGACCTTTTTGCCTTCAGGCGGGACTTGAAGTCGGCCCAACTACATATGTGGTTTGGTTTGGGGGAAAGGAAGAAAATAAAAAAAACAATAAATGTCTTGCTTACTTGTTGTACACATGTCATGATTTTGGTTGCTAAAGGCAACATCATATTTTTTAAAAGCATGGTTATCAAAAACTGTTTGCAATTGTGTGTCAGTATGTACTTACCATCTTCGTAGTTCCTGTGGGGTACAGACAATTGGGCCAACTTCATTGATGCGGTCAGTAATGTCACCCCAGATGCGGTCTTTAGCCGCAGCACCCATGTTTTTACTCCCTTAATTAATTTTTTCCATGGCTTGTGGGACCAAAATTCGCAACTCCCTCTTCGTAAATGGGGGCTGGCACCTTCTCTTTTTGCTAGGTGCCTGTCAGCCATCGTCCTCCAAATGTTCCCCATCTTCCTCTTCACTTTGTGGCTGGCTTTGTTGGGTTTGACTATTTACACCCGAATCTCCCTCAGTTTGACTTTCATCTGCCTCCGGCAGGGCACTCACAGCAGCCTCCTCTGTGTGTGGTTCAATAGATGGGGGTGCTGCAGTACTGGGTCCTGCTCCTTCATCTTCTGCACTGGCAGGTGTTTGATGCTGCTGTTGCTGCTGCAGCCTCCTTCTCCTCGCCACCATGGCCCTCATCTGCTGCTGCAGCTCTGCAATCTCGGCATCGATGTCGCTGATTTTTGCCATATTGGTGAGGGCATGTGCGTTGGCATGTGTGTAGGGTTTTTATACCTGCGTACGTCTGTTTGTGCGGAATATTGCACAGGTGCTGCATACACTAATTTTTCCAGTACTTGGATTACTGGCTATTTAAACGGCCTGCATGCGGCATGTGTTTGTGTGTGTATGCTGGAGTGAAGATTTGCAGAGGTGTAGTGCTGTGGAGTGGAGGTTATTGGAGAGAAGAGAGATGAGTCTTACTGTTGATAATCCGTGAGAGGTAAGTTTTTATTATGTATTTTGCTAACGGTTATGCGCTTTGGAAACTGCAATATTTTCTAGTGCGTACGGCGTGCATTTTTTTAATAAAACAAAATAGTTTGTTTTGTTTTTAGTTATTATATAGTGTTTATTTAGTTAATTAATTTGGAGGAAATTAATGTTCCTAAAATCTTTAGTGATGTGCACCGGAAATTTTTCGGGTTTTGTGTTTTGGTTTTGGATTCGGTTCCGCGGATGTGTTTTGGAATCGAACGCGTTTTGGCAAAACCTCCCTGAAAATATTTTGTCAGATTCAGGTGTGTTTTGGATTCGGGTGTTTTTTTTTACAAAAAACCCTCAAAAACAGCTTAAATCATAGAATTTGGGGGTCATTTTGATTCCATAGTATTATTAACCTCAATAACCATGATTTCCACTCATTTCCAGTCTATTCTGAACACCTCACACCTCACAATATTATTTTTAGTCCTAAAATTTGCACCGAGGTCGCTGGATTGCTAAGCTAAGCGACCCAAGTGGCCGACACAAACACCTGGCCCATCTAGGAGTGGCACTGCAGTGTCAGACAGGATGGCAGATTTAAAAAATAGTCCCCAAACAGCACATGATGCAAAGAAAAAAAGAGGTGCACCAAGGTCGATGGATGGCTAAACTAAGCGACTCAAGTGGCTGACACAAACACCTAGCCCATCTAGGAGTGACACTGCAGTTTTCTACCGAGAGGATGAGTACTTCCATCCTCATGTAAATCTGAACCACTAGCAATGAACATAGGCCAGGGCCTCAGCCGTTCCTTGCCACTCTGTGTCGTAAATGGCATATTGGCAAGTTTACGCTTCTCATCAGACGCTTTTAATTTTAATTTTTGGGTCATTTTACTGAACTTTTGTAGTATACTTGATGACACAGAGGTAGAGCAGTGGACTACTGTACCATACTGCTATATATATACTGGTGGTCAGCAAAATTCTGCACTGTCCTCCTACTATATATACTGCGCACAACTGAAATGCAGCACAGGTATGGATGGATAGTATACTTGATGACACAGAGGTAGGTAGAGCAGTGGACTACTGTACCGTACTGTTATATATATACTGGTGGTCAGCAAAATTCTGCACTGTCCTCCTACTATATATACTGCGCACAACTAAAATGCAGCATAGGTATGGAAGGATAGTATACTTGATGACACAGAGGAAGGTAGAGCAGTGGACTACTGTACCGTACTGCTATATATATATACTGGTGGTCACAGCAAAATTCTGCACTGTCCTCCTACTATACTGCGCACAACTAAAATGCAGCACAGGTATGGATAGATAGTATACTTGACGACACAGAGGCAGGTAGAGCAGTAGACTACTGTACCGTACTGCTATATATATACTGGTGGTCAGCAAAATTCTGCACTGTCCTCCTACTATATATACTGCGCACAACTAAAAAGCAGCACAGGTATGGATGGATAGTATACTTGACGACACAGAGGTAGGTAGAGCAGTGGACTACTGTATCGTACTGCTATATATATACTGGTGGTCAGCAAAATTCTGCACTGTCCTCCTACTATATATACTGCGCACAACTAAAATGCAGCACAGGTATGGATGGATAGTATACTTGATGACACAGAGGTAGGTAGAGCAGTGGACTACTGTACCGTACTGTTATATATATACTGGGGGTCAGCAAAATTCTGCACTGTCCTCCTACTATATATACTGCGCACAACTAAAATGCAGCACAGGTATGGATGGATAGTATACTTGACGACACAGAGGTAGGTAGAGCAGTGGACTACTGTACCGTACTGCTATATATATATATATATATATATATATATATACTGGTGGTCACAGCAAAATTCTGCACTGTCCTCCTACTATATACTACAATGCAGCACAGATATGGAGCTTTTTTCAGGCAGAGAACGTAAATATTTTCAGCACACTGAGCACAGATATTTGCAAGCACACTGAGCACAGATATTTGCAGCACACTGAGCACAGATATTTGCAGCACACTGAATACAGAAACTGAGAGAACGCTGCACGTCCTCTCGCTATCATCTCCAATGCACGAGTGAAAATGGCGGCAACGCGCGGCTCCTTATATAGAATACGAATCTCGCGAGAATCTGACAGCGGGTTGATGACGTTCGGGCGCGCTCGGGTTAACTGAGCAAGGCGAGAAGATCCGAGGCTGCCTCGGAACCGTGTAAAATGGGTGAAGTTCGGGGGGGTTCGGATCTCGATGAACCGAACCCTCTTATCACTAATATGTATGTATATATATATATATATATATATATACTTTAAAGATGCTAATTTTTTTGCATGTAGCTTGCTGTACTTGGGGCGTAGGTGTGTATTTGGGACAGTGTGTTTGTACAGTTTCTATATATGATTTTGTGTCTTTTGTAGGGTGCTTTCTTTAATTTTGTATTTGTGCCAAGTGAGGCCTTTTGCTTTCAAAGACCTTTTTTTCTTCTAATAGCTGGTAAGTATTTGTATGTAGATTGCGGTGCTTGGGGTGGAGGTGTGTAGTTGGCACAGTGTGTTTGTACATTTTCTATATATGATTTTGTGTCTTTTGTAGGGTGCTTTCTTTAATTTTGTATTTGTGTCAAGTGAGGCCTTTTGCTTTCAAAGACCTTTTTTTCTTCTAATAGCTGGTAATAGGAGAACGAATTGACAGAATAGGAGAGGAGTGGGTTAAACCTCAGCTAGTCTGGGGGCAGGACGGTAAGGCATTATGGGAGTTTTATTGTTAGCCAATAGGAATGAATGTTGGGGGTAGGTGGAATGGGTTCTTAAGCCAGAGAAAGGGGCTGGGTCAGCCTCTTCTGCTTTTGTCGTGGTGAGTGCTCTTCCCTCTTTGTCTCCTTGCTGTGCTGCTTGCACATTGTGAAATATTAGGTTGCTGCTGCTGTGGCAGTGTGCTTTATACTGTGCCTCCTCTGTCTCCATTACCTGGGATTAACTTGCATACCCTCGAACATTTTACACAGAAAAATTAGTACAAATCCGGAAAAGGGGCGTGGCCACGGGTAAGGGGAGCGTGGCCACGCCCCCTTTCCTATGCTTTCAATGTGAGTTTGGAGAGCCAAAAATCGGTATAGACCATAAAAATAAAAGGTACTCTACCTATTAAAAAGGTACAGTTGGAGGGTATGAACTTGTGGCCTGCCATGCCCCGTCCCCGCCACTCCTCTGGCCCCACTGCCCGCTATATTGATGCAGCTCCTGCTCGGGAGCCGGCGTCCGGTGCCCCGGGCCTGAGCACTTTGCTCACGGCCAGGGCTGAGCCTGCTGGCGCTGCTGCGGGCGCCCGTCAACGGGCGCGTGCGTCCGCCCCTTCGCCGGCTAGGCCGCTGGCGCCGGGGGGATCCCTCCGGCACGGCGGCGGCTGGCGGGGGACAGGGCGGCGGCCGGTGGCGAACTGGATCTGGAAGCCGGCGGGGGGAGCCAGCCGGGGTGCCCGCTGGTGTGAATCCCCCGCCGGCTGCAGCAGCGCGGGGACGCGTGCGTGCGCGTTCCCTGCACCCTCCACCGCTGAGAGTCACTGGCGGATCCCCAGAGAATGAGAGGACTGCTTGTAGGGATGGGGCCAGTGGCTCCCTTAAGCCAGGCGATTTCCGTGTCGCGGGTGCATGTGCACGCCCGTGGGGCTGCTGGACTCCCTGGGCGCTCTCCTCGCTCTAGCAAGGGGGGCTCCCGGGGGCCTTTGGTGGTGTCGGTACGGGACCAGAGGGGGGGGGGGGTGATGCCTGGAGGCAGGGGTCAGCGAGTTCTCCCGGTGAAGGGGGGGCTGGGGCAGCGCTGTGGCTCGTGGTGCACCGCAGGAGAGAATGGGGGTTCTTAGGGCGGCTAGCGCCGGTCCCAGGCGGGGCCGGCCTGGGCGGCGTGAAGACGCGGTTGGAGCCATCCTCGTGGTTCCCGCTTCGGTCGACGCGGCCGTTCTCACAGGTGCTTCTGGCCCCGCCATGGCGCAGTTTCTACAGGCGTGTCGCAGTCTGGGCTCTGCTGCTGCGTTGCTGGATAGCGCTACCCCATCGCCCGCAGGGGCATCTGCTTTCATTCCCACCGGGGGGGGCTTCAGCTCCTGTGGCGGTTGTCCCTTCTGTTTCTGGTGCGGATCCGGATGGCGATCAGGACGAGGAGCCAGTCGTGGCCGACGTTTCGCCTTCCGTAGGCAGGCCTGCTGGTGAGTGGGACGCTGATACAGTTGCTATGTCGCTTGGGTCCTCTTCTTCCTCGTACGGCAGTACATCAAGTAGATCTTCTTCCTCTTCTTCGTCGTGCCAGTCTGCGGTTAGTAGCACCGCAAAGGCTAGGAAGAGGGCTATCAAGTACGCACGGCGTGAGGCGCGGCACCAGGATAAACGGTCTCGGAAGAGTAGTAGTAGTTCCCGTCGGGAAAGGAGGAGGCGTAATTTGCCGGGCGTGGTTTGCTGCGAGTGCACGGCAGTCTTGCGAGGGTTGCGTGAGAGTTGAAGGAGGAAGATTAGACGGGGGGAATACGTCAACCTTTTTACGTTGACGGAGGACACCAAGAGGGAAGGTAAGGAAGCGCTTGCGAAGGCGGTATTGGGGCGGAGGCCTTCCGCTCGTATGACAACTGGTTGGCGGGTTTCTGTGTCTTCGCGGCGTGCTACTTGGAGGATCGCCCTGATGAACACATGAACGTCATCAGGTATATCCACCTCGTGCATGACATGCAGCATCAGTCTAAGGACGATTCGTGGCTGCATTATGACAAGCAATTTCGTCAGAAGCAGGATTGCCTGCACATCATTGACTTTGGATGCAAAGATGTGGAGGTATGGCTTTGGGTCACGCGAGCGCAGGATATGAAGATGGTGACTAAGGGGGCGGCTGTGGTGCAGGCCGCGGCGGCGAGTCAGTTTCGGCCCATGGTTGAGGCTCCACCGCGCCGCCCTTGGACCGCGGCCCGTTCTCCGCAGCAGGCGCCGGCGAAGGGGAAGTGTTTCGCGTTCAACAATTCCACGTGCCCCCTCTGGCAACGGTGTCGTTTTTGCCACCTTTGCTTACGATGTAACGGATCCCACCCTGCTTCCAATTGCTTCCACGGGGGGCGAACGGGTGCCAGGACGGCCGCGGGCCCAGCCGGAAAAACAGCTGGGGGGCTTGCCGCTAGTTAGGGCGCCGACCCCGGTTCGTTTGGGGGCCATGCTAAAATGGTCGGGGTGGTACCCAAACACAGACGACGCAAAATTTCTGCGGGAGGGTTTTGCTTCGGGTTTTCATTTACCAGTGGTGTGGGGAGGTTTTGGTTCGGGCCGCCAGGAACCTGCAGTCTGCTCGGGATTTCCCCAACGTGCTTCGGGAAAAGGTTGAGCAGGAGGTTCGCCTGGGGAGAATGGCGGGCCCCTTTGCGCTGCCGCCTGTCGAGGATTTGATTATTTCCCCAGTGGGGGTCATGCCCAAAAAGGCTCCGGGTAAGTTCCGGGTCATTCAACATTTGTCTTATCCATCTGGGTCCTCGGTGAACGATGCAATTTCGCCGGAATATTGTTCGGTGGTGTATCAGTCCTTTGAGGATGCTTTGGACATGGTTCGGGGCTGTGGCCCCGGGGCCCTCATGGCTAAACTGGATGTTGAATCGGCTTTCCGCTTGCTCCCCTTTGCACCCGGAGTCGTTTCGATTCATGGGTTTCCGCTTCGGGGAGGAATACTTTGTAGACAAGTGTCTGCCTATGGGGTGTTCCGTTTCGTGTGCCTTTTTCGAAAAGTTCTGCCTTTTTACATTGGTGTGTGGAGTTTTCTTGCGGAGGTAGCAGGATTGCACATTACCTGGTTGATTTTTTGTGCGTGGGACCCGCGGGTTCTCCTCGCTGTGGTTTCCTGCTGTTTTCGCTGCGTGCCTTGTTGGGGCATTTCGGCGTCCCTGTGGCCGAGGACAAGACGGAGTGGTCCCTCTCCTGTTTGTCCTTTTTAGGTATCGAGATCGATGCGGGGTGCCTTAGGATAAGGTTGCGAAGCTTCGGGAGTCCATTGCGCAGTGCTCGGAGCGGCGTAAGGTGATGATGCGGGAGGCTCAATCCCTCCTAGGCCTGTTGAACTTTACCTGTCGGGTGATTCCCATGGGCCGGGTTTTTTGTCGGAAGTTGGAACGGTCCACGGCTGGGGTGTCCAGGCCGCACCATTTTGTCCGTTTCTCGGCTGAGATTAGGCGGGACCTCGCTATGTGGGTTTCGTTTCTGGCGGATTGCAATGGTGTGCTGATCTGGATGGCCCCGCACGTTGACAATTTCGACCTGCAGTAGTTTACGGATGCGGCGGGCTCGTCGGGGTTCGGTTGTTACTTAGACGGGGCTTGGTGCGCGGCCTCATGGCCCGAGTCTTGGTCGCGGGAGGGGCTGACCGGCGACCTGTTGTCTTTTTCCCATCATGGTGGCCTTGGAGGTTTGGGGAGAGCGCCTTCGCGATCGCAGTATTCTCTTCCGCTGCGATAACTTAGGGGTCGTGCACGCAGTTAACAACCAAAGAACTAAGGCCCTCCGGGTGTTGTCGCGACTCGTGCTGACTTCTATGCGCAGCAATATTCTGTTTAGGGCTCACCACGTCCCCGGGGTTGATAATGGGATCGCTGATGCATTGTCAAGGGGGCAGTGGGATAGGTTCCGTTTGCTGGCCCCGGAGGCTGATTCGGCAGGTTTGCCCTGCCCTTCTTATGTTTGGCAGGTCATTATGGCGGATTGGAAGGGCTAGCAGAGCTGTCTTTGGCTCCGTCCACTCTCGCTGGATACCGTCGGTCCTGGAAGGAGTGGGAAGACTTTTCCCGTGACCAAGAGCCTAGAGGTACGAGGGGTTAGAGCTTGTTTCTAGACTTCGTTTGGCAACTCTTCGTAACGGGGAGATCGAGGGCCATGGTGTCTCTATACCTCGCCGGGATATCCTTTTATTCTAAATTGAAGGGTATGCCGGATTTTACGAAGGGTTTCCTGCTGGCGAGGGTGCTTAGAGGTTGGGCGCGCTCGGCACGGTCCCTCCTGATGGTCGGCGCCCTATTGATGCGTCCCTGCTTTCTTCCCTCTTGGTGGCGAGGGTGGCGGACTCCCGTTTTGAAGCGCTCCTGTTTCAGCTTGCTTTTTCCATTCAGGGTTTCTGAGCTGGTTGCGGCTTCTAAGAAGAACGAGGCCATGATGCGGTGCGCGGATGTTGTCGTGGGTGGGGGGTCCGTGCTGTGCAGGCTGCGCCGCTCCTAAACTAATCAGATGGGTAGAGGTCATTGAATCTCTTTGGCACCATCGGGTGGTGAGGACTGTTGTCCGGTGGCGTTGGCTAGTTGGTATGCGGAGGTCAGGCCCTTGTCTGAGGGGTCTTGGCTGCTACATTACGATGGGTAGCCATTTACGAAGTACCAATTTACATGGATGATGCAGCGCTGCCTGTCCAGTTTGGGCCTCTCCCCTTGGGACTTTAGTTCACATTCCTAAAGAATCGGGGCCGCCACTTCCGCAGCATCTGCAGGGCGCGCTGTGGACGAAATTAAGGCTTTGGGCCGCTGGAAGTCGGCGGCTTATAAGCGTTACATTCGACCCGCTGTTGCGTAAGCGAGTTTGTTGCTACTAACATGTTGTTTGTTTACTGCGTTATGTGTTTCAGTTCAGTGTGTTCGTGCTGTTTTGTTTGTCTCCCCTGTCCTCCCTACTCGGATGGCTAGCTACTCGCCACTGCTGGCAGTGGGGGTCTGGAGTGCTTCGCAATTTTTTGCCTGAACTGACGAACTAATTTGGCTTAATTCATTCAATTCGGCTAATTGGCATCTAATTAGAAGTTCCTCAGCAAATTTTTACATTTCACCTCCAGCCGAGTTATTCTGAGTTCCCCCCAAACCCCCCCCCCCCTCTCAGCTCTAACCTTCCCCCCCCCCTTTTTTGTTATTTTGTTTTTTCCTTTTGTTTCTTTTTGTTGCTTCGATTGGCCTGAAGCTTGTTCAAAAGGAAAGTTGTAGTCCTCTATTAAATTTTTTCTTTTTGGCAGATCCTCATTCTGATAGTTGGTTCCTGTTCTGGGCTGGGTTGTGTTTTATCTCCCATATTCACATTTGTTTATCTGGTTTTTCCCTTTTAGGTTGGCGGGTGGATGTGTGTGATGTGTGGGTGATTGGCCATTCCTATGTTTATTGGGCAGCCAATTTTTTGGCTACGGAAGGGGCTCCTTGCTTTGTGGGTTCGGATGATGTGCGGTGGATAGGTGTGCGTGGTATGCTTTGGCATGACCTGAAAGCGAAGCTTATGGAGCAGGTTCGGCGGTTTGGCATCCCCAAACTGTTGGTGATTCACTTAGGAGGGAACGACCTAGGTAGGAGGAAGGCAGTGAATCTTCGATTGGCCATTATTCAGGATCTGCAAGTGATTTCGGGCGCTTGGCCGGGCTGTAGGCTTATCTGGTCTTATATGGTGCCGCGGTTGTGTTGGCGTGGAGTGGTGGATTGTCGGGCGATCGATGTGGCTCGCCAGAAGGTGAATACCGCGGTGGCTAAGTTTGTGGTGGCCCATGGCGGTGCCGTGGTTTGGCATCAGTGGATCAAGTTTCGGTACTTCTACTTGTTGAGACCTGATGGTGTGCACTTGACAGGACAGGGACTATCTATGTTTTTGGAGGATCTGTTTTTGGTGGTTGGTTCGGTAGGTTAGGGGTATGGTGGCGGTGCGTAGTTTCTGTGGAACAGAACTTCGCTGTTGGCGGGAAAGAACGGCAAGTTAACATTTGTTGTATTAAAGAGTGGATTGGAGGTCGTTTGGTTGTTGATTTTAGGTGCGCTCTCCTTCGCTGACTGGTTTTACATCTGCTGGACCGCCTTCACGGGTGGCAGCCTCATCACCTTCACGGGTGGGTAGTCAGGATGGAGGTTGAGTGGATACCTATTTGTTTGTTGGAAGGTTTACGTCAGTTCTTTTTTATAAGATAGTTATCTATGGGATAGGGTTGTTTAGCCGTTCTTTCTGGCCACCATACTTTAGTTTAATTAACAATTTCTGCCAAATTCAAGTCTCCGTGTCTTTATTTATTATAATTAAGTGTTAAGATGTTATAGTTTATGTTACGGACAATCCTCAGACTATATGAGGTTTATATGCATGTAGCTTGCTGTGCTTGGGGTGGACGTGTGTAGTTGGGACAGTGTGTTTGTACAGTTTCTACATATGATTTTGTGTCTTTTGTAGGGTGCTTTCTTTAATTTTGTATTTGTGCCAAGTGAGGCCTTTCGCTTTCAAAGACCTTTTTTTCTTCTAATAGCTGATAAGTATTTGCATGTAGATTGCTGTGCTTGGGGTGGAGGAGTTATTTGCATTTTGATTAGTATATATAATATATATAATATAATATAATATAGTCTTATTGAGCTTACCTATTTAAGTATATTTGTGAGTAACTTTAGAGAAATTTTAAGGATTTTTATGTGTGTCAAGTGTGTTATTTCTGTGTGTGTGTCGTGTGTTGTCTTTTTTAACTTTTTGCAATTGTCTTTCTCCCTAATTTCTATTATCTTTTGGCTCCTGGTTTCCGACATGTAGATATGGAATACGTTCCTGAAGTAAGTTTTTGTACTGCCATAACCAGACATTTCAAAGTAGCAATGTGTGTTTTAAAAAAAAATGCTAATGATACATTTTTCCCTAAATTTCAAGATGCATGTAGCCAGATGTCTTGCCACCGAAGCCGTCCAACCCCAACCTGCCCCTCATCCTCCAAGGTTACAGAAGCGTGCAGGGCCTTCCATTTTCCATACCCGTGTCACCCTTTTTGGGATGCCAGATGATGAGGTTGTGCGACACTACAGGCTGCCCCCTCATATCATCCTAGAAACTCTCTCCATAATAGAGAGTGATCTAGATCAATCAATTCGGTCTCCTACATCAATATCAGCATTGACACAATTTCTTGCTGTGTTACATTTCTGTGCCACTGGTTCCTACCAGCACGTAGTGGGCGTGCTGGTAGGAATGTCGCAGGGCCAATTCTCAAAGGTCCTGTGATGCGTACTACAGGCATTTATCAAGCGAGTAAAGCAGTTCATATCAATGCCATTGGATGCTGGGGCCCTGGCTGTGGGGAAGCGGCAATTCCAGGAAGGGGGTAGTCACTTCCCACACATTATTGGGGTTATGGATGGGACACATGTTCCAATTGTGGCACCAAAACATAATGATTCCAAAGGCAAGAATGATTTTAAGAGGTAGGCACCTTCCTTCAGGTTTATGAGGTTACCTTGGGAATTACCCCAAAAATAAATGAGGTAATAACAGCCAGTGGAAAGCACCTTTTGGTAATAAAATTACCTCCAACAATCCCCCAAACGAATGAGGTCTATGCATACAGATATCCCAGAAATGCAGATGAATGATACGTGAATAATAGGAACTCTTCACACCCGTGGAAAACACCTTATGGTAATAAAATTACCTGTAAATATCCCTCAAACCAATGAGGTCTATGCATGTAGATATTTCATATGGCAAATGCAGGATACGTGGGTCTTCTTCAAAAGCAGGCTCGAGTGGTAGGTCCGCTCAGTTCACAGGAGGTCTCCGCCGTCAGCCAATTGTTACAACCCTTTTTTACCAAAACATAATGAGGAAATTTATAGGAAGAGGAAACTGTTCCACTCTCTGAATGTGATGTTTGTTTGTGGCCCATCCCTCTAGATCCTGTACCTGAATGCAAAGTACCCCGGGAGTGCGCATGATGCCCATGTCATTTGGCAATCAGGGATCTGGCAAAGATTAAGAATGATGCAAGTCCAAGACATGTGGCTATTGGGTGAGTTTAGATTTTTTGGGAAATGTGTTTTTTTTTGTGTGTGATGTTGTTAAAAGATGACAATTATGATTGTATTGTGTTCTTACAGGAGATCGTGGATATCCTTGCACCCCCTGGCTCATGACTCCTTACAGCACACCCAGGCCAGAGCCACAGTCCGAGTTTAATTCCGCACTTACTGCCACTAGGCAGCTGGTGGGGTGCACCATTGGGGTCCTGAAGGGCCTCTTCCGTGTGCTCCACCGCACTGGTGGCGACCTCATGTATTTGCCGGAAATGGTAAGTACAATAGTGGTCCTGTGTGCCATCCTACACAATATTGCTGTGAGGAGTCGCCTGGAGCTTCCTCAATCCAAGGAATTGCCCAGAGAGGATGAGGAGCCAGGGGTTGGGCGGACATTCTGGCGTGGCACGGAGTTCCAGCGTGGTCATGCCGTTAGGGCCAGAATAGTACGCCAGCAATTCAGGTATGCTTATGTCCTGAAAACATTCACATTTTTGAAAATCTACCATTTGACTTTTTTTTTTTATTTAGTTAGTTACTTACAGTATGTCACTATATTTGTGAGTAATTTAGGTAATATGTTGTTATGGCAGAGATTTAGCTACCCATGGATGATTTAGTGAATTAATGTGTATGTCTTTTGAGTAGTATCCTAACTTACTGTCAACTTCCTACGTCTGTAAATGCTGATAGACCAACAGTATTGTTGCATGTTGTACACATATTTCTAAGAATACTACTCATTTTGCTTTTTGCTATTTAAAAAGCGTAACGACTGAAACATAGAAATAGGAACTTTGTGGTTTTATTTTTGTCTATATTTGGACTGCAACCTACCCATACCTGCAAACTCATACTACTCTCTGGGATTATTCAGCTGAATCAGGCCTGCAAATGTGAGTATTGGCTATACATTTATAACAGAGTTTTTTAGCAGTGCACCAGCCGCAAATAGTCGCTTATGCATACGAAGGGCAAAACACATAACTGTTAAAACACATAATTGTTAATGTCCAGTTATATTAATAAAGTTTATCAATACAGGTGACACCATCACAGTTTGACCAATCAACAGTCAGCATACAGTATAAATATTAGCCCCTGTTGCTAAAACGCCATTGGCACCATGCGAGCTGCAGCTTTTTTTATGAGGGAGCTACGGCTACTGCCCGCAATTATGGACCGACACATAGGCTGCGCAGGACCATACATTCTGAACTGTCGGAAGCGTGTGGCCCATGCGGAGGTCCGCAGAGTCCTGCGAGCGAGGGTCCGCACCAAGCGGACCATTGTGCAGCTAGAACGGCGGTGGTCGGACCTCCGCCGGCACCAGCCTGAGTTGCTGGCGCAACTGCGCCAGCAAATCCACGCACGTGAGTAATCACCAATAACAGCTTTGTTTGCGTGAGTGTGTATTTTAGCTTGTAAATGGTTAACATTATTAGCAAACAGCATTAGTACACATAACACCTAGATTGTATGCTTTGAGACTGTGTGTGGGTAAGCCTTAGCAGGACACACTAGGGAATTTAGTGGGATGGGACAATGTGTGGGGGTGTGGACAGTGTCCACAGAGGCTGTAGACAAACACCAGTTTGGATTGACAGCCTACTTTATAGTGTATGGAGTGTGGATCTTAATAAATATTTACAGGAATTAGAGCAAGCAGGATAATCACAGTGCCTCCCATTAAAATGGACATAGTGCTGCGTAGTGTAAACTAACATATATGTTACAGTATGTATAATGAAAGGGAACAAGCTGTAGGTGGAACCCAAGAGGATCAGGTGGGATGCCAATGCACAGTGGTCCAGCACCAAACTCCGGTGTACTCTTGTGGCACTGTACATTTGTGTGTGTCGGTACTCTTTAAAGTAAACTAGAAATTTAAATCCAAAAAAATTATAATTTTTTTATAACATCCCAACATAGCAAGATAGTTAAATTTTAAATTTAAACAACAATGGGACCATATGAGCCAAACTGTTTTTATTTTTACATTTCATTATCATAAAAAATCTACATACCACAAAACGACAATTTTTTTCTATTTTTGTTGTTTAGGAAATGCACAAAGGGAATCTTCAGAGGAAGAAGATGACCAACAATCCCCCACTCCAGAGCCTGAGCCCCAGCAAGCCTCCTTCTCCTCTTTCTCCTCCACCTCCCCCTTGGAACCACCCACCACCACTGATGAACCCAGACCCCATCAATCCTCCTCGTCATCCTCCTCATACCCCACCCCCTCTCAACACCCCATCCCCCACTCAACCACCTGCCACCCATCAGTCCTCATCCGCATCCTCCTCATCCTTCACCTTTCAGTACCACTACCCCTCTCAATCTAACCCCCCTCTCAACCCCCTTCCCCCTCTCAATCTAACACCCCCTCTCAAACCTCTTCCCCCTATCAATCTAACCCCCCCTCTCAATTCCCTTCCCCTTATCAATTTGGACCCCCCTCTCAACCCCTTTCCCCCTTGCAATTTGAACACCCCCTCTATAGCTTCGGCTTCCTAAATACTAATTTATTAACACTATAGTTTTTTACACTGGTATGTCACGCTGTGCTTTCTGGCTCATTCTGGTGTTTTGGGGTGCCACACCCTGCACCTAGATATAGCGCTAGGGACCCCAAATATACAGAGAGGCCTTGATGCGGCTTTGGGGCTTAACCACACATTTGCGCAAATATGTGTAACGAAGATCTCTGAATTCTATTATCATGTGGGATTTATATCTGGTTACTGTTATCCATTCAGTGTGCTGGGGAAACAATTGCTTTTTTTCTTGCTCAGAAATACCCCTTCCTTTCGAGCACCTGAATGATATCACTAAGCTAATTGAGCATTTACCAATCTATATGTATGTTGTGAGAGGCAGAGAGGTTTCTGCATTAGGAGGAGGTGCAGGCCCTGACATGCCACATGGAGCATTATGGGGTTGCTCCAAGGTAAGTAGCTCTTAGCTTAGACATATTTTAGTAAGGAGCCATTATCATGTGACTCCTTGCTGGTTAATATTAGACCCAGATTTGGGTAATGGAGGTGTGAGGTGTGGTGCCTCTGGACTGGCTGAGCTGGATGGCTTTAGTGTGGCATACCTTTACATTCTATTAACACTTTTCACTTATTAATTTTCTAACACTATTTCTCTATTTTAATTACATTTCATGTTTGTATCACCCCCTCTATAGCTTCGGCTTCCTAAATACTAATTTATTAACACTATAGTTTTTTACACTGGTATGTCACGCTGTGCTTTCTGGCTCATTCTGGTGTTTTGGGGTGCCACACCCTGCACCTAGATATAGCGCTAGGGACCCCAAATATACAGAGAGGCCTTGATGCGGCTTTGGGGCTTAACCACACATTTGCGCAAATATGTGTAACGAAGATCTCTGAATTCTATTATCATGTGGGATTTATATCTGGTTACTGTTATCCATTCAGTGTGCTGGGGAAACAATTGCTTTTTTTCTTGCCCAGAAATACCCCTTCCTTTCGAACACATGTTCCAATTGTGGCACCAAAACATAATGATTCCAAAGGCAAGAATGATTTTAAGAGGTAGGCACCTTCCTTCAGGTTTATGAGGTTACCTTGGGAATTACCCCAAAAATAAATGAGGTAATAACAGCCAGTGGAAAGCACCTTTTGGTAATAAAATTACCTCCAACAATCCCCCAAACGAATGAGGTCTATGCATACAGATATCCCAGAAATGCAGATGAATGATACGTGAATAATAGGAACTCTTCACACCCGTGGAAAACACCTTATGGTAATAAAATTACCTGTAAATATCCCTCAAACCAATGAGGTCTATGCATGTAGATATTTCATATGGCAAATGCAGGATACGTGGGTCTTCTTCAAAAGCAGGCTCGAGTGGTAGGTCCGCACAGTTCACAGGAGGTCTCCGCCGTCAGCCAATTGTTACAACCCTTTTTTACCAAAACATAATGAGGAAATTTATAGGAAGAGGAAACTGTTCCACTCTCTGAATGTGATGTTTGTTTGTGGCCCATCCCTCTAGATCCTGTACCTGAATGCAAAGTACCCCGGGAGTGCGCATGATGCCCATGTCATTTGGCAATCAGGGATCTGGCAAAGATTAAGAATGATGCAAGTCCAAGACATGTGGCTATTGGGTGAGTTTAGATTTTTTGGGAAATGTGTTTTTTTTTGTGTGTGATGTTGTTAAAAGATGACAATTATGATTGTATTGTGTTCTTACAGGAGATCGTGGATATCCTTGCACCCCCTGGCTCATGACTCCTTACAGCACACCCAGGCCAGAGCCACAGTCCGAGTTTAATTCCGCACTTACTGCCACTAGGCAGCTGGTGGGGTGCACCATTGGGGTCCTGAAGGGCCTCTTCCGTGTGCTCCACCGCACTGGTGGCGACCTCATGTATTTGCCGGAAATGGTAAGTACAATAGTGGTCCTGTGTGCCATCCTACACAATATTGCTGTGAGGAGTCGCCTGGAGCTTCCTCAATCCAAGGAATTGCCCAGAGAGGATGAGGAGCCAGGGGTTGGGCGGACATTCTGGCGTGGCACGGAGTTCCAGCGTGGTCATGCCGTTAGGGCCAGAATAGTACGCCAGCAATTCAGGTATGCTTATGTCCTGAAAACATTCACATTTTTGAAAATCTACCATTTGACTTTTTTTTTTTATTTAGTTAGTTACTTACAGTATGTCACTATATTTGTGAGTAATTTAGGTAATATGTTGTTATGGCAGAGATTTAGCTACCCATGGATGATTTAGTGAATTAATGTGTATGTCTTTTGAGTAGTATCCTAACTTACTGTCAACTTCCTACGTCTGTAAATGCTGATAGACCAACAGTATTGTTGCATGTTGTACACATATTTCTAAGAATACTACTCATTTTGCTTTTTGCTATTTAAAAAGCGTAACGACTGAAACATAGAAATAGGAACTTTGTGGTTTTATTTTTGTCTATATTTGGACTGCAACCTACCCATACCTGCAAACTCATACTACTCTCTGGGATTATTCAGCTGAATCAGGCCTGCAAATGTGAGTATTGGCTATACATTTATAACAGAGTTTTTTAGCAGTGCACCAGCCGCAAATAGTCGCTTATGCGTACGAAGGGCAAAACACATAACTGTTAAAACACATAATTGTTAATGTCCAGTTATATTAATAAAGTTTATCAATACAGGTGACACCATCACAGTTTGACCAATCAACAGTCAGCATACAGTATAAATATTAGCCCCTGTTGCTAAAACGCCATTGGCACCATGCGAGCTGCAGCTTTTTTTATGAGGGAGCTACGGCTACTGCCCGCAATTATGGACCGACACATAGGCTGCGCAGGACCATACATTCTGAACTGTCGGAAGCGTGTGGCCCATGCGGAGGTCCGCAGAGTCCTGCGAGCGAGGGTCCGCACCAAGCGGACCATTGTGCAGCTAGAACGGCGGTGGTCGGACCTCCGCCGGCACCAGCCTGAGTTGCTGGCGCAACTGCGCCAGCAAATCCACGCACGTGAGTAATCACCAATAACAGCTTTGTTTGCGTGAGTGTGTATTTTAGCTTGTAAATGGTTAACATTATTAGCAAACAGCATTAGTACACATAACACCTAGATTGTATGCTTTGAGACTGTGTGTGGGTAAGCCTTAGCAGGACACACTAGGGAATTTAGTGGGATGGGACAATGTGTGGGGGTGTGGACAGTGTCCACAGAGGCTGTAGACAAACACCAGTTTGGATTGACAGCCTACTTTATAGTGTATGGAGTGTGGATCTTAATAAATATTTACAGGAATTAGAGCAAGCAGGATAATCACAGTGCCTCCCATTAAAATGGACATAGTGCTGCGTAGTGTAAACTAACATATATGTTACAGTATGTATAATGAAAGGGAACAAGCTGTAGGTGGAACCCAAGAGGATCAGGTGGGATGCCAATGCACAGTGGTCCAGCACCAAACTCCGGTGTACTCTTGTGGCACTGTACATTTGTGTGTGTCGGTACTCTTTAAAGTAAACTAGAAATTTAAATCCAAAAAAATTATAATTTTTTTATAACATCCCAACATAGCAAGATAGTTAAATTTTAAATTTAAACAACAATGGGACCATATGAGCCAAACTGTTTTTATTTTTACATTTCATTATCATAAAAAATCTACATACCACAAAACGACAATTTTTTTCTATTTTTGTTGTTTAGGAAATGCACAAAGGGAATCTTCAGAGGAAGAAGATGACCAACAATCCCCCACTCCAGAGCCTGAGCCCCAGCAAGCCTCCTTCTCCTCTTTCTCCTCCACCTCCCCCTTGGAACCACCCACCACCACTGATGAACCCAGACCCCATCAATCCTCCTCGTCATCCTCCTCATACCCCACCCCCTCTCAACACCCCATCCCCCACTCAACCACCTGCCACCCATCAGTCCTCATCCGCATCCTCCTCATCCTTCACCTTTCAGTACCCCTACCCCTCTCAATCTAACCCCCCTCTCAACCCCCTTCCCCCTCTCAATCTAACACCCCCTCTCAAACCTCTTCCCCCTATCAATCTAACCCCCCCTCTCAATTCCCTTCCCCTTATCAATTTGGACCCCCCTCTCAACCCCTTTCCCCCTTGCAATTTGAACACCCCCTCTATAGCTTCGGCTTCCTAAATACTAATTTATTAACACTATAGTTTTTTACACTGGTATGTCACGCTGTGCTTTCTGGCTCATTCTGGTGTTTTGGGGTGCCACACCCTGCACCTAGATATAGCGCTAGGGACCCCAAATATACAGAGAGGCCTTGATGCGGCTTTGGGGCTTAACCACACATTTGCGCAAATATGTGTAACGAAGATCTCTGAATTCTATTATCATGTGGGATTTATATCTGGTTACTGTTATCCATTCAGTGTGCTGGGGAAACAATTGCTTTTTTTCTTGCTCAGAAATACCCCTTCCTTTCGAGCACCTGAATGATATCACTAAGCTAATTGAGCATTTACCAATCTATATGTATGTTGTGAGAGGCAGAGAGGTTTCTGCATTAGGAGGAGGTGCAGGCCCTGACATGCCACATGGAGCATTATGGGGTTGCTCCAAGGTAAGTAGCTCTTAGCTTAGACATATTTTAGTAAGGAGCCATTATCATGTGACTCCTTGCTGGTTAATATTAGACCCAGATTTGGGTAATGGAGGTGTGAGGTGTGGTGCCTCTGGACTGGCTGAGCTGGATGGCTTTAGTGTGGCATACCTTTACATTCTATTAACACTTTTCACTTATTAATTTTCTAACACTATTTCTCTATTTTAATTACATTTCATGTTTGTATCACCCCCTCTATAGCTTCGGCTTCCTAAATACTAATTTATTAACACTATAGTTTTTTACACTGGTATGTCACGCTGTGCTTTCTGGCTCATTCTGGTGTTTTGGGGTGCCACACCCTGCACCTAGATATAGCGCTAGGGACCCCAAATATACAGAGAGGCCTTGATGCGGCTTTGGGGCTTAACCACACATTTGCGCAAATATGTGTAACGAAGATCTCTGAATTCTATTATCATGTGGGATTTATATCTGGTTACTGTTATCCATTCAGTGTGCTGGGGAAACAATTGCTTTTTTTCTTGCTCAGAAATACCCCTTCCTTTCGAGCACCTGAATGATATCACTAAGCTAATTGAGCATTTACCAATCTATATGTAGGAATTAGAGCAAGCAGGATAATCACAGTGCCTCCCATTAAAATGGACATAGTGCTGCGTAGTGTAAACTAACATATATGTTACAGTATGTATAATGAAAGGGAACAAGCTGTAGGTGGAACCCAAGAGGATCAGGTGGGATGCCAATGCACAGTGGTCCAGCACCAAACTCCGGTGTACTCTTGTGGCACTGTACATTTGTGTGTGTCGGTACTCTTTAAAGTAAACTAGAAATTTAAATCCAAAAAAATTATAATTTTTTTATAACATCCCAACATAGCAAGATAGTTAAATTTTAAATTTAAACAACAATGGGACCATATGAGCCAAACTGTTTTTATTTTTACATTTCATTATCATAAAAAATCTACATACCACAAAACGACAATTTTTTTCTTTTTTTGTTGTTTAGGAAATGCACAAAGGGAATCTTCAGAGGAAGAAGATGACCAACAATCCCCCACTCCAGAGCCTGAGCCCCAGCAAGCCTCCTTCTCCTCTTTCTCCTCCACCTCCCCCTTGGAACCACCCACCACCACTGATGAACCCAGACCCCATCAATCCTCCTCGTCATCCTCCTCATACCCCACCCCCTCTCAACACCCCATCCCCCACTCAACCACCTGCCACCCATCAGTCCTCATCCTCATCCTCCTCATCCTTCACCTTTCAGTACCCCTACCCCTCTCAATCTAACCCCCCTCTCAACCCCCTTCCCCCTCTCAATCTAACACCCCCTCTCAAACCTCTTCCCCCTATCAATCTAACCCCCCCTCTCAATTCCCTTCCCCTTATCAATTTGGACCCCCCTCTCAACCCCTTTCCCCCTTGCAATTTGAACCCACCTCTCAACCCCCTTCCCCTCTCAATCTAACCCCCCATCTCAACCCCCTTCCCCCTCACAATCTGACCCTCCCTCACCCTCTCAATCTGACCATCCCTCGCAAACCCAATCACCCATGCAACCTCCTTCCCCCAGCACTACGGATCCAGCGGAGTGGGCAGCTGAGGCACCCAAGGAGGTGGAGGGTGATGCTCATTCGTCGGGAGATAGTAAGTAATTTAGAACTCAGAAATGTATTTGTAACCTAGTTTACATTTACAAACAGGTACATGCAGTGTTGGACTGGGGCCTGTAGGGGCCACCGGGTAAATGCAGTGGTCGAAGATCATGTTAGGCCTGTGGCCAGTCTGCAGAGGTGGAGTGGCCTGCCAGCTCATTGTCTTGACTAAACATTAGAAAGTGTAATTTATTGACCCCTTCATAAATATATACAGTTATTTCAGCTGCTTCATGCATGATAATGTACCAGATTATGAACAGATTGTTAACACACTGTAGTCAAAACACCATAGTCCAGTATAAGGTTACATATGTATAATGCAACATTCAAGAGCACAGTCTGGAACCTGATTCTTAGAGGAGGAGGTGGTCGCCCAGGAAGTTTGGCCCACCGGTGCTTTCCCCTGTACTCCAGTGTGACAGTCCAAGTCTGTGTACATGTGTTCTTAAAGTGTGACCCTGCAAATGCAGTTTGTAAACACATACCAACAAGACCTGTCTCAGCTTATGTATTAAGCCATGCTATCACTGAGTGTGGGCATGCTAGTTTATGTAGTTCAGCTGCAGATGTAGAGACACAGTGTGCTGAGGCTGGTCCAACACCAAAAATGGTGATCCCGGGACACTCCAGATGTGGCAGAACTACACATCCCAGCATGGCCTGCACCAGTTTTGACATGGTGTTTTTAAAATGTCATTGTACTTACTGTGCGATTAAGGTGTGTTTTGTGCCTTGCTTCTATAATGTGTAATGTGAGTAAGTAATGTAGTTTGTTTGACATTCTTTTCAGATGAAGTAGTTGGAGATCCCCATGCCTGCAGAGGCTGGAAGAGCACTGCATGGCCATGCTGGCTGAGATTCAATTTTTGAGAAAATTCTTTTAATTTCTTAAAAACTAATTTATTATGTTAAAATTTATAAAAAAAAAATATTGTGCACTTCCGGTTCCGGGACCCATGGAGTGAGCTGCACGCTACAGTAGCTCTGTCCCGCCGCCCGCCGCAATAAACCTTTTAAAGGCTGTTACAGCCTCCATGTCCCCCAGCCCTCCCTCGGCAGGACCCGCGGTCAGCATGGACCGCTATGTGACGCCCGTAGCCGCGGCTCCCCAGGCTCCCGCCGGCGCTAACACGAGGCTGGAGAAACGCCGCGCGGGTAGCAACATGGCACCTGGTGCCAGCCCTGAAGTCACCTCTCCTGCCTCCAAGAAAGCCGCTGCTGAGGGGACATACATCACAGGATCACAGGTATGCCGCGATCCTGAAGCCCCTGTAACGTATGGGGACGTAGTGGCAGCAATAAAAGCCACCATGGCACCCCTGCTATCACAGGCTGTTACTGATATAACTACACAGCTGCAGCATCTACAGCAGAGAGTCTCTCACACTGAATCCCAGCTGCAAGCAGCTACACATCACATAGAGGGGCTGCATCACTCAGTGAAATCTCTTACTACAGAGAACTATCAAATATGGAATAAACTAGATGATATTGAAAATCGCACAAGAAGAAATAATATCAGATTGGTGGGTTTGCCGGAATCACTTAAAGGCACAGCGCTGGCTCATTTTGTACGTGTCACCCTTCCTGCAATTTCGGGCATAGAACGGGACTGCAGCGATCTAGTTATTGAGAGGGTTCACCATGTGGGCCCTGTCCCCACCCCCAACAGACCGCATCCACGTGTGACTCTGTTTTGCTGTCTGAACTACCTTCATAAACTGGCATTCTGGTCCGCATCCCGCAAAATGAAAGCTTTCCAATGGGAGGGTAATAAGCTTTTCATATTCCAGGATTATTCGGTGGAATTGACCCGGGCCCGTAAAGCGCTTTCCCCCATTTGCACTCAACTTGTATCAGAGGGTCGCAAGTTTGGCTTACTCTACCCCGCACGCTTGCGCATTTATGAGGGTACCTCCCACAAAGACTTTCTGTCACCTGCTGACGCTGTGGCCTACCTCCGTAATATCTCTAGAGAAAACGACACGGATATTACAGACCTCCCTTCAGCGGCAACTGGATCATAATTCACAGGTTTCCCCCCTGCGGTCTCATCATTTCTTCTACGTGAACTGCCTTGATTCTCTTTGCGACTGCTCTCTTACATTATAGTGGCTGCTGCCGCTCTATATATGATTCTGCTTCATTATACCTTTGATATGTTTTGATATATAAATATATTCTACAATTGCTTACCATGTTATCCACACATGCTGGGGGCTGCCCCACTATCATGGACTTCCGTGGTTATGTTTGCTTATTTGTAATCTTTTACATAGGTTTTCTACAATACTCTGCTCACTACATTCCGCCCATGAGATGTTGTTCTTCAGAGTATACTGTTATCCTGTTTATTTTTGTGGGATTCTGGGTGGGTATAGTTAATTGCA
This sequence comes from Pseudophryne corroboree, assembly GCF_028390025.1. Lineage (NCBI taxonomy): Eukaryota > Metazoa > Chordata > Amphibia > Anura > Myobatrachidae > Pseudophryne > Pseudophryne corroboree. The sequence continues at coordinate 320,582,653 of NC_086451.1, forward strand.
TTGTGGCGGTGGGGAGGGGCTCCTCCTTTCCTGTTGGTGTCCGCCACTGAACACTCGTGTGCGGGTCCACCATCACTGGTGCTCGCCCATGCTCGTTGACCGGAGGTCGCTGGCCATTGGTGTATTGGTTATTTTTAAAGTAATACTTCTCCGATTGTACGGCCTGTTATTCACGATTGCCTCCTCTTTCTCTTTTTCTTCTCTTGTTTTGTCTCTTCCCTCCCCCCTCTCTCCCACCCTCCATCCATCAGGATGTGATGATGTTACTGTTCCTTGTGAAGGTAGTAAAGAATGCATCTGTTTTGCCTTTTCCTCTGACATATGCCTGATCTGACGGTGGGATCCTGGAATGTTGGGGGTTTTAATTCCCCAGCAAAGAGACGGAAAGTACTCCTCTATCTTAGTAAACAACGGGTAGACCTGGCATTCCTCCAGGAAACACACCTGACTCTAGAGGAGAGGGCAAAATTAAATGCTTTGAACTGGCGGGTATTGGGTTTTAGCTCTTTCAATTCTAAGGCCAGAGGGGTTGTTATATTAATCAAACGTTCTATTCCGGCGGAAGTCCTGTCCACTGTTACTGACCCTGATGGTAGTTATGTGATAATATCTGCTAAGATTAATGGTAGAATTTATTCAATGTGTAATGTATATGCACCTAACGTTTATTCTAAGAAATTTTTTCAGTCCTTACTGGCTAAACTGACTCCCCTCCTCACAGACCCCTTGATCCTCTGCGGGGATTTCAACCTTATCTCCTCCTCCTACCTAGATAGATCACATTCGCCATCGAGACCTCTTTCCTTGCCCAAATTTGGGGTACCCCTACTGGCTGATAGACTGCAGGTGGTGGATATTAGGAGAGCCTTACATCCCAAAGAAAAAGAATACACCTGCCTCTCTGCGGCCCATCATACACTATCTAGGATAGACTATATTTTATTATCCCATTCTCTCTTACCGCATATATCAGACTCCCAAATTGAGGCGATATCCCTGTCGGACCATGCCCTAGTTACTGCGACCCTTCACTTTCCAGACGCTTCCTCCTCTCCTAAATTGTGGAGATTCCCCTCATATCTCGCCAACTCCCTGACTGCAGGTGGTGGATATTAGGAGAGCCTTACATCCCACAGAAAAAGAATACACCTGCCTCTCTGCGGTCCATCATACACTATCTAGGATAGACTATATTTTATTATCCCATTCTCTCTTACCGCATATATCAGACTCCCAAATTGAGGCGATATCCCTGTCGGACCATGCCCTAGTTACTGCGACCCTTCACTTTCCAGACGCTTCCTCCTCTCCTAAATTGTGGAGAGTCCCCTCATATCTCGCCAACTCCCTGAAATTTCAACAAAGACTGGAATCTTCTTGGGAAACTTTTAAAACTAACAATACATTCCATTTGGATGAAGATCCTATATTATTCTTGATGACCGCAAAGTCGGTCCTCCGGGGTGATATTATATCCTATGTCTCCGCCACTAACAAGAAATATGCCTCTAAGTATCTAGAGTTTCAGAAACCCCTGTCGACAGCCTATCAGCAATACAAATCTCTTCCCACTCCACACAATCATCATATATACATGGAGGCCAAAACGCATTTCAATGAATTTATGTCTTCCATGGGTAATAGGTTCTCCTTTTCGGTGAATTATAGGTTTTATAAGTTTGGCAATAGAACTGGAAAATTGTTAACGACTCTTCTCACTGGTTCCCGCCCTCCCATGGTTACTCATCCCTTACGTACCTCCACTGGCATATTAACTACTAACAACCAGGAGATCTCTGATGTAATGAAATCCTTTTATGAAGACTTGTACTCCTCATCCCCATGCCCCTCCCCTGCCACAGCCCCCACCCCTCCGCCATGGCCCGATGAGTTTTGGGACAATCTTCCTGTCCCTCAACTTCAGACCTCCATGGTCCAATCATTGCTCGATCCTATTTCGTTAGAGGAAGTCCAGAGTGTCATTGGTCAATTTGGCAGGGACAAAGCACCGGGCCCTGATGGCTTTAGTGCCGATTTTTATAAAATTCTATTACCCCGAATAGGGGACACCCTGGTGTCTGTCCTAAATGCGATTTTGTCTTCTGACACTCTTCCCACACATTTTAATACTGCTGTCCTCAAAGTCCTTCCCAAACCTGGTAGAGATCTGTCCCAACCGGGATCGTATCGCCCGATCTCGCTGTTAAATCTTGATTACAAGTTACTCACTAAAATATTGGCAAACCAAATTAAATTATTACTCCCCCATATTATACACAAGGATCAAACTGGATTCATCTGGGCTAGACACTCGGAGATCAACGTACGGAGAGTTTTAACTGCCATTTATGCTTCTTCTTCTTCTCCTTCTTTATCTACCCCTTCCTCTCTTCCAGTTATTCTCTCCCTTGACGCTGAGAAGGCGTTCGACCTCGTGGATTGGGACCATATTTTCTCTGCTCTCCTACACTTTGGTTTTCCTGCCAATTTTGTGAATCTTCTAAAACTTCTTTACACAGCTCCACAAACTCAGATTTCCTGTAATGGGGTACTATCCTCATCCTTTGAGATTCAGCGCAGTACTAGACAGGACTGCCCCTTATCACCCCTACTATTTGCAATAGCACTGGAGCCCTTAGCAATAGCCTTACACCAATCGAGAGTTTTTATGGGAATTAAAATTGGAGACATTGACCTCCGTCTTGCTCTTTTTGCCGATGATATGCTATTATTCGTTTCTGATCCATCGACCTCCATCCCAAAGATCCTTGGATTGATACAAGCATTCGGAATTAGGGCGGGATATAGGATTAATGTGGCCAAATCGGAACTTCTGCCCTTGGGTCCTTCTGCTCATACCATTTCCGAACTCCTCCCATCTCTTTCTTTTAAAATTGCCCACACGAAGATTACCTATCTGGGGATTCAAATCCCAGCAAATCTCTCCAGACTGTATGAGGAAAACTACACTCCGGCCTTAGCACGTGTAACCTCGTTGCTAGATAGTTGGAAACTACTACCTCTGTCTCTGTTGGGGAGGATAGCTGTTTTACAAAGCATAGTCTTTCCGAAATTATTTTATCTTATGCAGATGCTCCCGATCTGCCTTACGAATCATGACATTCAATACTTGCGGAAGATTATGTCAAAATTCCTGTGGAAGGGGAAAAAAGCGTTTATTGCTTTGGATAAATTGATGGCCCCTAAATCTGCAGGTGGCTTTGGTGTTCCTGATTATATGTCCTATTCCATGGCGACTTTGTTCCAATGTGCTGCTGACTGGCTGTTTGACAGGGAACTCTTTACAGACTCTGCTCTGGATGAGGCCTTATTTACTCCCTTCTCTCCGGGAGCATTGCTCCTGTCTAAACCCTCCCTGATCCCGACTCATATCCTTAACAACCCCCTTTTTCATGATGTTTATTACAACTGGCACTTCTTACACAAGAAATTTAAATGTAACCCTGAGGTGTCCATATGCATTCCACTATGGGGTAATCCCGCCTTTCCCCCATCTCTCATTTACTCCAATTACCTGCTCTGGAAAGATAAGGGTCTGTCTAACTCTTCCAAAGTGTTTGACCCGGGAGGTTCTATGTATCCATTCTCATCACTCCGAGAGAAATTTGACCTGCCTCACTCTCATTTTTTCATGTATCTCCAGACCCGACATTATTCATAAGGCTGGCCCAACACGTATTAGACAGATTTATACCATCCTGACATCAAGTGCAACAGAGTGTAGATGGGATAAACTACTTAGCCAATGGCATAAAGATATACCTAGCCTGACTAGTCACCATCAACTTAGTGATCATTACGTTTCTACCCTAAAAGCCCTGGCTTCACCTTACTTACAGGAGGTCCACCTCCGTATTTTGCAGAGAGCCTATATCTACCCAATTCAACATGCTCGGTTTAACCCCATGGAAACGGGGGAATGCCCCAAATGTCATATTCGTACAGCTTCCTTCTACCATATGTTTTGGGAGTGTGGTCTGATCCGACGTTTCTGGCACAAATTACTGGCCTACATTAATCAACTGTTGCATATACGTTTATCAGCAACGCCCCTTTCTTGTTTATGTGCAAATTTTTCTGAATGGAATTTAGGACCTGGGAAACAGCGAATTATACCGTTTCTCACTATTTTAGTAACTGTCTCAAAGAAAATAATTATATCCCACTGGTTATCATCCTCTTCCCCTACATTGGTAGAAGTTCATAGTAAGTTATTGCAGATATTATATTATGACAGGAAATCGGCTCAAGTCAATATAGAGTTGGGTGTCAAATCTTTTTACAAAAAGTGGGGCCTTTACATTGATTCACGGGATCGGACCACACAGGCCCAAATATTTAAGGTGTTTGAGCACACTGAATGGTTCCTCCACAGGAAGATACTGGAAGAGTCCATGTTATGAAACCATTATCCCTACCTTATGATAAGCCCTAGGGTTGAAATCTAGTGCTCTCCGTCCTGATATTTATGTATCAATTGCTACCATTCATCATTTTTATGGATAAGAACGTCCTGACCCTCCTTCCCTATTTACCCTTATGTGTATCCCTACCCCCCTCTTTATTTCTTTCTACAACTCTCCTTTCTCCTCTTTTCTTATTGATATGTGTTTTATATAATGTTCCTAATGTTATACTTCAGGGAATGACTTCCTGAGGGTTAATTCTTGGAGTACTAGATATACCAAAATTTTCATATAATTGACAATTATATGACTCCAGTGCATAGTGTTCTTACTGGTGAATCACATCTGCTCCACTACTCCGAAGATATCGTAGATTCACTTCCTGATATTGATTGATGTACACACCTATGTTGTTTTTCTGCTTTATTCATCAAATACTTGCTATTTGTTTCTGTTTTACATTGTATTCCATGAAAATCATAATAAACAGATTTAAAAAAATATATATATTGTGTTTTAAAAAAAAACTTTATAGATTCACATTTTTGTTTGTGTTGTTTTTTATTGGAATAAAGGCACAGCGGTTTGACCCAAAAAAATTGGGCACATTAAAGAGTTAAAAACAGCTAGTTAAGAATACTAAGAAACGACACTTCAACACCAAAGAGTGATTTCTGACAGTTAGGAGCTGATTGATTTGTTATGTCCAAGAGCACATTTTAACACACACAGCTGTACACCACAACATAAAAAAACAGGTAATGTACGTTAGGACAGGCATGGATAATACACATTTGGTTTATCTTAAAAAAAAAAAAATACGGTCACTTTAATACATCACAGAAATACGATTGTTATTGGTCAATTATGCTGACAAACTGTTCTGTTTGAATTATTTGAAGACTTAATTGTCCAATAACATTATAAATCATTACACTAATTGGTATCTTAATTGAGGAAGGGTATGTAGGGTTGAAAACAAATAAAAAAAAAAACCTGCATGTTTTTGGCATTCTAAATATCTTTTTAACAATAAAAGTTGATGGTATACACTATAGTCTTTCCACCTTTTCTGTTTTGCATAAATTCACCCAAAAGAAGTCGATAATAATAAAGGTGGAACAGTGACCGAGTGGGTGCCTTATCAGAATTGAAGGAACTAGAAAAGTATTGTGAAATAAGTGACTGTTATCATCGATTGCCTGGCTGGATACATCTAACAGGTTTTTCCTATTGGAACTGTACATTTACCAATTGACTAAACTAAAAAAACTCATCTTTGACATTTATAACCCATATTTTAAGATACCTTTAGAAAAGTGCACAGGAATCTTCCTTTTTTCCATTGGAGCTAATTTCTGTTCTGTGCTTTATTGGACACCATTGTTAAATGATAAAAGCTGTAACTTTTCTCACATAAAAGGCCAGATGTAATGATGCCCGAAATCACCAGGGTTGTGAGATGCCGGCCGATATCAGACATTTTTTTAAAGGGGCAATCTTTACAAGCTATGATTTTGCCTTGTAAGTGATTGCCCCTTTAAAAAAGCATCCGAGATGGTTCGGCATCTCGCACCTCCGGTCATCTCAGGCGTAGTTACATCCAGCCCAATGTCTGTGTCTGTGTATTTATTCAAATGGTAATTATGATACATCAGACAATTGGGATAATAAATTTGTAGGCCATTTGATACTAGTGGCAGGATGAGTCCCATTTGTATTTAGCACTGAAGTACTGTAGTTAAATAAAGTTACTTAATTTATGTTATACAATGTTGATTTTTTTATATCTTAATCTAGTTAAAGCACACTTTTCTAATCAAACAAAAAAAGTATCACATTCTTTAATAAACTGATGTTTCCTGAAACTTATTTTGTCTTGATTTGTACATCGGACAGGACAGTAAAGAATCACACAAGAGCTATACACAATGAGAGCATTATTGGAGGTGCTTCCTGCTCCATTCAACACTAGTCAAAGTGAACATTGGCTAGGTGAAGTAATTGTGCAGGCAGCCCAGTCTGTGTGAAAGCGGACAACAATAAAGATAGTCAGGTCAGATCTATTCAATATATCATCAATAATACCACAAGCTTAAAAAACATAAAGGCAAGAATCAGCCACTTTTGCTTTGAGAAGCTGCTTTGAGAATTTACAGCTGTTTTTTTCATTTTCATTTCCTAGCTTTTCTGCATGTATTTACTTATTTATTGTTGTCATCTTCTGCTTTTTTCCCCTTTACATTTCATATGAAAGGTAAAATCAAAGAAAACACAGAAGGCATGCTACAAATGTGAACTGCAGCACTAACTTGTCACATTGTTTGTACATATTTTTCACCTTATTTTTGCATGCTGTAGTCTGTTGTTGGATGGCAAATCAGATACACTGTTGGTGCATGGACAGAAACTACTGTAATTGTGCTAGAACCGTGGGGAAAAGTACATTCCAAATGTGTAGTGCGAAACAGAATGGATGGCATTTTGTTCTTTGTAGGAGTTCCAGTGTCGGTCTTATGACCAGTGTCGGGATACCCGGGTCGGCAAACAAACAAACAAACAAACACATGCTGTATGCCAGATTGTTTTATAAATGTACTTTCAAATTGATTGTTCTGTTGGGATGTGGTCACCATACTGGACATCCCAACAGAACAATCAAGTACATTATAAAGTACATTTATAAAACAATCTGGCATACAGCATGTATTTGTTTGTTTTTTAAACTCTCTCGGAACAAGTGTTTAAAGCCTGGTACACACTGGGCGACATTCCCCTAATGAGCGACTAGCGCTATATCGCTGAACGCTATATGGCTTAGCAGTATAGCGCATACACACCGAACAATATCACTGAACGATATCATTCAGTGACTTTGACCCCCGCATTCCCCTAACATGCAGCTCTACAATGTAGTCAAAATTAAGCTTCATGTTCGATAGACCATAGATGAACGTGAACAACATGCAGGTGCATGCATATTTCATCGTTCAGGCATACAAACTGGACGATACGAACGATAGATCTTGCAGAAAAGTACTTTAACGTTCATATCATCCAGTGTTCTCACCCAATGTGTATGAGGCTTAAATCTTGATGGCATAGATGTGAAAGAATAGAGCTGCAGCATCATTTACACTGAAGTCCAACTTCCTGAAGATATCTGTTATCTAAAGAGACATTTAACCTGTAAGACATAAATAGGGACTGTTTAATCTAATTTTTACCAAGGCAGGAGTGCAATTCAAACATTGTTGGTTGGTAATTCTTCTGCCTAACGTTACCTACCCACAAGATCGGTGCTACAGTGTTTGGCGCCCCCCTGCAAATTATAAATTTGCGCCCTCTCATCCATAAAAAATGGACAGAATGCACCGTGGTCACACAAGGAAGAGGCGTGGCCATAAAGGTACCCACAATTCAAATAATGCCACAGTATTACAATCTTATTCACATTACCCCAAAAGTATTGCCCCTGATTCATATTATATCACACAGTAGTGCCCCTTATACACATTACTCCACACAGTGTGAACCCTTATACTCAATGCCTACAGTAGTGGTCACACAGTGGTGTTGCTAGGTGCCATGGTGCCCGGAGCAAGGGTATGGTTCAGTGCTCCCTTCCTCTATATTGAATTGAGGGCATGTTAAATTTGAAAAGAAAAATACATTTTTAAATTGGTGACAGGGTCAGTTCTATACCTTGAGGAGATCAGGTCAAAAATTTCCTTTGGTGTCTGCCATGCCCAAAATAGGAAAAGCATAATAGCAAAAAATATATGGGCATGGCCACAGAATAGTACCAATTCACATTACACCGCACAGTGGTGTCCATCAGTCACATTATACCACACAGTAGTGTCCGTCAGTCACATTACACCACACAGAAGTGTCCATCATTCTTATTACACCACACAGAAGTGTCCATCATTCTTATTACACCACACAGTAGTGTCCATCAGTCACATTACACCAAACAGTAGTACCCTTATACTAGGGATGAGCCTACCGGACTTCACGCTCTGAGCCCAGTTCTGAGTCAGGCTCAGGTTTTCCCGCCTGACTCGGAAAACCAAACGAGGCAAAATGTCATCATGCCACTGTTGGATTCTCGCGGGATTTGGATTCCATATAAGGAGTCGCGCGTCGTGGCCATTTTCACTCCAGTCTCGGAGAGTGTAGTGAGAGGACGTGTCTCCGTCCTCAGTGTCTGTGTGGGGGCGGGAAAGTGGGGTTGGCGAGTCTATTGCTGTCTTGTGCTGCTCATTCCAGTCCAGTGTAGTCAGGGTCTTATGCTGCATCAGTCCAGCCAGTAAAAGTGTTGATGTCCTCTGCTGCTATATGTCCCCAGTGCTGATGGCTGCTGTATAAGTCCCTTGCATTTTTGCTGTGTTGTCCTGCATTAGACCAGGAGAAGTCTCTTGTGCAGCATCAGTCCAGTGACGAGTCACAGTGGTGGTGTCCTCTGCTGCCAAATATCCAGTGTTACTGCCGTATAATTCCTGTTAAACTGGTGTATAATTCCTATGATATTTCCGTATAATTTCCGTGATACTGGCATATAATTCCTGTGATATTGCCGTATTGTTCCAGTGATATTGCCATAAAATTCCCGTGATACTGGCGTATATTTCCTGTGATATTGCCGTATAATTCACGTAATACTGGCATATAATTCCTATGATATTGCTGTATAATTCCTGTGATATTGCCGTATAATTCTCGGAATACTGGCGTATAATTCCTGTGACATTGCCGTATAATTCTATGAATACTGGCGTATAATTCCTGTGATACTGCCATATAATTCCCGTGATACTGGCGTATAATTCCTGTGACATTGCGGTATAATTCTCGGAATACTGGCGTATAATTCCCATGATACAGGCGTATAATTCCTGTGATATTGCCGTGTAATTCCCGTGATACTGCCATGTAATTCCAGTTATCCTGCTGCATAATTCTATATAAATCCATATAATTCTGTATAAATCTAGTCCAGTGGTACTGCCATATAAATTCAGTGGTGCTGTCATGTGCTGTATATTATTTACGCCAAATAAAGGGTTTATTAATATTTAATGCAAATAGTTTTTACAGGGTTTGCCCTGTGAGGTGTAGGGATACGCTCTCTTATGCCGCATATTGTGTTATATAAATCCAGAAAAATAATGGAGAACCAACATTTGGAGGATAAAATAGGGAAATATCAAAACCCACTTCCTCCTAGTTCTGAAGCTGCTGCCACTAGCCATGACATAGATGATGAAATGCCATCAACGTCGTCTGCCAAGGCCGATGCCCATTGTGATAGTAGAGGGCATGTAGAATCCAAAAAGCCAAAGTTCAGTAAAAAGACCCCCAAAAAGAAATTTAAATGGTCTGAGGAAAAATGTAAACTTGCCAATATGCCATTTACGACATAGCGTGGCAAGGAATGGCTGAGGCCCTGGCCTATGTTCATGACTAGTGGTTCAGCTTCACATGACGATAGAAGCTCTCATAACTGAGGCCTTGACACTTATGTTGGTGTTAGATGTGCGTCCGGTATCCACCATTAGTGCAGTTGGATTTAGACAATTGATTGAGGTATTGTGTCCCCGGTACCAAATCCCATCTATATTCCACTTCACTAGGCAGGCAATAGCGAGATTTTGCCATGTAATTCCAGTGATTTGAATGTATAATTATTAATTACAGTGATTTTGCCAATTAATTCCAGTGATTTGGACGTATAATTACTTTGATTTTGCAGTATAATTCCAGTGATTTGGACATATAATTATTAATTCCAGTGATTTTTCCAATTAATTCCAGTGATTTGGACGTATAATTACTTTGATTTTGCAGTATAATTCCAGTGATTTGGACATATAATTATTAATTCCAGTGATTTTTCCAATTAATTCCAGTGATTTGGACATATACTTACAGTGATTTTGCAGTATAATTACAGTGATTTGGATGTATATTTATTAATTACAGTGATTTTGCCATTTAATTCCAGTGATTTGGACATATAATTACAGTGATTTTGACAATTAATTCCAATGATTTGGACGTATAATTAAGGTGATTTTGCAGTAAATTTCCGGTGATTTGGATGTATAATTATTAATTACAGTGATTTTGCCAATTAATTCCAGTGATTTGGATGTATAATTATTAATTACAGTGATTTTGTCAATTAATTCCAGTGATTTGGACATATAATTCCAGTGATTTGGACGTATAATTCCATTTGGAATTGTTTGTGTCGCTTGGCTTAGTCATACAGCTACCTCATTGCACCTCTTCGACATCTTTGCATAAGGCACTGTTTGAGGCCTAGTTTTTGAAAAGTTCCATCCTGTCTGACACTGCCGTATGAGTCCAGGGGTACTGCTGTATTAGTCCTGGGGTACTGCCATATAAGTCCACCAATTGTAGGATTTTTTAAAAATGACAGGGGCGTGCTGGAGATGTTGTCAGTGGACCGAACAATTGCGGACCACTCTTGACATTCAGCCACAGCGTGACACTACTAGATGGGCCAGGAGGTTGTGTTGCTCAGCTTAGTCATACAGCAACTGCGGTGCACCTTTTTTTCTTCTTTGCATCATGTGCTGTTTGGAGCCTTTTTTTGATATCTGCCCTCCTATATGCCACTGCAGTGCCACTCCTAGATGGGCCAATTGTTTGTGTTGCTTGGCTTAGCCAGTTTTTGAAAAGTGCCATCCTGTCTGACACTGCAGTGCCACTCCTAGATGGGCCAGGTGTTTGTGCTGCACACTTGTGACGCTTAGCTTGGCCATCCAGCTACCTCATTGCACCTCTTTTTCTTATTTGCATCATGTGCTGTTTGGGGCCTAGTTTTTGAAAAGTGCCATCCTGTCTGACACTGCAGTGCCACTCCTAGATGGGCCAGGTGTTTGTGACGCACACTTGTGTCGCTTAGGTTGGTCATACATTCACCTCGGTGCAACTTTTAGGTCTAAAAACAATACTGTGAGGTGTGAGGTGTTCAGAATAGACTGGAAATGAGTGGAAATTAATGTTATTGAGGTTAGTAATACCGTAGAAGCAAAATTACCCCCAAATTCTGTGATATTAGCTGTTTTTATGTTTTTTTCAAAAATCATCCAGATCCAAAACCAAAACCAAAACACGAAAGGGTGGTTTTGGCAAAACCAAGCAAAAACCAAAACACAAAAGTGGAATTAGAACAAAACCCAAAACACAAAACACGAAACGTGCCACCCGCAAATCTCTACCTTATACACGTTAGGTCACACAGGACAGCACCTTAAACATGTTTGCCAGGTAGAGCCACCTATGAACATTATACTAGGTACAGCCCTCCACAGCATGGCCCCAGTACCTTCAGGATGTCCCTGCTCTGGCGCTGATCCTCCTCTGCCTTCTCCTCCTCCAGTCTCTCGCAGTCTCCGTTACCCCCGCAGCGGCTCTGTGGGATGTCAGAAGTTATGACGAGAGGGGGGGGTGGCGGGTACTAATTACCCGGGCCTGGGACTAATGGAAGGGCCCGGTGGGGGGGCCTGGACCGCCGCACTCCCTACCCATCCCTCCTTACTAGGCAGCAGCAGCATAAGCTGCCATCTTGGCAGCACAGCACATGCTGCTGCGTGCTGTGCCGCAGTGAGGCAGAGAGGCTGCTGCTACTGCTGAGCCTCTACCTGTTGTTCAGGTTGCAGGGGAAGTATCACTGAAATTCCACTGGCTTGAGGGCCCCCCCAAGTGGCTGAGGGCTCATATTCCCTCCTCCCCCCACACTGGCTGAGGGGCTCATACCCATCCCTCCCCCCGCACTGCAAAGATGTTATTTTTACCTTTTCTACATAAGGGGGCGTGACCATGCATCCCCATGGTTAGGCCACACCCACAAAATTTAACCAGCCCTTCAGACCTGTCAAGTAGCAGTAGACATATGCGTGTGCACGGTGGGTGCCTGGTGCACAAAGGCACCCCCTAATGTCCGGCACCCTCCACACGCCACACCTGCTATAGCATAGTCACTGTGCCTCCAATCCCCCTATGCAGTACCCGCCTTCCACCATGGACAATGTATACTATGCACAGCAAGTGTATAGCGGCTGCACAGAGGGGACTCACGTCAGGCTCCGCCTCTTGATGTGACATATTGGTGTCACATGTCGCTCCCTCCCTTCTCACCCGGCTGCGCTCTCCTGCCGCCTGTGCTCTCAGTGTGCCCTGCCACTGCCGTCCTGCCAGTGCCGCATGCCCACCTCAGGAGGACTCGGAGCTGCTGCCGGTGTGGAGAACACAGCTGATCCTGAGACAGCAGAGGGTGAGACTCATTTTTTTTTACTTTGGATCTATTTTTTTTTACACACACACACACACACACACACACACACACACACACACACACACACACACACACACACATATATATATATAAGCTGAGCCAAGCATTTAGTAGTTCCCTGAGTGCACCTTTAGTGTATAGGTGCAAGCAAAAAAGGCATTTTGTTTCCCTCAGCACCCTGAATGATAACTGTAACCAGATTTAAATCCCACACAATATTGAAATTCAGAGATCTCAGTTACATATATTTGTGCAAATGTATGAATAAGCCCCAAAGCCATGTCAAGGCCTCTCTGTATATTTGGGGTCCCTAGCGCTATATCTAGGTGCAGGGTGTGGCACCCAAAATATCTGAATAAGCCAGAAATCCCAGCGTAGCATACCAGTTAAAAAAATAAAGTGTTAATAAATTAGTGTTAGGAAGCTGAAGCTATAAAGAAAGTGATACAAAAATGAGATGTAATTAAAATGGAGAAATAGTGTTAAAGAAATTTGTAAGTGATAAGTGTTAATAGAATCAGAGCCGGCCTTAGGCATAGGCAAACTAGGCAAATGCCTAGGGCATTTGGTATGCTAAGGGGCACCAGCAGCTTCTGCTGATTAAAATGATATGCGGCATGCCTATATTCTTTGTGTGACTGCGGCTGTATCTGCATACGAAATACTACATTGCAGTGTATTCCTGGAAATCACTGTAATGTAGCATTTCGTATGCAGATACAGCCGCAGTCGCACACAGAATATAGGCATGCTGCATATTATTTTAATCAGCAGAAGCTGCTTGTGCATCCCAGCCACATAGTAATGCAAATAAGATGCATTTTCAGAAACAAAAGTCACCAGATGTTAGCAGAGCTGCCAGATTAATTATTCAAGGCATCTCCTGCAGAACTAGCGGCGGTGCTAGGGGGCACCAGCCAAAATCTTGCCTAGGGCATCATATTGGTTAGGGCCGGCTCTGAATAGAATGCAAAGGTATGCCACACTAAAGCCATCCAGCTTCGCCAGTCCAGAGGCACCACACCCCACACCTCCATTACCCCAATCAGGGTCTATAATTAACTAATTAACCAGCAAGGAGCCACAGCCTTTTCACTGGTATGCTGCACTGGAATTTCCTATATATATATATATATATATATATATATATATATATATGTAACCCTTTTATTTTTTTATTTTAATGAGTGCATTCTTTTCTCTTCTATTTTAAACTTTCTGTATTTGGCCAGGCCAGCCAGGGGTAAAAAGCATGTATATACTATTACTATATATATATGAAGTTACCCCCCCCCCCACCCACCCAAAGGAGAAAAAAAAGAGATCTGTGGATGCACTCATAAAAAATATTAAATAGAAAAGTAGGGCTACATAAATATGTTAGCATTCACTGGTTTCCAGAGTACACTTATAGATCTCATTCTTTCATTTTAAGTAACTGTATTTATATACAATGATGAGTTTGGTATGTTAGCACCACCCCTCTTTTAGTATTAGCATATAGAAATATAGATGATATATATAGGTGTGGCGTAATGTGAAGTTCGGCTTATACTGTGTGGGGTAATGTGAAATTCGGCTCATACTGTGTGGGATAATGTGAATTTCGGCTCATAACATGTGGCATAATGTGAATTTTGGCTCATACCAGGTGGCATAATGTGAATTTCGGCTCATACCGTGTGGGGTAATGTGAAGTTCGGCTCATTCTGTGTGGCATGATGTGAATTTTGGCTCATCCTGTATGGCATAATGTGAATTTTGACTCATACTGTGTGGCGTAATGTGAATTTTGGCTTGTACTGTGTGGTGTAATGCAAATTTCGACTTGTACTGTGTGGTGTAATGTGAATTTCTCCTCATACTGTTTGGCGTAATATGAATAAGTGGCACTACTTATTCACTACTGTCAGTAGCTGGTGAGCATAGGGACGTGTGACAATTGATGGCATCCTGCAGAGGAGGCTGATGGCATAGAAAGAGTCAGATGTGGCTCTGATGGCACATGTGTAAATGTTAAACATTACTTGTGTTATATTAAAACTGAAATGTTCATCCATCTAAATCTCTCGTACTTTTCAGAGTGGCCACCTCAAAATCGAGGTGTAGGTGCAGGCGCGTGCAAAGGGTGGTGTGTGTGTGGTGTGTGTGAATGCATATGCACCTAGGCCCACCACTCCCTAGTTCCACCACTGGGTCAGGGATAGGTTGGGGAAGTGTAAGCAGCAATAAAGTGCAGAGGCAGCTAGGGCTCAGAGTTATGCCATAGCGGACAGTCAGTACTGGGTGGTGGTCACACCATTATGTTTCATTTTATTTCTCTGGGGTGTAATATATCTGAGTGTGGTATGTTAGATAGACAAGACTTAGGTCGACAGTGTCTAGGTCAACCACTATTGGTTGACAGTAAGTAGGTTGACATGGTTTCTAGGTCAACAGGGTCTCTAAGTGTACTAGGTCGACATGACAAGGTCGACATGAGTTTTTTCACTTTTTTGGGTGTCATTTTCTCCATACAGTGACAGGGAAACCCAATTAGTGCACCTTATCCCCTTGCATGGCTTGCTTTACTTGCTATGCTTAGGGCAAGTTGTCTCGCTCTGCTACCGCTGCGCTTGGCACAGATTACTATTCCCAATCATAGTCCACGTAGATTGGAAAGTATGAAAAAGTTAAAAAAAATAAAAAAAATGGAAAAACTCATGTCGACCTTTTGTCATGTCGACCTAGAACATGTTGACCTAGAGTCCCTGTTGACCTAGAAACCATGTCGACCTACTTACTGTCAACCAATAGTGGTCAACCAGAGTCTTGTCGACATAGAGACAGGGTCCCATTATATCTACTTGTAGTATTAGGAACTAGGGAGAAATTGGACTAAGCCATGTGAATCTACTGAGAGAATGTAAAATAGTGCTAGACACGCCCAAAAGGCGGTGCTAGACACATCCATAAGGCAGTGCTATACATGCCCCTCTTGCGGATCACCCCCTAATAACATTAGCTGTGCACGCCTTTGGCTGTAGATGTTCTCGGCAGCGGCGCTGTGTGTGGGCTGAGGCTGCTCACTGCACACAGTCTCTCTGGGGAAAGGAGGGAGCTGCGCTACATGCTGCCAGTGCCGCTACCTATCATCCAGCTTGACAGGTGCAGCGGCAGCCAGCATCAGCAGGGTAGCAGAGCAGGGAGAGCGCCTCTTCAGCTGGGCGCCTCCCTGCACTGCATACCCTTGCTGAGCCTATGCATACCCTTGCTCTGCCTATGCACACTTTTGCCACCAACAGCTGCCATTTGCATTGTACTCACAAACTCACCAAACTCTCCTTTACCCCTTTCAGATCACAACCTTATCATCTACATGCTCTCCTCCGTTAATTCAAACTCTGTGTTGCTGAAGTCCTCCAATCCTCCTCAAACTCGCAGAAATATTAACACAATTAATCTTCACGAACTTTCCACCTCACTCCAACAACTGCTTTCACCTATTTCTGCATTCACCTCTCCTGAGATGGATGTATCACACATGAACGAGACTCTAGAACTAGCCCTTGATGAAGTGGCTCCAGCTACCCATCACACTCCACATAGGCTTAGATGTCAACCATGGCACGCTAAATTAACAAGAAAATGACATAAATTCACATGTATACTTGAATGTCAGCGGCGTAAATCTCGTAAATCAAGTGACTTCCTCACATACAAGACTGTCTACCACTCTTATAGAATTGCCCTTGACTATGCCAAACAAACATATTTCCAAACTCTTATCTCTGCTCAAGCCCCTAACCCCAAATGACTCTTTAATACATTTAAATCACTTCTGAATCCTCCCTCACCTACCCCACCGGCCACTATCAAGGCACAAGATCTTGCTTTCTACTTCAAGGAGAAGATTGATAAGATCTGAGATGAAATGGTATGCTCTTCAGCGGCCAGTGACCTGCTCAGTTCTTTACCTGAACCCTTTGGCACTCTCTCTTCATTTGATCCCACAAATGAAGATGAAGTATCATCACTCTTCTCATCCTGCTTCTCTACTACCTCTCCTCTTGATCCTTTACCCTCACAAATAAGTAAAGCATCCCTACCTTAACTAACATCTATAATCTCTCTCTCTCCACTGGTATTTTTCCTTCAATCTTCAAGCATGCAGTGATTACTCCAATTAAAAAAAAAATCTGACCCTAACTCTCTCTGAAACTACCGCCCTATCTCTCAGCTCCCTAGTCTCTCTCTCTAAGCTACTTGAGAGACTTGCCTACACTCGACACACATAACTTTCTTAACTCACACAACTTATTGGACCCACTTCGGTCAGGCTTCTGTTCCCAACATTCCACAGAGACAGCACTGACTAGAGTAGTGAATGATCTTGTCACTGCCAGACCGAAAGGCCATTACTCACTCACTTCTAATTCTTCTAGGTATCTCTGTCACTTTTGACACTGTTGACCACTCTCTTCTCATAGAAACACTACAATCCCTAGGTCTTAAAGACACAGCCCTTTCTTGCTTCCTATCCTACCTATCTAATCGCTTCTTCAGTGTTCGCTTCTCTGAATCTACCTCCTCTTCGCCACCTCTTTCAGTTGGACTACCGCAAGGCTCAGTCTTGGGTCCTCTGTTTTTCTTTATCTATACCTCATCCCTTGGTAAACTAATCAGCTCTTTTGGATTTCAGTATCATATGTACGCAGATGATACTCAAATCTACCTATCCTCCCCTGATTTGTCCCTATCTGTACTGGGTCGTGTCACTGAATGCCTTTCTGCCATTTCATCTTAGATGACATCTCACCACCTCAAACTTAATATTTAAAAAACAGAGTTAATTATATTTCCACCGGCCAATAGTAGGTACCAACCTGATATCTCTATCACTGTTAAAAACTCGACAATCTTCCCCACAAGTTCGCTGCCTAGGTGTCATCCTTGACTCTGATCTGTCCTTTGTTCCCCACATTCAATCTGTCTCAAAATCATGTTACATATATCTAAAAAGACATATACAAAATACGACCATACCTTACACAAGACACTGCTAAAACTCTAATCCATGCTCTCATTATCTCCCACATTGATTATTGCAATAGTCTAATAACTGGTCTTCCCAAAACGAGACTATCACCACTACAATCCATTCTGAATGCAGCTGCAAGGCTAATATTCTTCACTAGACGTTCATCATCTGCATATGCACTCCGTCAGTTCCTCCATTGGTTACCGGTATTCTACCGTATTCAATATAAAATACCTTTACTCACACACAAGGCCATTAACCAAACTACACCAATGTACATCACTTCGCTTATCTCAAAATATCTCCCAACCTGACCTCTTCGCTCTTCACAAGATCTGCGTCTCTCATCCACACTCATTACTCACTCCCATTCACGATTGCAGGACTTTCATCGAGCTGCACCCACTTTGTGGAATGCCCTATCACGCACAATAAGACTCTCCTCTAGTCTCCAAACCTTCAAGCGTTCCCTGAAAACTCACCTCTCCAGGCAAGAGTATCAAATTCCAGAACCGCCCACATGACTTTCATAGACCTTCCTATCAAATTGCATCCACTCTGCACAGTCCACACATATCCTCACATGTCTTCTCATCCTTCCTCTCGACCCTGGTTCATCATTGCTGTTTGACCACATCATACAGCCCACCAAGAACCTTTGCAATCTGGTGGACAACTATGCAATAGATATCACCTATCCTTGTTTATCCATTCCTATTTCCCTATAGATTGTAAGCTTGGGAGCAGGGCCTTCCTACCTCTAAGACTGTTTGTTACTACACAGTTTTGTTATATCATTGTTATTTCCAATTGTAAAGCACAACATAATTTGCTGAGCTACATAAGAAACTGTTGATAAATAAATAAATAATTGTGCTATTGTATGTTGGAATTCTTCACCCACACCTCTAGGACATTTGGACAGGACCATTTTACCTTTTGTTTTATGTCACTGTATATTATTTATTTGCATTATAGTTCCTTCAGTATACAGCCTGCATAATATATTGGTACTGAGTATGTAAAGTATAATAATAACTATGATTTCTATCCAATAGCTATTTTTTTCATATGCTTTTTTGTGTTACAGCCATCATAGTTCAACAGTTTTCTTTTCATTGTATACTATTTTTGCTATCAATTGTTAACATTTGCTGAGGTTCATTATGTGGAGTACACTGAAACTAAGATCACATTTTTATATTGTTATTTAAATGTGCCTACATACAATAGGAACACTATTGAGAAGGCAGGAAGCTGGCTATCATGCAGCTTGGTTTATTTGAAACTCACTGCTTGATAATGTAGCTTGTAAGTATTTGCTTGGTATTACATCATCTGTTATATAAGACACAAGTTTGAGCTTTAACACACTAATAATATCAGTATTTTGGAGAGCGCATAGTGCCTAACAAATTCCAGCATATAACTAAAAATGAACCCACTGATATACAATAGATTAAGTACTATATATGCAGGCAGTATGGATCGAGCCACAGCATACCAAAGTGCAAAGTAATACTGTAAATTTATTAAAGGGATCTATTAGACTACCGGTACTGGCTTTATGGAGTGAGTGACCCCTCATTATAGCTCCTCTGTTCACACAGGCTATCACACTTAGTTAGCTTCCAAATAGGGCTCACCAGCCTCCTACTCACCTCAGGGTAGCTCATGCATAAATTTCTTGATGGCCAGATGCATCCCAAGCTGTGCAGCCACACCAGAAGTGTTGGGCTGAATCAGATATGGCACCAGTCATATGGAGATGTGATAGAGGCATTTAAATTTACTATGGGATCCTTACCATCACAAGCAGTCTCCAATATTACTACCACTTCCAACAAGAGTGGGTGGGGGTACTAATTACCCAGGCCTGGGCTTACTGTAGGGGCCCCTGTCTACTGTCACCCCCACCCCCTTATCTGTCAGCAGCAGATGATGATGTCAGAGGCAAATATTGAACCAGTAATTGTTTCAGACCACTCTCATTCTTTTAAATTAAAAAATAGAATGGAAATGGTCTTGGAAGAGTATAAAAATAATAACCTAGGTTATGCTAAATCTAAATTCTCTCTGTTTGGCAGGCTGCCAAGTTTGTTATTAGAGGTGCTGTTAATGCTTATGTATCTTCTATACTAAGATACTCTTCCTCATATCTCTCACAACAGATGGCTTTATCAGAGACCTTTCAAAAATTTTATATGGATCCCTCTCCCACCAATAAACATCTTTATCACGTTGCGAAGATTCACTTGGATGAATTTTTGCAAACCAAGGGGATAAATATTTATTCTCTGTAAATTAAAGATTCCATAAATTTTAATATAAAACAATGTCTCCTTACTAATATCCTCCCATGGTAGTCCACCCACTCAAAACCTCTAATGGTTCTCTCACTTTCTCCAATTCTCAAATTGCGGAGATTATGAGGTCTTTCTATGAGTCTCATTATCCCTCACCACCTGCTTCACATTCTCCTTCCTATCCAAATTATATAACATCGTCCTCCATTTGGGAAAATCTTATATACCCCGAGTTAGCTACCTTCTGATCATGCTCACAGCTTTATAACTCCAATTAACTAAGCAGAAGCAATTGAAGCAATTTGTGGTCTTAAACCAGCTAAGGCCTCAATCCTGGATAAACGTATCCTGTCCAGGATCGGTGAGACACTTGTCAGAGTTTTCAATAATACTGTTATCCATGACCCTGTACCTTTATTATAACTCTGCAATTTTGCAGGTTCTCCCCAAACCTGGACATGACTGGTCTGTGTCTGGTGCATGCAGAACAGTTTCATTTTACTAAATTCTGATTATAAATTCTTAAGAAAAATACTAGCAGAAAGACTGAAATTGCTTTTACCCTATGTCATACATCAAGATTAAACTGGGATAATTTGGGGACATCATTGTGTATTAAATGTCAGAAGAGTTTTAGGAGCCATGCAATCTTCACTTACCTCTAATGATCCTATTCCTATGTTTATCCTTTTATTTTATGTCGAAAATGCAATTAACCGTGTTCTTTGAACACATTTATTTAAGATATTAAAGCACTATAAATTTCCTTTAAAATTAATAAATATTCCATAATTCAAAGTACCAAGTTTTATGTAATGGACACTTGACTACTCCATTTCCTATACAAAAAGGCACAAGACAGGGCTGCCCACTTTCTCCCAGATTATGGGGGTAATTCAGATCTGATAGTAGATGTGCTAAATTTAGCACATCTACGATCATTTACTCTGACTTGCGGGGGATGCCCAGCACAGGGCTAGTCCGCCCTGCATTTCAATCCCTATCCCCCCCACAAGGGTGTGAAAGCAATGCACGGCGGCAATGCTTTTGTACCTGATGAGTATCTCTCTGCCAGCACAGCTCCTGTGCTCTGGCAAGGCCGCTATTTACTGCACTAGGTAGCAGCAGCTGTGTGTGACATCATGCAGCTGCCGCGGTCTGCCCCCCCCCAATGGTCCAGACACACCTGCGCTGTCCGGACCGTGCCCCACCAACACTATTCTAATGCTGTTGGCACGCCCCCTCCGGCCCCGTGACCGCCTCTGCCTGTCAATCAGAATGGAAGAGGAAACTCAAACGTACGGAATGTAGGGGATTGTTCTGGGGAAATGGGTTTGTAGCAGTAGATGGAGGATAGCAATGCAATGGTAATCCCTGGGCCAGGGGATGTGAGAGAATGTGAGGTCCCTAATGGAGAGAGCAGTGGGATAAGTTGTGTCAGATGGAGCAATCCAGGGCTCTGTAATGGTTAGGAGATTCGGGAGATGGTGATGAAAAGGTCATGTGTGGGGACCAATTTGTTACAGACAGATTTGGCATTCCAGAGGGCACAGGAGAGAGGGATAGAGTTTGTGGGCGAGATGTGAATGAGATTACATTAGGTGCTGTAGCACTGAGAGAAAATTATTTTGGATGGCAGGGATGAAGAGGGTTTAGTGATCATGCAGGCTCCTGAGCTAGGAAGGGAAACTGCAATAGGTGGGCACAGTGGGAGTGCAGTGTGAAGTAGATGGAGTTGAGGTTATGTGACAAGGTGAGAAGGGAGGGAGCAGGAGAATTAAAGTCATGTAACTGGAGCGGAAGAGAAGGGAAGCAGAGGGAAGTACAGGAAACAGAGGCGGGGGAGGGGAGAGAGGAGGAGATGCTGAAGTCTAATGGGGGAGGATAGAGGTGGGAGGAGGGGGGAAATAAAGAATTAGGTAGACAATGAGTGATGGGGGAGTAGTGGTGCCCAAAATGGCTGCCTCACCTTTTGCTCCTGATCCTCTCCATAAAACATCTTAAATTCTCCACAAATGACCTATGAATCATCATAAATATCCAAGGACTTACCTTTAACTTGTACTACTCTACGCGGACATCTCATCATAACCAACGGATTGCATTCCTGCACTGAGAAACACACTAGATTGAATCCTCTGCAATTCTCCACTGAGAAGTCCTTCAGTTTGGAATCTACTGTACTCTGCATTGGACATCCCAGACAAGGTACTGTGGACTACAACCTATCTTTGTCTCTATCCAGCCCCTCATTTAGTCATCATCCTCCTCTGTTCTCTGAGCAACAAATAACTCTGACTTCTCGCATTTTTCAAATTAATCAGTATATTCAGGCTCTGAATGGCTGAAGGGTCACTGTCCATTTCAAAATGCAGGATCCCAGCCATTCCCCAGGATAAAGGATATCACTACCCCCACAATAAATCTACTTCAAAGGCCCCTCACACTGAGACTTTCACACCTACACAATAGGAATTGTATTCTAACACCTTTCCACAAGCCTGCTCTGTTCCTGAATAATTTACTAAATCAGCAACAGAAAAGGAAAGTTATTTTATTTATCACTTGTTTCAAATATACACACTGGATTATTTGAGCAGCAATTGATTACAGCAATAACTCTGTTCATGAACCCATTATAATTTTTGAATCACATACCGAATTGGGGAAAAATAAAATATATACAGCTTTCTCTCCCTCTCTCATCATCATATACAGCTCATACTTATAGTAATCTGTCATTGATGTCCCAATGTATACGTATTCCTCCAGCTTCATTCTTTCACTCCGCCCACCACTTTCTGCAGTTCCTATTACACCATCACAGGCTTCTATTCTACACTCCCTTGGCATTTTAAAAGAAAACACAGGCACATTCGTGGGAAGCGAGCAGGCCGGAAACTTCTTTTCCCTGGTAACCACCTAAGTCTTTTGCCCACCTGCTCACCCCCAGCTTCAAAGAACAATCAAATAGAAGTGATACCCAAAAGACGGCCATGTGCTTGGAAGAACAGAACTGTAAATTCTCACTTGGTGACCCCCATACCCAGAGTGTCTGCACCTAACATTGAGAAAACTAAGAGCCCTCTGGTATGCCCAATCAGGTCAGTCCTTTGTAATGCCAGATATATATGAAACAAGACTGCAACAATTGCTGACCTTATTGAATATTCAGATCTAGCCTGTATTACAGAGACCTGGCTAGATGAAAATGCAGCACCTATATTGGAGGCTGCAGTCCCAACAAACTTCTCTGTCATCCACAACCCAAGTCTGGACCGCAGGGGTGGTGGGGTGGCTATCTGCTTCAAAAAAGACCTTAAACTTAGGGTCCACTTTATTGAAATTACTCGCTCATTTGAGTGCATTGCTGCCCGGAGTTCGACAGGATTAGGTTTCAGAGTACTTCTTATTTACCGGCCACCTGGAGATGGAAAGATATTTCTACAAGAAATTGCAGACACTGTTGTTGACCTGGATCTGGAACATCACAGATGGCTCATCCTCTGTGATATCAATGCATGGGTGGATGATGAGCTCTCACGCCTTGGCCAAGACCTCCTGTGCACAATGAATGGTCTGGGCTTCACACAGGTCATTCCTTCTGCCACACATAAAAGAGGTCACACTTTTGATCTTGTCTTTCAGATTGGATTAGAAGTCACTGACCTAAAAATAAACCCTGTCATCTGGTCAGACCACCACTCCCTTTGGTTCTCAGTTGCAACCCCTCAAATAAAATCTCTGCCCGTGTAGTTGACCAGGTATTGTCCAAGGAGGGGTATGACTCCCCAGGCTCTTGCAGCAAATCTGGATCTCTCTGCTATACTGGGTGCCTGTGAAGATCTCTGTTCCCTAGTTCGTTATTATAATAGGGATGTTATGGCTGCAATTGATATTATCGCCCCTGTGCGTATAAGACCTTGTAAACCATAACCTTGAGCTCCCTGGTTCGACAACAGTGTTAGTGAGCTCAATAAAAGGGGGCGGAGACTGGAAAGATGATGGAGGAAGACTAACCTAGTGGATGACAAAATAAAACTAATAAAGCATAATGAAGAATATCAATCGACAATAACCCATAAGAAATCACAGTTCCTGTCAAAAGAGATCACGGCAGCAAACAATAGGCCAGCTCAACTTTTCCGCACAGTGAAGCTGCTTTGCAAGCCAGCATACCTGCAGACTTATGAAACCCTCTCCCAGGCAAGATGCAATGAGTTTGCAAACTTCTTTGCAGATAAAATATCCACCGTCCGGTCTGGAATCTCCACAGTGCCATCAAATGAGTGTCAAACTACAAAATTTGCCAATTTAAGCCACCTGACATCATGGACCAGCTTTAACCCAGTGGATGTAATGGACATTGCTGAAATTGCTCAGATTTTGCGTCCCACCACCTGTGATCTGGACCGGACCCTGCCTCAACCATGCTTCTAAAAGGTTGTATAGATAGAATTGGTCCTGTCTTTGCAAAAATTGTTCAATGCTATTTGCAGACAGTCATATTTCTAGGACCCCTAAAAGAAGCAACTGTTAGACCTCTTCTTAAAAAACCTAATTTAGATCCCGAATGCATGACCAACTACAGACCGGTATCAAACCTTCCTTTTTTAGGAAAGGTTATTGAGAAAGTGGTTGCAAATCAACTGGAAACCTGCCTGACAACCCATGATATCTATAATCCATTCCAATCAGGATTCAGGAGAAGACAGCACTGAAACAGCCCTGGTGTGTGTGTTAAATGATCTTCTGATGGCAAGAGACAGAGGTGACTGTTCAATATTAATCCTTCTGGATCTCTCTGCAGCATTTGATATCGTGGACCATGGGCTTCTGATTGAGTGACTGATACATTTTTGTGGACTGAATGGCACAGTTCTAAACTGGTTCAAATCATTTCTCACAGGCAGGTCACAGAGAGTATCATCTGGAGTATACTCATCACCACCAGTGCCATTGCCATGTGGTATTCCACAAGGCTCTATACTATCCCCCATGCTTTTTGCAGTATACATGCTCCTGCTGGGTGAAACAATCAGGCACCATGGGCTAGTCTACCACTGCTATGCAGATGATACACAACTGTACTTGTACTTTGCTCCAGGCACTGATAAACCAATAGCAACCCTAAATGGCTGTCTAGCTGAGCTCCAGGAGTGTATGAGTGCCAGTTGGATGCAACTGAACCCAGATAAAACAGAGGTCCTTATGATAGGACCGCAATATCAAAGGACAAGACTGCAGACTGCCAACCAACTGGACTCACACTCGGGGATTCAGATTTACAAACCACTGAACGTGTGTGGAATCTTGGCGTTGTCCTGGATGGTGGCTTGACACTTAAACATCAGATATCAGCCACAATCAAATCCTCATAGTCATAGGAACATAGCCATAATCAAGCACTTAATTCCCTCAGATGATCTTGCAAAAGTTATCCATGCATTTGTATCATCTTGATTAGACTACTGTAATGCCCTCTATCTTGGTCTCCCAGCAAAAGAATTGCACT
This sequence comes from Pseudophryne corroboree, assembly GCF_028390025.1. Taxonomy (NCBI): domain Eukaryota; kingdom Metazoa; phylum Chordata; class Amphibia; order Anura; family Myobatrachidae; genus Pseudophryne; species Pseudophryne corroboree. Next base: position 320,608,253 of record NC_086451.1, read on the forward strand.
GCTTCCAGCTGGTGCAAAACACAGCTGCCAGGTTGTTAACCGACCAGCCCTGTTCTAGCCACATAACACCCATACTCTACTCCCTTCACTGGCTGCCTGTAAGATGGCGAATCATCTTCAAGCTTGGCTTACTGACTTTCAAAGCACTGCATGACCAGGGCCCAAGGTACCTGAAGCAACTTCTGACCCCATACTGCCCCACTCGATTACTGCAATCTGTAGATGAAAGACTTTTAGCAGTACCTAGAATCTCCTGTAATTCATCTGGGGGTCGAGCTTTTAGTCATGCGGCTCCGACTCTATGGAACTCACTTCCCCGCACAGTGCGAGAGGCCCCAACTATAGAATCCTTCAAAAGTAGACTCAAGACTTTCCTTTTTACTCAAGCATTCCCATAATTGTCCCTTTAGTATCTACATGCTTCTGTATTTTATGAAAAGCTGTTCTGTAGATCATTATTTTCTGTACTATAATATGCTATGTATCTGTTAAGCGCCTTGAGTCCTATTGGAGACAGAGCGCTATATAAATAAAATTATTATTATTATTATTATTATTATTATTATTATTATTAAGAAAGCTGGACATACTGTAGTGTTACTGAGGTAAATAGGGGGTAGAAAATGTAATGTTGGAGTGGTGGCTTTATGAGACACAGAGTAGTAGAATTGCAGAACTGCAGGTTAAATTACAGTATTTGTAAATGTGTATGTTCAATGGCAATGAGACAGTTTCAAGTGAAATAAAGGGACGATTATAAGGTTGCATGAATTGAATTTTATGGTAGACTCTGTTAAAAATGAAAGAATATGAGAGAAAAAAACAATTGTAGTCCAAACAAGACTTTTAAATGGATTGCACAGGTAGGATGCCGACTTACAGTATCCCAACAGCAACATCATGCCTGGCAGAATTCCAGCAGCAAGGCAAACGTTGCTAGTCCCCTTGTGGGCTCGCTGCATTTGCTATGCTGCGGTATCAGTTGCGAGCTGCGCTCGCCACAGGTTCTATTCCCACTCTATGGGTGTCGTGGACACCCATAAGTGGAAATTGCCCCTGTGTGCCGGTATTACAGATGGCATCATTGCCGCTTTTCAGGATTCAGGGGTCGGCAATCTGACCGCTGGGATCCCGACAGCCAGCAAATTGAATGGATCCCTTTTTAAATGTATAAATACAACACGCCATTGGTATTGCTGTAAATTCAGTTGTTTTTTAAAAACTAAGATACAAATACAAGTAATTGCAGATGAAGTGGAAGGGTCTTGCAGAGTATAAACCACTGAGTTTAGTGCTGATTGTCTGGGTTATATAAAAATGAGTTGTGTGTCGAGAAGAGAAAGTGAATTCACATTTGTTGTTTTAATGCAGTCCTTTAGTATTATAGAAAGAATATCTATACTTTAATATTATGTTGAACTATGGGGGTAATTCAGAGTTGATCACAGCAGCAAATTTGTAAGCAGGTGGGCAAAACCATGTGCACTGCAGTTATGGCAGATAATAAGAATTTACTTACCGATAATTCTATTTCTCGTAGTCCGTAGTGGATGCTGGGGACTCTGTCAGGACCATGGGGAATAGCGGCTCCGCAGGAGACAGGGCACAAAAGTAAAAGCTTTAGGATCAGGTGGTGTGCACTGGCTCCTCCCCTTATGACCATCCTCCAAGCCTCAGTTAGGATACTGTGCCCGGACGAGCGTACACAATAAGGAAGGATTTTGAATCCCGGGTAAGACTCATACCAGCCACACCAATCACACTGTACAACCTGTGATCTGAACCCAGTTAACAGCATGATAACAGCGGAGCCTCTGAAAAGATGGCTCACAACAATAATAACCCGATTTTTGTAACAATAACTATGTACAAGTATTGCAGACAATCCGCACTTGGGATGGGCGCCCAGCATCCACTACGGACTACGAGAAATAGAATTATCGGTAAGTAAATTCTTATTTTCTCTGATGTCCTAAGTGGATGCTGTGGACTCCGTCAGGACCATGGGGATTATACCAAAGCTCCCAAACGGGCGGGAGAGTGCGGATGACTCTGCAGCACCGAATGAGAGAACTCCAGGTCCTCCTCAGCCAGGGTATCAAATTTGTAGAATTTTTCAAACGTGTTTGCCCCTGACCAAGTAGCAGCTCGGCAAAGTTGTAAAGCCGAGACCCCTCGGGCAGCCGCCCAAGATGAGCCCACCTTCCTTGTGGAATGGGCATTTACATATTTTGGCTGTGGCAGGCCTGCCACAGAATGTGCAAGCTGAATTGTACTACACATCCAACTAGCAATCGTCTGCTTAGAAACAAGAGCACCCAGTTTGTTGGGTGCATACAGGATAACAGCAAGTCAGTTTTCCTGACTCCAGCCGTCCTGGAAACCTATATTTTCAGGGCCCTGACAACATCTAGCAACTTGGAGTCCTCCAAGTCCCTAGTAGCCGCAGGTACCACAATTAGCTGGTTCAGGTGAAACGCTGACACCACCTTAGGGAGAACTGGGGACGAGTCCGCAGCTCTGCCCTGTCCGAATGGACAATCAGATATGGGCTTTTGTGAGACAAAGCCGCCAATTCTGACACTCGCCTGGCCGAGGCCAGGGCCAACAGCATGGTCACTTTCCATGTGAGATATTTCAAATCCACAGATTTGAGCGGTTTAAACCAATGTGATTTGAGGAATCCCAGAACTACGTTGAGATCCCACAGTGCCACTGGAGGCACAAAAGGGGGTTGTATATGCAGTACTCCCTTGACAAACTTCTGGACTTCAGGAACTGAAGCCAATTCTTTCTGGAAGAAAATCGACAGGGCCGAAATTTGAACCTTAATGGACCCCAATTTGAGGCCCATAGACACTCCTGTTTGTAGGAAATGCAGGAATCGACCGAGTTGAAATTCCTCCGAGGGGGCCTTCCTGGCCTCACACCATGCAACATATTTTCGCCAAATGCGGTGATAATGTTGTGCGGTCACCTCCTTCCTGGCTCTGACCAGGGTAGGGATGACCTCTTCCGGAATGCCTTTTTCCCTTAGGATCCGGCGTTCAACCGCCATGCCGTCAAACGCAGCCGCGGTAAGTCTTGGAACAGACATGATCCTTGCTGAAGCAAGTCCCTTCTTAGTATCTCTTGAAGTTCCGGGTACCAAGTCCTTCTTGGCCAATCCGGAGCCACGAGTATAGTTCTTACTCCTCTCCGTCTTATAATTCTCAGTACCTTGGGTATGAGAGGCAGAGGAGGGAACACATACACCGACTGGTACACCCACGGTGTTACCAGAGCGTCCCAGCTATTGCCTGAGGGTCTCTTGACCTGGCGTAATACCTGTCCAGTTTTTTGTTCAGACGGGACGCCATCATGTCCACCTTTGGTCTTTCCCAACGGTTCACAATCATGTGGAAGACTTCCAGATGAAGTCCCCACTCTCCCGGGTGGAGGTCGTTCCTGCTGAGGAAGTCTGCTTCCCAGTTGTCCACTCCCGGAATGAACACCGCTGACAGTGTTATCACATGATTTTTCGGCCAGCGAAGAATCCTTGCTGCCATTGCCCTCCTGCTTCTTGTGCCGCCCTGTCTGTTTACGTGGGCGACTGCCGTGATGTTGTCCGACTGGATCAGCACCGGTTGACTTTGAAGCAGAGGTCTTCCTAGGCTCAGAGCATTGTAAATTGCCCTTAGCTCCAGTATATTTATGTGGAGAGAAGTCTCCAGACTTGACCACACTCCTTGGAAATTTCTTCCCTGTGTGACTGCTCCCCAGCCTCTCAGGCTGGCATCCGTGGTCACCAGAACCCAGTCCTGAATGCCGAATGTGCTGCCCTCTAGTAGATGAGCACTCTGCAGCCACCACAGAAGAGACACCCTTGTCCTTGGAGACAGGATTATCCGCTGATGCATCTGAAGATGCGATCCGGACCATTCGTCCAGCAGATCCCACTGAAAAATTATTGCGTGAAATCTGCCGAATGGAATCGCTTCGTAAGAAGCCACCATTTTTCCCAGGACTCTTGTGCATTGATGCACTGACACTTGGCCTGGTTTTAGGAGGTTTCTGACTAGCTCGGATAACTCCCTGGCTTTCTCCTCCGGGAGAAACACCTTTTTCTGGACTGTGTCCAGAATCATCCCTAGGAACAGCAGACGTGTCGTCGGAAACAGCTGCGATTTTGGAATATTTAGAATCCACCCGTGCTGTCGTAGAACTACTTGAGATAGTGCTACTGCGACCTCCAACTGTTCTCTGGACCTTGCCCTTATCAGGAGATCGTCCAAGTAAGGGATAATTAAGACGCCTTTTCTTTGAAGAAGGATCATCATTTCGGCCATTACCTTGGTAAAGACCCGGGGTGCCGTGGACAATCCAAACGGCAGCGTCTGAAACTGATAGTGACAGTTCTGTACCACGAACCTGATGTACCCTTGGTGAGAAGGGCAAATTGGGACATGGAGGTAAGCATCCTTTATGTCCAGGGACACCATATAGTCCCCTTCTTCCTGGTTCGCTATCACTGCTCTGAGTGACTCCATCTTGATTTGAACCTTTGTATGTAAGTGTTCAAAGATTTCAGATTTAGAATAGGTCTCACCGAGCCGTCTGGCTTCAGTACCACAATATAGTGTGGAATAATACCCCTTTCCTTGTTGTAGGAGGGGTACTTTGATTATCACCTGCTGGGAATACAGCTTGTGAATTGTTTCCAATACTGCCTCCCTGTCGGAGGGAGACGTTGGTAAAGCAGACTTCAGGAACCTGCGAGGGGGAGACGTCTCGAATTTCCAATCTGTACCCCTGGGATACTACTTGTAGGATCCAGGGGTCCACTTGCGAGTGAGCCCACTGCGCGCTGAAACTCTTGAGACGACCCCCCACCGCACCTGAGTCCGCTTGTACGGCCCCAGCGTCATGCTGAGGACTTGGCAGAAGCGGTGGAGGGCTTCTGTTCCTGGGAAGGGGCTGCCTGCTGCAGTCTTCTTCCCTTTCCTCTATCCCTGGGCAGATATGACTGGCCTTTTGCCCGCTTGCCCTTATGGGGACGAAAGGACTGAGGCTGAAAAGACGGTGTCTTTTTCTGCTGAGATGTGACTTGGGGTAAAAAAGGTGGATTTTCCAGCTGTTGCCGTGGCCAATAGGTCCGATGGACCGACCCCAAATAACTCCTCCCCCTTATACGGCAATACTTCCATATGCCGTTTGGAATCTGCATTACCTGACCACTGTCGTGTCCATAAACATCTTCTGGCAGATATGGACATCGCACTTACTCTTGATGCCAGAGTGCAAATATCCCTCTGTGCATCTCGCATATATAGAAATGCATCCTTTAAATGCTCTATAGTCAATAAAATACTGTCCCTGTCAAGGGTATCAATATTTTCAGTCAGGGAATCCGACCAAGCCACCCCAGCGCTGCACATCCAGGCTGAGGCGATCGCTGGTCGCAGTATAACACCAGTATGTGTGTATATACTTTTTAGGATATTTTCCAGCCTCCTATCAGCTGGCTCCTTGAGGGCGGCCGTATCTGGAGACGGTAACGCCACTTGTTTTGATAAGCGTGTGAGCGCCTTATCCACCCTAAGGGGTGTTTCCCAACGCGCCCTAACTTCTGGCGGGAAAGGGTATAACGCCAATAATTTTCTATCGGGGGAAACCCACGCATCATCACACACTTCATTTAATTTATCTGATTCAGAAAAAACTACAGGTAGTTTTTTCACACCCCACATAATACCCTTTTTTGTGGTACTTGTAGTATCAGAAATATGTAACACCTCCTTCATTGCCCTTAACATGTAACGTGTGGCCCTAACGGAAAATATGTTTGTTTCTTCACCGTCGACACTGGAGTCAGTGTCTGTGTCTGTGTCGACCGACTGAGGTAAATGGGCGTTTTAAAGCCCCTGACGGTGTTTGAGACGCCTGGACAGGTACTAATTGGTTTGCCGGCCGTCTCATGTCGTCAACCGACCTTGCAGCGTGTTGACATTATCACGTAATTCCCTAAATAAGCCATCCATTCCGGTGTCGACTCCCTAGAGAGTGACATCACCATTACAGGCAATTGCTCCGCCTCCTCACCAACATCGTCCTCATACATGTCGACACACACGTACCGACACACAGCACACACACAGGGAATGCTCTGATAGAGGACAGGACCCCACTAGCCCTTTGGGGAGACAGAGGGAGAGTTTGCCAGCACACACCAAAACGCTATAATTATACAGGGACAACCTTATATAAGTGTTTTCCCTTATAGCATCTTAATATATAATAATATCGCCAAATAAGTGCCCTCCCTCTCTGTTTTAACCCTGTTTCTGTAGTGCAGTGCAGGGGAGAGACTGGGAGCCTTCCTAGCAGCGGAGCTGTGTAGGAAAATGGCGCTGTGTGCTGAGGAGAATAGGCCCCGCCCCCTTTTCGGCGGGCTTCTTCTCCCGTTTTTCTGACAACCTGGCAGGGGTTAAATACATCCATATAGCCCCAGAGGCTATATGTGATGTATTTTTAGCCAGCATAGGTACTTTCATTGCTGCCCAGGGCGCCCCCCCCAGCGCCCTGCACCCTCAGTGACCGTTGGTGTGAAGTGTGCTGAGAGCAATGGCGCACAGCTGCAGTGCTGTGCGCTACCTCATGAAGACTGAGAAGTCTTCAGCCGCCGATTTCTGGACCTCTTCTCTCTTCAGCATCTGCAAGGGGGTCGGCGGCGCGGCTCCGGTGACCCATCCAGGCTGTACCTGTGATCGTCCCTCTGGAGCTAGTGTCCAGTAGCCTAAGAAGCCAATCCATCCTGCACGCAGGTGAGTTCACTTCTTCTCCCCTAAGTCCCTCGTTGCAGTGAGCCTGTTGCCAGCAGGACTCACTGAAAATAAAAAACCTAACAAAACTTTTACTCTAAGCAGCTCTTTAGGAGAGCCACCTAGATTGCACCCTTCTCGGCCGGGCACAAAAACCTAACTGAGGCTTGGAGGAGGGTCATAGGGGGAGGAGCCAGTGCACACCACCTGATCCTAAAGCTTTTACTTTTGTGCCCTGTCTCCTGCGGAGCCGCTATTCCCCATGGTCCTGACGGAGTCCCCAGCATCCACTTAGGACGTCAGAGAAATAACATTTGCAGAGAGAGTTAGATTTGGGTGGGTTATTTTGTTTCTGTGCATGGTAAATACTGGCTGCTTTATGTTTACACTGCAAATCTAACTCTATCTGCACATGTTATATCTGCCTCCCCTGCAGTGTACATGGGGGGTAATTTCAAGTTTATCGCAGCAGGAATTTTGTTAGCAGTTTGGCAAAATCATGTGCACTGCAGGGGAGGCAGATTTAACATGTGCAGAGAGAGTTAGATATGGGTGTGGTGTGTTCAATCAGCAATCTAATTTGCAGTGTAAAAATAAAGCAGTCAGTATTTACCCTGCACAGAAATAAAATAACCCACCCAAATCTGACTCTTTCTGCACATGTTATATCTGCCGCCCCTGCAGTGCACATGGTTTTGCCCAACTACTAACAAAATTCCTGCTGCGATCAACTTGGAATTACCACCCATTTGCACTGCAGGGGAGGCAGAAATAACATGTGCAGATAGAGTTAGATTTGCAGTGTAAACATACCCCCATGGTTTTGCCCAACTGCTAACAAATTTGCTGCTGTGATCAACTCTGAATTACCCCCTATATATGCCATGTCCTGTATAGGACAACATTTTTATACAGTACTCCTCCTTCGTTGATTTAAATAGAAAATAAAAACATTCCAGGCTTTCCACACAGATATGAATTCTATATCCTCTTCTAGTGATTTATTTACTCAATTTGATTCTACCTTTCCATATTTTACATTGTGCCTACTTGCAGGAAGTACATTTACAAACTATTTTTAGAGCATACATAGTCCCAATGCAACTTAAACATATGGTCTCTTTTGAAACTGGGAATTGTCTCAAATGTCATACAGTATGTCCAATGCTAGGTTCATTCATTGCATCTGGGAATGTGGAAAGATTAAAAAATATTATATTCTTTAGTAATAAAAAAAAAGATCCGTATGCCCAATCTTACCAGTTAGTTTGTCAGTGCTAATTTTCAAAATTGGAATTTAGGACCTAATAAGTCAGCACTAATTCCTCTTATAATTATAATTATAAAGTAATTTTAATTCATCTGACTTCCTCATCTACTCCCACTCTTAAATGAAGCAGAAGCTTCTTCAACTCTTTTGCTTTGATAAGAGATCCTCTCTCCCCCATATCAATAAAGTAGTGGAAAGATTTCACACAAAATGGGGTTTATATATAGATCATCTGGATCCCTCTGTTCAGTTACACATTTTTAAATTAATCGAATCCACCAAGTGGTTTCTGTGTAGAAGGTTAATACTGATTTCTTAATTGATGTTATGTGGTGCTATATATATTCTTTCTATCCTTTATCCTAACCCTCACTGTATTTTAAATAATACACAATTTATTCCTAGCCCTTTCTTCCCTCCTCCCACCCCTCTCATGTGTCTCACCCTTTTGATTCCCCCCAAAAAACATTTCTTCTTCATATTGTACTGATATGTGATGTTCATTTTACACTGATATGTGAGGTTGACTCGTTAATTACTTACCATGACCTAAGTTTTCTTGCTTAGGAATTTTACTTTAGTTTTAACCTGTATGAATGCTGCTGTGACACTACTTTTATCTATGTGGTCATTCTCCATTTTATAAATCCTCTCCATATTCACTATTGCAGTGGTGTCCAAACTTTTGTGGACACAGCACTCTAGAGTATCAGAATATTTTCATGGCACCCTAGGTCGAAAGAGATAGTAAATGACATATTTGTGTTTATATTAGTGATGTGCACCGGAAATTTTTCGGGTTTTGTGTTTTGGTTTTGGATTCGGTTCCGCGGCCGTGTTTTGGGTTCGAACGCGTTTTGGCAAAACCTCACCGAATTTTTTTTGTCGGATTCGGGTGTGTTTTGGATTCGGGTGTTTTTTTCAAAAAACCCTAAAAAACAGCTTAAATCATAGAATGTGGGGGTCATTTTGATCCCATAGTATTATTAACCTCAATAACCATAATTTCCACTCATTTCCAGTATATTCTGAACACCTCACACCTCACAATATTATTTTTAGTCCTAAAATTTGCACCGAGGTCGCTGGATGGCTAAGCTAAGCGACACAAGTGGCCGACACAAACACCTGGCCCATCTAGGAGTGGCACTGCAGTGTCAGGCAGGATGGCCCTTCAAAAAAATACTCCCCAAACAGCACATGACGCAAAGAAAAAAAGAGGTGCAATGAGGTAGCTGTGTGACTAAGCTCAGCGACCCAAGTGGCCGACACAAACACCTGGCCCATCTAGGAGTGGCACTGCAGTGTCAGACAGGATGGCCCTTCAAAAAAATACTCCCCAAACAGCACATGACGCAAAGAAAAAAAGAGGCGCAATGAGGTAGCTGTGTGACTAAGCTAAGCGACCCTAGTGGCCGACACAAACACCTGGCCCATCTAGGAGTGGCACTGCAGTGTCACGCAGGATGGCCCTTCAAAAAAATACTCCCCAAACAGCACATGACGCAAAGAAAAAAAGAGGCGCAATGAGGTAGCTGTGTGACTAAGCTAAGCGACCCTAGTGGCCGACACAAACACCTGGCCCATCTAGGAGTGGCACTGCAGTGTCACGCAGGATGGCCCTTCAAAAAAAATACTCCCCAAATGAAAGAAAAAAGAGGTGCAAGATGGAATTGTCCTTGGGCCCTCCCACCCACCCTTATGTTGTATAAACAGGACATGCACACTTTAATGAACCCATCATTTCAGTGACAGGGTCTGCCACACGACTGTGACTGAAATGACTGGTTGGTTTGGGCCCCCACCAAAAAAGAAGCAATCAATCTCTCCTTGCACAAACTGGTTCTACAGAGGCAAGATGTCCACCTCCTCCTCATCCTCCGATTCATCACCCCTTTCACTGTGTACATCCCCCTCCTCACAGATTATTAATTCGTCCCCACTGGAATCCACCATCTCAGGTCCCCGTGTACTTTCTGGAGGCAATTGCTGCTGGTGAATGTCTCCACGGAGGAATTGATTATAATTCATTTTAATGAACATCATCTTCTCCACATTTTCATGGAAGTAACCTCGTACGCCGATTGCTGACAAGGTGAGCGGCTGCACTAAACACTCTTTCGGAGTACACACTGGAGGGAGGGCAACTTAGGTAGAATAAAGCCAGTTTCTGCAAGGGCCTCCAAATTGCCTCTTTTTCCTGCCAGTATACGTGCGGACTGTCTGACGTGCCTACTTGGATGCGGTCACTCATATAATCCTCCACCATTCTTTCAATGGTGAGAGAATCATATGCAGTGACAGTAGACGACATGTCAGTAATCGTTGCCAGGTCCTTCAGTCCGGACCAGATGTCAGCACTCGCTCCAGACTGCCCTGCATCACCGCCAGCGGGTGGGCTCGGAATTCTTAGCCTTTTCCTCGCACCCCCAGTTGCGGGAGAATGTGAAGGAGGAGCTGTTGACGGGTCACGTTCCGCTTGACTTGACAATTTTCTCACCAGCAGGTCTTTGAACCCCTGCAGACTTGTGTCTGCCGGAAAGAGAGATACAACGTAGGTTTTAAATCTAGGATCGAGCACGGTGGCCAAAATGTAGTGCTCTGATTTCAACAGATTGACCACCCGTGAATCCTGGTTAAGCGAATGAAGGGCTCCATCCACAAGTCCCACATGCCTAGCGGAATCGCTCTGTTTTAGCTCCTCCTTCAATGTCTCCAGCTTCTTCTGCAAAAGCCTGATGAGGGGAATGACCTGACTCAGGCTGGCAGTGTCTGAACAGACTTCACGTGTGGCAAGTTCAAAGGGCTGCAGAACCTTGCACAACGTTGAAATCATTCTCCACTGCACTTGAGTCAGGTGCATTCCCCCTCCTTTGCCTATATCGTGGCCAGATGTGTAGGCTTGAATGGCCTTTTGCTGCTCCTCCATCCTCTGAAGCAAATAGAGGGTTGAATTCCACCTCGTTACCAACTCTTGCTTCAGATGATGGCAGGACAGGTTCAGGTATTTTTGGTGGTGCTCCAGTCTTCTGTACGTGGTGCCTGAACGCCGAAAGTGGCCCGCAATTCTTCGGGCCACCGACAGCATCTCTTGCACGCCCCTGTCGTTTTTTAAATAATTCTGCACAACCAAATTCAAGGTATGTGCAAAACATGGGACGTGCTGGAATTTGCCCAGATGTAATGCACGCACAATATTGCTGGCGTTGTCCGATGTCACAAATCCCCAGGAGAGTCCAATTGGGGTATGCCATTCTGCGATGATCTTCCTCAGTTGCCATTAGAGGTTTTCAGCTGTGTGCGTATTCTGGAAAGCGGTGATACAAAGCGTAGCCTGCCTAGGAACGAGTTGGCGTTTGCGAGATGCTGCTACTGGTGCCGCCGCTGCTGTTCTTGCAGCGGAAGGCAATACATCTACCCAGTGGGCTGTCACAGTCATATAGTCCTGAGTCTGCCCTGCTCCACTTGTCCACATGTCCGTGGTTAAGTGGACATTGGGTACAACTGCATTTTTTAGGACACTGGTGAGTCTTTTTCTGAGGTCTGTGTACATTTTCGGTATCGCCTGCCTAGAGAAATGGAACCTAGATGGTATTTGGTACCGGGGACACAGTACCTCAATCAAGTTTATAGTTGGCTCTGAATTAACGATGGATACCGGAACCACGTTTCTCACCGCCCAGGCTGCCAAGGCCTCAGTTATCCGCTTTGCAGCAGGATGACTGCTGTGATATTTAATCTTCCTCGCAAAGGACTGTTGTACAGTCAATTGCTTACTGGAAGTAGTACAAGTGGTCTTCCGACTTCCCCTCTGGGATGACGATCGACTCCCAGCAGCAACAACAGCAGCGCCAGCAGCAGTAGGCGTTACACTCAAGGATGCATCGGAGGAATCCCAGGCAGGAGAGGACTTGTCAAACTTGCCAGTGACATGGCCTGCAGGACTATTGGCTTTCCTGGGTAAGGAGGAAATTGACACTGAGGGAGTTGGTGGTGTGGTTTGCAGGAGCTTGGTTACAAGAGGAAGGGATTTACTGGTCAGTGGACTGCTTCCGCTGTCGCCCAAAGTTTTTGAACTTGTCACTGACTTATTATGAATGCGCTGCAGGTGACGTATAAGGGAGGATGTTCCGAGGTGGTTAACGTCCTTACCCCTACTTATTACAGCTTGACAAAGGCAACACACAGCTTGACACCTGTTGTCCGCATTTGTGTTGAAATAATTCCACACCGAAGAGCTGATTTTTTTTGTATTTTGACCAGGCATGTCAATGGCCATATTCCTCCCACGGACAACAGGCGTCTCCCCGGGTGCCTGACTTAAACAAACCACCTCACCATCAGAATCCTCCTTGTCAATTTCCTCCCCAGCGCCAGCAACACCCATATCCTCATCCTGGTGTACTTCAACACTGACATCTTCAATTTGACTCTCAGGAACTGGACTGCGGGTGCTCCTTCCAGCACTTGCAGGGGGCGTGCAAATGGTGGAAGGCGCAAGCTCTTCCCGTCCAGTGTTGGGAAGGTCAGGCATTGCAACCGACACAATTGGACTCTCCTTGGGGATTTGTGATTTCGAAGAACGCACAGTTCTTTGCTGTGCTTTTGCCAGCTTAAGTCTTTTCTTTTTTCTAGCGAGAGGATGAGTGCTTCCATCCTCATGTGAAGCTGAACCACTAGCCATGAACACAGGCCAGGGCCTCAGCCGTTCCTTGCCACTCCGTGTCGTAAATGGCATATTGGCAAGTTTACGCTTCTCCTCAGACGCTTTTAATTTTGATTTTTGGGTCATTTTACTGATCTTTTGTGTTTTGGATTTTACATGCTCTGTACTATGACATTGGGCATTGGCCTTGGCAGACGACGTTGATGGCATTTCATCGTCTCGGCCATGACTAGTGGCAGCAGCTTCAGCACGAGGTGGAAGTGGATCTTGATCTTTCCCTATTTTTTAACCTCCACATTTTTGTTCTCCATATTTTAATGCGCACAACTAAAAGGCACCACAGGTATACAATGTAGATGGATGGATAGTATACTTATGGATGACGAGTGACGACACAGAGGTAGGTACAGCAGTGGCCTACCGTACTGCTATATACAGTATAATGGACCTGGTGGACACTGTCAGCAAACTGCTAAACTAGTATAAAGAAAAAAAGGCACCACAGGTATACAATGTAGATGGATGGATAGTATACTTATGGACGACGAGTGATGACACAGAGGTAGGTACAGCAGTGGCCTACCGTACTGCTATATACAGTATAATAAATGGACCTGGTGGACACTGTCAGCAAACTGCTAAACTAGTGTAAAGAAAAAAAGGCACCACATGTATACAATGTAGATGGATGGATAGTATACTTATGGACGACGAGTGACGACACAGAGGTAGGTACAGCAGTGGCCTACCGTACTGCTATATACAGTATAATAAATGGACCTAGTGGACACTGTCAGCAAACTGCTAAACTAGTATAAAGAAAAAAAGCCACCACAGGTATACAATGTAGATGGATGGATAGTATACTTATTATTATTAATGGATGACGAGTGACTGAAGACACAGAGGTAGGTACTGCAGTGGCCTACCGTACTGCTATATACAGTATAATGGACCTGGTGGACACTGTCAGCAGACTGCTAAACTAGTACTACTAGTATAAAAAAAAGCCACCACAGGTATACAATGTAGATGGATGGATAGTATACTTATGGACGACGAGTGACGACACAGAGGTAGGTACAGCAGTGGCCTACCGTACTGCTATATACAGTATAATGGACCTGGTGGACACTGTCAGCAGACTGCTAAACTAGTACTACTAGTATAAAGAAAAAAAGCCACCACAGGTATACAATGTAGATGGATGGATAGTATACTTATGGACGACGAGTGACGACACAGAGGTAGGTACAGCAGTGGCCTACCGTACTGCTATATACAGTATAATGGACCTGGTGGACACTGTCAGCAGACTGCTAAACTAGTACTACTAGTATAAAAAAAAGCCATCACAGGTATACAATGTAGATGGATGGATAGTATACTTATGGACGACGAGTGACGACACAGAGGTAGGTACAGCAGTGGCCTACCGTACTGCTATATACAGTATAATGGACCTGGTGGACACTGTCAGCAGACTGCTAAACTAGTACTACTAGTATAAAGAAAAAAAGCCACCACAGGTATACAATGTAGATGGATGGATAGTATACTTATGGACGACGAGTGACGACACAGAGGTAGGTACAGCAGTGGCCTACCGTACTGCTATATACAGTATAATAAATGGACCTGGTGGACACTGTCAGCAAACTGCTAAACTAGTATAAGGAAAAAAAGCCACCACAGGTATACAATGTAGATGGATGGATAGTATACTTATTATTATTAATGGATGACGAGTGACTGACAACACAGAGGTAGGTACAGCAGTGGCCTACCGTACTGCTATATACAGTATAATGGACCTGGTGGACACTGTCAGCAGACTGCTAAACTAGTACTACTAGTATAAAGAAAAAAAGGCACCACAGGTATACAATGTAGATGGATGGATAGTATACTTATGGACGACGAGTGACGACACAGAGGTAGGTACAGCAGTGGCCTACCGTACTGCTATATACAGTATAATAAATGGACCTGGTGGACACTGTCAGCAAACTGCTAAACTAGTATAAAGAAAAAAAGGCACCACAGGTATACAATGTAGATGGATGGATAGTATACCTATGGATGACGAGTGACGACACAGAGGTAGGTACAGCAGTGGCCTACCGTACTGCTATATACAGTATAATAAATGGACCTGGTGGACACTGTCAGCAAACTGCTAAACTAGTATAAAGAAAAAAAGCCACCACAGGTATACAATGTAGATGGATGGATAGTATACTTATGGACGACGAGTGACGACACAGAGGTAGGTACAGCAGTGGCCTACCGTACTGCTATATACAGTATAATGGACCTGGTGGACACTGTCAGCAGACTGCTAAACTAGTATAAAAAAAAGCCACCACAGGAGTGTTTTTCAGGCAGACAAACGTATACTGGTGGTCACTGTCAGCAAAACTGTGCACTGTACTCCTGCTATAGCTGCTCCCCAGTCCCCACAATTAAGCAGTGTGAGCACTCAGCAGAGATATATCATGCAGCACACTGAGCACAGATATGGTATGGAGCGTTTTTTTCAGGCAGAGAACGGATAAAAAAAAACTGGTGGTCACTATCAGCAAAACTCTGCACTCTACTCCGAGTCCTAACAGCTGCTCCCCAATCCTCCCCACAATTAGTAATAAAACAAGCAATCAACTGTCTCTTCTACAATTATAAACGGAGAGGACGCCAGCCATGTCCTCTCCCTATCAATCTCAATGCACGTGTGAAAATGGCGGCGACGCGCGGCTGCTTATATAGAATCCGAATCTCGCGAGAATCCGACAGCGGGATGATGACGTTCGGGCGCGCTCGGGTTAACCGAGCCATACGGGAGAATCCGAGTATGGCTCGGACCCGTGTAAAAAGGGTGAAGTTCGGGGGGGTTCGGTTTCTCGGAAACCGAACCCGCTCATCACTACTCATTACCCACAGCGGTCAGGGTAAGGTTTTGTCTCCTCTGGAACTCCCACTTCAACTGCAATATATCATCCATCTTTTGATCGATAATCTCTGTGGGGTCGTCAGTGCTGTTTGTAATATACGTGCAGCACTTCACACCATACTGAGTTGCCAAAGTGACACAGTACCCACCCGTCAAGGCTGTGATATAATTGAGGACCATCCTGTGCTGGATCAGTTCTGTCTTGTAAGCTTGTAACTCCCTTCCCGTATACCTGAAGGTGTCGTCATACATCTCAGTGATATTATCTATCAGGTTCGCTAGCGCATGGATATACCCAGTGGCGGAACTAGCGAGCGGTGGGCCCAGGTGCGACAAAATGCTTTGCCCCCCCCCCCCCACACACACACACATCCCATCCAAGTCCACCCCCTCACTCCTGGAGAGGATCTGGTGAGGGGGACCTGCTCAGGGCCAGAGAAATGGATACCTAGCAACAGTGCCGTAACTAGACATTTTAGCACTGTGTGCAAGAAACGGCATCGGAGCCCCACCCCTGCATGCAAAACAGGGGCAGTGCGCGCCGTAGGCGCGCGCAAAAATACATAGTGGCGTGGCTTCGTGGGGAAGGGGTGTGGCCACAAAATAATACCAATTCATAAAACGGTACACAGTAGTCTCCATTATTCAAATTACGCCGCACAGTAGCACCACTACACCAGGTAGAGACCCTTTTACACCTTACAGCGGACAGATTCCTCTTTTTACACATAACGGCAGACAGCGTGCACTTTTTACACATAACGGCAGACAGCGTGCCCTTCTTACACATAACGGCAGACCGCGTGCCCTTTTTACACATAACGGCAGACCACGTGCCCTTGTTACACATAGCGGCAGACAGCGTCCACTTTTTACACATAACGGCAGACAGCGTCCCCTTTTGACACATAACGGCAGACAGCGTGCCCTTTTTACACATAACGGCAGACCGCGTGCCCTTGTTACACATAGCGGCAGACAGCGTACACTTTTTACACATAACAGCAGACAGCGTGCCCTTGTTACACATTACGGCAGACAGCATCCCCTTTTTACACATAACGGCAGACACGCGTCCCCTTTTTACACATTACGGCAGACAGCGTGCCCTTGTTACACATTACGGCAGACAGCGTCCCCATTTTTACACATTACGGCAGGCAGATTCCCCATTTTTACACATTGCGGCAGGCAGATTACCCCTTTTTACACATAGCGGCAGGCAGATTACCCCTTTTTACACATAGCGGCAGGCAGTCCCCCATTTTTACACATTGCGGAAGGCTGATTTCCCCTTTTTACACATTACGTCAGGCAGTCCCCCCTTTTTACACATTGCGGCAGTCTGATTCCCCCTTTTTACACATTACGTCAGGCAGTCCCCCCTTTTTACACATTGCGGCAGGCGTATTCCCCCTTTTTACACATTACGTCACGCAGTCCCCCCTTTTTACACATTGCGGCAGGCTGATTCCCCCTTTTTACACATTACGTCAGGCAGTCCCCCCTTTTTACACATTGCGGCAGGCTGATTCCCCCTTTTTACACATTACGTCA
The DNA here is from genome assembly GCF_028390025.1 of Pseudophryne corroboree. Lineage (NCBI taxonomy): Eukaryota > Metazoa > Chordata > Amphibia > Anura > Myobatrachidae > Pseudophryne > Pseudophryne corroboree. The sequence goes on from NC_086451.1 coordinate 320,625,496, forward strand.
GGCTGTCCCCCCTTTTTACACATTGCGGCAGGCTGATTCCCCCTTTTTACACATTACGTCAGGCAGTCCCCCCTTTTTACACATTGCGGCAGGCTGATTTCCCCTTTTTACACATTACGTCAGGCTGTCCCCCCTTTTTACACATTGCGGCAGGCTGATTCCCCTTTTTACACATAGCGGCAGGCTGATTCCCCTTTTTACACATTGCGGCAGGCAGTCCCCCATTTTTACACATAGCGGCAGGCAGGCCCAAGAAAGAAAGAAAGAAAGAAAGAAAGAAAGAAAGAAAGAAAGAAAGAAAAAGAGAAAAAGAAAGAAAGAAGAATTATACTTACCCTCTCCGCCGGCTCAGGCTCCTCGGTGCAGCCGCGTTAGACGATTCCCGGGCAGTAGAGGAGGTGGAGGACGGAGGTGAAGAAGGGAGCCGCAGCAGCGCTTTGTTACTGGTGGAGGCGCTGCTGCTGCTGCCCCTCTGCTTCCCTATAGGCTGTTCTCGGAAGACAGCCTATAGTGTAGCAGAGGGGCAGCAGCAGCAGCGCCTCCACCAGTAACAAAGCGCTGCTGCGGCTCCCTCCTTCACCTCCCTCCTCCTCCTTCCCCCGTCCTGCTCCTCTCCTCTCAACTCCGGGCGGCTGTGTGCTGCGGGCAGCGGTTGCCTGCAGCGCACAGCGACATGTAATGAGTCAGTTTGACTCATTACATGCTTGGGCCCCTGGACAGAGGCGGGCCCCAGTGCAACGCACTGCTTGCACTGCCGGTAGTTCCGCCTCTGGATATACCTATAATTTATAATTCCTCTGGCAGTACGGGTGATGTCTAATGCAAGAAGGAATTGAATCCCGGTGGATTCGTGGATCAAATCAGAGGCTACGTGCTCTGTCCTCTCTATGAGGTGTCTCTTGACGATGTGTTCATAGTGAGTATGAGTATAAGGAACCTGAGCACTGCGGTGTACCTCTTTCATCTTATCATGGGTTATGGTCATGACCTCTGGCAACACTCTTCCAATATAACACAATCCTTCTGAGCTCGGGGCAAGCCACTTATATGCCTTCCACATATGAAATAGGCATCATCGGGGAGAACATAGGGGACAGAATATGACATTACCATATTACAAACTTTCCAAGTGAAAAACCCAATCCCTAGTTCTCCCATCTGCTCAGTACAAGTATCAGGCTGGATGATATGAGCACAGTACCCTGGTGATACTTCTCCAACCCACATGGTCTTGCTTCCTCGAGTATACCTTTACCGAAAATACCTTCCACTGTTGGCTATTTGGCGTACAAGTTCGGAGTCTATGGGTATCCTATCAGCTCTGTGCGAAAAGGCCATTGTCTGGTTTTTCCATGTCACTTCCCAATTTCCCGGTTTTCAGTAATTGGAAATATTGAAACATAATAAGAATCTATCTACATGATACTGGTGGAGCTTCAAGCTAGGGGGCCTAGAAATATTGAATTTCTTGTCCACCGGTCTCCCACCCCGTAATTTGAGTACCTCATCTATTGCTAAAGGGTACGGTACTAATCCTGACTTGCTCTGACCTTGAGGTACTTGTGAGCACACCAAGAATTCTGTCTGGTTTAAGACCTTACCCACTAGTGAGTGGTAATCACTCAATGGATGATGGTCCATGTTGAAATTAAGGCTGGACTGACATCTCTGGATACACCCATCCTCGACTAAGTTCTCACAATTCCTACAAATGCAGTTTTCCTCAGCCAATAACCCTTCACAGTGCCTCCGAGCTCCCTGACTACCAGATCGCTTTCTGATACTCGCCTTTGCTCGAGTGATGTGTTGCTCTTGAGATTCTACAAATCCATCCTAGCCATCAGAACCCATTCCAGATCCTTTCTCGACCTCTCTGGGACCCTCACCGAAACAGACTGTCCTGGTCAACAACAGGATTAACAGGAAAACCCAGAACATAGTCTCTTGGGGTAAGTCCATCTTGTTAAGGGGAGAGAAAGGAAACATGAAAGGGGGGGGGGAGAGAAAGAAGAAGAGAAGGATGGTAGTGGGGAATGGAGAAAATAAAAAAAAACTGGTGCGACAACCGCCCCTGGTCTTGTTGTTCTCCGTGCTCAGGTGCCGTTTCAACAGTACTGCCTCTCAACCTTCCCGGAACAGACACTCCAGTGATACGATGTTCTCTATACTCTGCTCTTTGTCACAGGTTCTCTCTGGGTCAGCGACCTTCTTACAGTGGGACGAGTGGACCCAAGTCTCTCTTTCGGCAACCTTTAATGCTGTCGTGCTGGTTAGCAAGACTTGGTACGGTCCTTCCCACCTGTCAATGAGGCAACCTGAGCGTAGAAAATTTTGAATCATTACATAATCCCCAGGTTCAATGTCATGACAATTACTGTTCGGTAGGTCAGGAATCACCAGCTTTAGATTTCTATTTTGATTCCTCAACTGCTGGCTCATCTTAACCAAATATTTTACAGTCACTTCGTTATTGCATTTCAAATCATCCTGGGGGTCTATCATTACATGGGGTTGTCGGCCAAAAAGAATCTCAAAGGGTGATAGGTTAAGGGGGGACCTGGGAGTGGTTCTGATGCTGTACAATACTAGTGGCAAAACTTCTGGCCACAACAATCCAGTCTCAGCCATCACTTTGCTCAGCTTGTTCTTAATAGTGCTGTTCACTCTCTCCACCTTCGCACTCGCCTGTGGTCGGTACGGAGTATGCAGCTTGCTATTAATTCCCATCAGTTTGCACATAACCTGAAAGACTTCACCTGTAAAATGGGTACCCCTATCGCTTTCAATTATTCTAGGGATACCATATCTACACACAATTTCCTGCACAATTTTCTTTGCAGTGAACGTAGCAGTATTTGTGGCAGCAGGGAACGCTTCTACCCAATTGGAAAACACATCAATACAGACTAACATGTATTTTAAATTCCTACAGGGTGGTAACTGTATAAAATCAATTTGTATTACCTGAAAAGGGTCGTCTGTTGGAGGGATATGGGATGGTTCTGTTGGTATTGACTTTCCAATATTCTTCCTCAAGCAAGTAAGACATGTCATTGCTCTCTTACCCGCATGAGAAGAGAATCCTGGCGCACACCAGTAGGCTCTCACCAGCTTACACATACCCTCTTTACCCAGATGAGTCAGACCGTGTGCCGCCTCAGCTAAGCTTGGAAGATATGCTCTGGGGGCCACTGGCTTACCCTGTCCACCTGTCCAGAGTCTTGAGGACTCCTGGCCATACCCCTTTGACATCCAGACCGCCTTTTCCTGTGGAGATCACAAATTTGCATTTCAATTAATTTTTTGTGTGTTGATTATGTTGAATGTCATCAGTGATGTGATGTTCGTTTGTATGGGGGTGCTGGCTGCTGATTTAGCAGCTTCGTCTGCCCGGCAGTTACCAAGTGAGATTGGGTCTTGGTTGTAAGTGTGTGCTTTGCACTTGATAAAAGCCACTCTGTCTGGTTCTTGTATTGCTGTTAGAAGCCTTTTTATGTGGGACGCATGCGCTACAGGTGTGCCAGCTGCCGTCATAAAATTTCTGAGGCGCCATAGGGCCCCGAAATCATGCACTACTCCAAAGGCATACCTATAATCTGTGTATATATTGGCTGACTTACCCTTGGCCAATTCACACGCTCTGGTTAGGGCGACCAGCTCAGCAACCTGTGCTGAGTGTGGTGGGTCCAGGGGCTCAGCTACTATGATACTTCCGTCGTCTACAACTGCGTAGCCAGTGCACAAGTCTCCCGAGTCCGTCTGTCAGTGGCAACTACCGTCAGTGTAAAAAGTAAAATCTACGTCTTCCAGTGGGTTGTCACTAATGTCAGGTCTTGCAGTGAAAGTCTGGTTCAGGTATTCCATACAATCATGCGTATCAGTGTCTGCACTAAATCCTCCTTCACCATAATTCTCATCCTCCACCCTTTGTGCCTGTCCAGGTACACTTGGCAGATAAGTTGCAGGATTTAGTGCGCTGCATCTCTTTATGGTGATGTTTACAGGGGCCATTAGTGCTAATTCCCACTTTGTAAACCGTGCCGATGAGACATGTCTGGTTTGGGTGGAGTTCAGTAAGGCTGACACTGCATGAGGTGTATGGATTGTCAGGTTGTGTCCTAACACTACGTCTTCGCTTTTACTTACTAGCAAAGCTATCGCTGCAACACTTCGCAAGCATGTGGGGAGAGACCGCGCTACGGTGTCCAACTGTGCACTGTAGTAAGCTACCGGCCTGCTGGCATCACCATGTCTCTGGGTTAGGACACCTGCCGCACACCCAGCACTTTCCGTACCGTACAATTCAAAGGGTTTTCCATAATTTGGCATGCCTAATGCAGGTGTCTGTGATAGGCACTGTTTGAGTCTCTCAAATGCCAGTTCGGACTCATCTGTGTGCGAGATCCGATCTGGTTTGTCCGAAGAGACCATCTCTTGCAAAGGTAAAGCCAGTATGGAGAACCCTGGGATCCAGTTTCGGCAGTACCCACACATTCCAAGAAAGGTGCGGATCTGTTGCTGGGTTTGTGGCAGAGTCATGTCACGAATTGCCTGTATTCTATCAGCGGTGAGGTGTCTAAGTCCTTGCGTCAAGCAATGTCCCAAATATTTTACCCTGGTCTGGCACAGCTGCAACTTATCCTTTGAAACCTTGTGTCCCGTATTAGAAAGGTGAAACAGAAGCTGTTTTGTGTCTTTCAAGGAAGATTCGAGTGAATCAGAACACAGCAATAAGTCATTGACATACTGTATTAATACTGATCCGCTCTCAGGTTGAAAGGATTGTAAACAGTCATGCAAAGCCTGCGAGAAAATACTTGGGCTGTCAATGAAACCTTGGGGTAGGCGAGTCCAGGTGTACTGTACTCTCCTGTATGTGAATGCAAACAGGTATTGGCTGTCAGGGTGCAGAGGGACAGAAAAGAAGGCAGAACAATGACAGTGAAAAATTTTGCAGTAGGGGGAATTTGCATGAGGATGACAGCTGGATTTGGCACTATGGGGAATTGGCTCTCAACTAACTTGTTTATCCCCCTTAGATCCTGCAGTAGTCTGTAACCCCTCCCCCCACTCTTACTCACAGGTAAGATGGGACTATTGGCAGTGCTGGACGTCCTGACAAGGATGCCCTGTTGTAGCAAGCCCTCTATGACTGGGTACACTCCTAATTCCACCTCTGGCTTCAGAGGATACTGAGGGATTTTTGGAGCTATCCTACCATCTTTAATTTGCACTACTACTGGAGCAGTGTCTTGTCCACAGGGAACCCGGTATTCATGAGATCATTTCCTCTACCCTTGATGGACACCTGTCTATAACAGCAGAGTGTGACATTAGCCTTTGTGGGGTGTCTAACATACCCTGCACTTCCTGAACGTGATTCTCGGGTATATCCAAGAAGACATCCTCAGGAGTACAATATATGACACACCTCATTTTACACAATAAATCTCTCCCAAGTAGATTAGTCGGAGCCGATGCAGCTAGCAAAAAGGAATGCTTGGTCTGCAAGGGCCCTATCGTAATCTCTGCTGGTCTACTCAAAGGGTATTGTTGAACTGTTCCTGTTACTCCCATTGCCGAAATTGTTTTACCCGTGGTTTTCATACCTACCATCGAATTTAACACTGACCTGGCCGCCCCTGTATCTACAAGAAAAGGTAATGATCTACCAGCTACATCAACTGTGACCTCAGGTTCACTACCAAGGCTAGCAATCAACTTCACTGGCTGCAGACTACAGGTGTGGCCCAACCCCTATTGTATATTGTGACCCTCTCCCAGCGCACTGGCAGCTACAATATGTGAGGGGGGTAACTGAGAATTTTCGGTGGTCTGCCAGTCCCTCCTAGGTGGGTACCTCCTTGTTTCCCCTGCATGTGGCTCATAACTTCTCCTATGCGATCCCTGATCCCAATTACGTGTATTATAGTGTGGTTCATATCCTGGTCTAGGGGGTCGGTATACCTTATATGTGTTTTTATACCTACAATTCCGTACAAAATGTCCTTCCTTCTGACAGTTATAGCATACTGCTACACGTGACTTACCATCAGGGGTCTGGGGTTTTGGCTGATGTGGTTTTATTGTAAGAGCATTTATACTTACTGTCATCAGCTTGTCCCCCTGAGACTCCCTGTGCTTAATGACATTCCGGTCGTGCTCGATAGCGAACTCTCTTAATGCAGCCACCAAGATACCTCTCCAGTTAGGTAGAGAGGTTTGTACCCTTGTTCTTAATGTCTCTTTTAACCTGTCCATTAATACTGACACAGCTACCTCCCTGTGATGTACATTTTCCTTAATGTCCTCGATCCCAGTGTATCTAGCCATTTCCTGCAGTGCTCGATGGAAATATTCAGATGCCATTTCACCTTCTTTTTGTCTTATGGAAAAGATTTTATTCCATTTGACAACAATAGGGAAATATTCTCCTAATTGCAGATTGATTTGTCGTACATTCTCCTGAGTGTACTCATCAGTGAGAGGTACTTCTGCGTCTAATCTACAATCAGTAATGAATTTTGCGGGGTCAATATTGGAAGGTGAACATACTCGTAGCACTGTTCGCCAATCTTTGTTTGTGGGTTCGGTGGCGTTACCTAACTCTTTAATGAACCTCTGGCATGCGACTAGATCCTTTCTGGGATCAGGAAATTCTGACATAATTGACCTCAATTCTGTCCGGGACCAGGGACAATGCATGGCAATGTTCCTGACGGGAGTTACTCCCTGAGCGTCAGTCTTTCCATTGGGGACTGCGATCACCCTGACAGGATTTAGTTCAACTACGTCATTCTGAGTTGACTCCACAATGTGAGTTGCTATTGTCTCAGCATATTGTATGGTACCGTACTTACCTGTGGACACGACCTCACTTATCCCTCCGCTAGGGGGCCTTACTACTGCTCTTGCTGGTTGGGCCGTGCCCACCTGAGTATTCTGTATGGTGGCTGCTAGAAAGAGTGCCGATATCGTGCTGGGCTCATCTTCCTGCTCGCAGTCCTGAGGAAAATTTAAAATGGGATACAACTGGCAAGGGTTAGCGTTAGTACATTTATCACCTATACTTTTATCTGATACCAATATGCCATTGTCTGTAGCCACTTTCTCCCCCACAATATACAATGATGGTGGTGTGGTTGCCATCATTTTCCTGCTAGGTTTGGAACCTGCTGCGTGAGCTAATTCTCTTTGCATATCAGCCTCTTGCTGCCATAAGTTTAAACAATATGTGTGTCTGACCCTTTGTTTTCGGGATTTTATCAGACATATCCTTATCCTTAAATTCTGCAATACCTCTGGTTCAAAACTGCCTACCGTAGGGAATTTTTCCCTATCTTCCGCAGTCATACGTTCCCATTCATTGCATAAAACTTCTGTGTGTGAACCATACTTTTCACACATGATGAACCTCGCTGACCGCCTGGGCCGCGGTATGTCAACGTGAACCCTGGTTGAACGTCCCTTACTTGAGCAACTGGCCCCCGTAATTTGCAGGTATTGACCTTTCCGCTAATCCCACAAAAAACCCAAAATACTCAATATAAGGCAACGGTGAAAGTTCTCCGAGTGCTTTCACCCACTCACCGCCCACGTTGGCCAGTACTACCATACACTGTCGATAGCGAAGGCAATGTACCCAACTTAGGGCCCTATGTAACCTCTATTTACTGGAAGTTTCTGGGAATAAATTACCCTTTCCAGTAAATATAAGTCGTTGGAGATTTCCTGAGAGAGGCCAGCGAAAACTCCCTAAACCTTTATTATACACAAATCACGCTTGCGTATGCTATATACAGCGCTAATGATACCGCGATTTTACGCAAAGCTCGTAAAAAGAGTATCACGTTGCGCTAAATATTGCACCCACGAACACGCGGACCAATCGCACAGCGTATAGGTACTTGTTACTTATCCGCCGTACGACCAATGGAATCGATTTTCAGGATGCGAAACCTCAGCCGGAGCGTATAAAAAAAACTATATGGGTAAACCTCGCTGACCCCCTGGGTCGCGGTACTCTAAACCTCGCTGACCTCCTGGGCCGTGGTATTCTGCTACCTTGCTCCTTTGTACTTCAATCTATATTAACATTAGTCAGCTGCCTCACGCCACCAAGTCTCCACTCACTTGATGTACCACTCGACGGGATCCCGAATTCCTGGGGTCCACTACGTTCTCTGTTACGTTCTCTCACTCACGTTCGTTCACTCAAATACACTTTGGTTTTTCTGTACAGAAAATTATTTTTCATTCAGATAAACAGCTTTACTCCCAGAGGCAATACAGTAAAAAAGGTTTTATTTTAACTAAATCTTGGAAACCGACCAATTTGTGCTAATGTAGCGTGACTTCTGTCTAAACTAAATTATACTATTGTGTAATTTGTACTTAGCGGTCGTACCTTTACGCACGTTGCGTAAACACGCAACCGTGTGTATGTCTTTACGTTGCGTATGCAGTCCCGTACTTTGTCCGAGACACGTGTACAAAAACCGTACATCCGCAATAGTACAAATCCCACACTTCTATAAATGTAAGCGATATTACCTATAATCGCTCACTTAACACAACACAGTTTCTTTCTGTATAAACCTTTTTAACTAGGCCAGACTGTGTTTGTGTTTTACATTTACTTCCTTAATATTTATTCTATATTTTAACTAAATAGCAACAAATTTCTCCATTTTTTTTACACAGGTCTAAATGAATCTAGTAATCAGTACTTATGTCAACAATGTGAGCGGGTATACAAAGTACAGGTGTACGCTTGTGTTGTGTGTGCATTTGGTGCCAAACAAAAATTCACAGACTTTTTTTTTAAATAGCTTTGCGTATTTACTTTACGGGTCCCACCAGCATCCCTACAAACCATGCAGAGCAGACGCCATCTAATCAGCAATAAAATAGGGTTTCCAGTGTATCCAGCGGCCAGAAAAAGGTTTACGTAGGATACTTGTCCGCCCTTTGCTGATAGATAAAGTCTGCTTTAATCTGCTAGGCTGCGGGTATGTGGAAAAACCGGACGATGCCCCCAATTGATAATGTCGATTTTATCTTAAAACATAAAGCTATACCTTAAACACACCTTAAATACACTTTAAACCTTTAGCCGCTGCAGCCGCTATACTTAATACACACGCTCTGTACTTTATACACTGTTTGCGTACGGAGTCCTGTATCACTGTACAGACTTAGCGTACAAACGCTGCGCTGGGGGTACAAAGTACACACAGTGCGCACGCACCCAGAGATTCACTTTAAACCTTATACAGCAATGCGATGCATTACTAATACACTCTTAAACCTTAGCAGGAAAAGGAAGACACAACACCGATTTGTAGTTAATCACTGGGTTCCGACACCACAGAGTAATATTTCTGAAAGGGGGTTAACAATACAAATTATGCACTACAATACTACAGAGTAAATGGCTACAGTCAATGTACATATGTGAGAATATTCGCAAGTGCCTCCCGGTCCGGTCCTCCGCTATCAGGTTGATAAAGTTAAGAGTCTTGTGTCAGGCCGGGCTGCAGCAGGCTTTATTTATACAAGTCTTCCAAAAGCAATACAATGGATACTGTAATCCCGTTGTCCATTGGACACAGGAATGCACTTTTACAGTACAGGAGAGGTCATAGGTTGATTTGAAAAGGTAGGCGATGTCTTTCCCAACTGCTCTTGTGGGTGGTCTCCTCTGGATTCCCGCTGCATACATAATATACAGTAAATACAGTTTATATCTATATTCTGCTTCTGCACCTAACTATCCACAGGAACATGTGATCTTCTGCAAACCAATACCGGAATGTTACCCTTAAAATACCCTACAGCTGGATAACAAACACCACCTTATAACCTTAGTCTGTCCCCTCTTATCCTGTAAAGGCGAATCCCTTTGTTCTGGAATCATTTAAACTGTTGATACTTTCTGATGTGGTGCAGGGGGACTATGTGTACAATGTGCACTATTTGGATTAAATATGTAATGTTTTGATAGCTCTCCATGCGTTCACAAACTCCGCCGTAAATACCCATACCATGCGCAGGACTGCGGGAGCGACCATACGCAAATTGCGGATATGTGCACGCACGGCGGAACAAGTGCACGCGCAGTGGGCATGTGTGAGTATTTTATACGTGCTGTGTGTTCTTCAATATTTTTCGACTTTGACATATGGTTTTCTACATGATTCTCCTTCCAATGTCTCCATCATTCTATTGAATGTCCTAATAGATGGATTAAGTGAGGTAGGTGCAAATGCAGATTCATTGAGTCTACTCACCTGGCCAGGGATATCCATTGTACATGAAGTCCCTTGCCCAGGCGGTTGTTTATGAAAATCTCTTTTAATTTAAGAGATCTAGTTAGTTTACACATCTCTATCTTCCATTGCATAGGATCAATGGAGCTGGTTAACACAAAGGTAAACTTCCTCTTTTCCGATTTGGTTATTGTTTGTGTGTAACCATGGTGATCACATCCACAGCGTCAGCGTGTCAGCTGGTCAGACCGGCGGTGTGTCACTTCCGGACAGGCTGGATGGCACGACCGGGATCCGGGTGGCATGGTCTGAACAGGCGGGAGGAGTCCCTCTAACACAAAGGTATTTATACACTGGTATTTGTTAATATTACTTATCCTGATGATGGGGCTGCATCCCCGAAACGTTGATGTCTTCACTGACAATAAAGTCACTGCACTTTACTCTTTAAACAAATGCTCTGAGTGCCGCCCATCTGTCTTCCTGTATATATATATATATATATATATATATACAACAAGCCCAGCAGCGGCGTCACTCACGGGTCTACTCACAGTCAATAAAGTGCTTAAAGTGCATTGAATTCATCACTCAGTGTCCAACGTTTCGGGGCCACAATGCCCCCTTTTCAAGGTGATACATAAAAATATGTGAACACAACATACCTCTTATTAAGAAACAGAAGACCCGCGAACGGGACGAGCTCCCGGCCCCCGGTGTGGGACACGCCCCTGGCCTGGCTCAACAGTGCTGTGCTATGACGTACTTCCGCCCTAGCATCATGGATACGTCGGCTCCCTGGAGACCAGGGTTGATAGTGTCGACCAGCGCTTCCTGGCAACCGGGTGCATGACGGTCTCCATCCCGGGCTGGAATAATACGAACTGTACAGTATTTAAAACATAGTGATACGTGCAATAAAAACATTTGAACAAAACAGTGCATACTGGATCACTTGAGACTATATCTATGTATATATATCAAGGACGTGCGGTGAGCTAAATGGCTCAGGAGGCACTGGCTAACCCCAGAGCCAGATATACATGCAATATATGAGCCAATGGGTACATCTGGGCATTATACACAGGTGCACCATTATAAACTCCTGGAAATTTGGTGAGTTTTGATCAGAGATGTGCTTATAAGATAAGGAGGTGAGGCACTGCCTCACCTGCCATAGACTTTTTACTCCAGAGTTTGGGCTATAAAAATTATTAGAATAATGCAAAGAAGATATTTCAAACAAATTATCGGTATTTTTCATATATTTTATTCAGTCAAAACTCTGGTTTAGACGTAAGCATGACAGGAAAGGCTCTGCCTCACCTGCCTCACCCCACCGCACGTCACTGATATATATATATTGGTTAATTAAACCACCATCTATAATAAACATTATAGTTTAAACAGACGGATAATTGGAACTTCGTACTAAGTCCAGGACCTACATGCATGGCCTACCCGAATAATTATTATATATTTACTGGAATGTATTCCATAAAATTTTGTCATTAAGTCCAGCCAGCTTATTGGTGCCAAGGGTATATATCCACCTGGCCTCCTTCCTTAAAAGTAGGCTCCCCCGATCACCCCCTCTCAAAGATTTAGGAACATGATCAATAATTTTAAATTTTAAATCACATAGATCATGTTTTTTCTCTGCATAGTGTCTGGCCACAGGTTGGTCAGACACCTTACCTGATAGCTCACTTTTAACAGCTGATCTATGTAAAGCTTGTCTCTCTCTGGCAGTTCGTACTGTCTTGCCTACATACTGCAACTGACAAGGGCACGTAATAACTTATATAATGTGAGTTGTAGTACAGGTAAGGACATGCCAAATTTTAAAAGATCTACCTGTCACACTTGAAGTAAAAGTGGGCCCTGTCAGTAAACTATTACATGTCTTGCATCCGAGACAACGATAGCAGCCCGGTGCTTTGGATAAAAAGTTGGTCACCGGGGAGATTTCAAACCCTGTGATATCAGTATGTACCACGTGGTCTCTAATACTTTTTCCTTTAGTAAAACATGTGAGTGGTCGCTTCTGTTTAAATACCGGTAGACTTTTATCCGTGGCCACTATAGGCCACAAGGCCTTAAGTGCCCTCGGAACTACCGGACTAGTCGTATTATACTTGGTGACAAGAGGTAGGACTTGTTGTCCTGTTTTCTTTCTGGGTACCAATAAATCAGACCTGGGAATGGCCATTACCTCTAGTTTGGTTCACTTTAATTCATTACGGTCATATCCTCGTGCGACAAAACGTTCCACCACTGTGGTGAGTGCTTCCTCAAGTTTGTTACCGTCGCTTGTTATTCTGGCTACCCTAATGAGTTGTGATCGTAGAAGACCTTTCTTAAGGGCCCAGGGGTGATGACTGTTATACCGCAAGAGAGTGTTTTTGTCGGTGGGTTTATAATAAACCTCCGTGTGAATCCTACCATTTCTTACACACACATTGACGTCCAAATAATTAATGGACTCCGGGTCACACTGAGCTGTAATTCTAAAGGGCAAGGGCCTACTATTGATCTGGGTTACCAATGCATTGAACCTATCACGCCCTCCCGTCCATAAAATGAAAATATCATCGATATATCTTGAATAATGCAGGATATATTGGCTGACCTCTGGTATCTTAAAAAACATATCCTGCTCCTCCTGTTACATAAAAATATTAGCAAAGGATGGGGAGACGTTGCTCCCCATCGCACACCCACTTGTTTGGCAATAAAATCTGCCGTCAAAAAGGAAATAGTTTCTACTCAATGTGAGCTTCAACAACTGTAAGAATAAATCAACATCAATTACAGTCATATTTTCACAGGTTAAAAAAGATCTCATAGCTGCCAGTCCTTGTGCATGTGGTATACTCGTATACAAACTACAAATGTCTATTGTACAAATTAATGTACCACTTGGAATCTCACTCAAGTTCTTGAGGCGAGTCAAAAAGGAGGTAGTGTCCTTGATGAAATTGGGTTGCTTCTGGATTAAAGGTTGTAAGACGCTGTCCAGGAAAATAGAGATTGTCTGATAAAGTGACTGACGTGCAGAAATTATGGGCCTCCCCGGTGGCTTCGTAAGGCTCTTATGGACCTTGGGAACGGTGAAAAACACTGGTGCCTTGGGGTACTCCTGTTTCAATGCTGAACATAATTTCTCAGAAATTTTTCCAGACCTCACTGCTTGGTCCAGGATGTCATCAATCTCTAATTTGAAACTTTCTGTAGGATCTCACATCATAGGTTGGTATACTGTTATATCCGACAGTTGAGAATAAATCTCTGCCTTGTAATCTGTTAGATTTTGGACAACTATCCCGCCCCCCTTGTCGGCGGGGCGGATCACTATGTCCTGATATGTCCCCAGCTGCTTCAAAGCTCTGAATTCTGACTTAGAGAGATTAGAATTCGGATTGGTATTTGCCATGGTATATTTACCAACTGATTCATCCAATAAACGTGTCACAGTCGTATCGAAGAGTTATTGGACTGAGGGTCAAAAGTGGACTTGTGCCTTCGGTTAATAAAGTGCTGATGCGGATCATTCGTGGCTTCCTCCACACGATTCTGAAAAAATTCTTGAAGTCGCATTTTGCGTGCAAATTTGTGCAATTCCATCTGCCACTCAAAACCATCAAATCTATTGGTAGGTGTAAAAGACAGACCATTGTTGAGTACCTTCAACTCTAGGCTACTCAACTGTCTGTCAGAAAGATTGCAAATTAGATTTTCCTTCTGGTGGAGGCATTTCTGGATCCGGTAGTTCTGGTGGCCCCTGCGGGTGGGCGTCCTCTTGTTTTTGCCGATGCTGCAGGAACCGGAGAGGTCCCTAAAGGGATCGTGCTATTGCTGTCAGAGGGAACTTCCGATTCTGCTTCTGCAAACTCGTTGTCACTATTAGACGTGGCAGAATCTTTATGGCGCATTTCACGACGGTTCCACCAACTAAATTTGGCCCTGTGATTGTACGGCCTATGATTGCCCGGCTCACCTCCTGAGACCCATCGGTAAACTCTATTACTCTCATAATCCTCCTTTACAGACAGATGTTTACTGCATTTGAATTTAATGAGTTCTTTTCTATAGTTCTCACATTGGGTCTGCAGTTTGTGCAATAGTTGTTGGCTAGTCTCTAAAGATAAAGTGTCTTTGTGCTCCATCTCCAGTTTCTGTATCTTATCCCTGGTCACTTTTAACTCCCGTCCAGCTTCCTCTATTAATAATAGTACCAAGTCAAAGCTGCACTTATTCAAAATGCCCATCCACTTGGTACAAAACTCAGGACTGAAGCCCGGGATGGAGACTTCGTCATGCACCTGGTTGCCAGGAAGCGCTGGTCGCCTAGGCGACACTATCAACCCTAGTCTCCAGGAAGCCGACGTATCCATGACGCTAGGGCGGAAGTACGTCATCGCACAGCACTGTTGAGCCAGGCCGGGGGCGTGTCCCACACCGCGGACCGGGAGCTCGTCCCGTTCGCGGGTCTTCTGTTTCTTTATAAGAGGTATGTTGTGTTCACATATTTTTATGTATCACCTTGAAAAAGGGGCATTGTGGCCCCGAAACGTTGGACACTGAGTGATGAATTAAATGCACTTTATGCACTTTATTGACTGTGAGTAGACCCGTGAGTGCCGCCGCTGCTGGGCTTGTTGTATCTAAAGGATTTTTCCGGATGGCACCAGGGCAGTGAATTGCAATTGGAGAGAGTGCCGATTCATTTCTGTATATATATATATTTATTTATTTATTTATTTTTATGGTTACCCATGTGTTATATGATTGTGTTTTAATAAATGTACCATGACTTTCTTGAACTAGCAGCCATTTTTATGTGCTCCCATTTTGTTACTATGCAAAGCTAAAATTCCCTTTGATGAGATAATTTCTTCTTCACCTTACTACTTAAGAAATGTCAACCTGACCAATTTCATCTGGAGTTATTTGTTGAATAGTTCAAGGACAGTACAGTGTGTTTGAATAGCTTTTTAAATTAATTTTGCGCTGACACGTCATAAATGAACAGTATTTATACTTTTAATAATCTGTACACTAGGTCATGCTGTCCTGGTGATGACTCATTTTGCTTTGTTAAAATTGAACATGTGAATCTGCAAAATGTAAAGAAATTGTAAATTGCTTGAAACTACTGTATTGCTCCCCTCTACTTATTACTATATTTCAGTACAGAGAAATTCATATTGGAAGGTATAGTAATATAGAAATTAGAAAATTTGAGCACATGTTCCAAAATCTATTGCTCATACCTTGCACTAACTGTAATTATATAGTAGCCAAGGGTGTAACTGTCATAGGTGCAGGCAGTGCAGTTCCTATGGGGCCCAGAGCTGAAAGGAGCCCACCTTCCTGTCAAAGTAACATGTGTTATATACATTTTTTGCCATTGGGTGGTACGTAGGGGTCCTTTCAAACTTTTTCCTTGGGGCCTGAAATACATCCAGGTATGCCCCTGGACTTGCTCTTTGAAGTGTGGTATAAAATTAACTGGAGGGCATTTTTTTAAATATTATATAATATGAAACTGGGCAATGTAATGAGGCACAATATGAACATGGAGCACTATGTATCATAAATTGAATTTGGGGTACTGTGCGGCATAATGTGTACTGGCAGCTCTGAAATGTGACGTAGGGTGAACTTAAGCACTACTATGATTAATAAAAGAAACTAGGTCACTACTATGGGGCATAACATTAAAAAAGGCTCTACTATGGTTCAGAAAATGAAATAGGGCACTATTACAGGGCATCAAATTAACAACTGCTGCAAAGAAGTGTCTCCCTAGAACCATTGGGACGGGGCCCCTTCAAAATATTGCTACGGGGCTCACAAATTTCAGGCTATGCCCCTGATAGGAGCACCGTGATGTCAATGGAGTTTTTGTAGTACATTTCAGCACTTACTTTTTACTTGGAAAGCACTGCATTGTGTCACCAAGGTTTGCTTCATCTATATGTAGATATGTGAACAGCTACTTAATGTATCTGTCAATGCCTCTAAAGCAGTGACAGAGACAGGTAGTGGTGGGTAAAACAGCGCAAGTACAGTAAGGGTGTTTTTACACAATTAGGACACATCTCTATTAGGTGTAACATCTTATGCAAGTTCAACTACAGTATATGATTGTGAGCAGCACCATCTATTCTTATTGGCTTATTGCCTATTGGCCCCTTTAGCTTCAAGTGCTATTGCTTCACAGCTGAACATGTTTGATAGAACAAATTTATGTAAACAATATTTTTCTTGTGTGACTCTTTTCCTATAGTACGTATATTTGGTGCACTTAATGAGTCCTAATTTCTTGAGTAAAGGTAGCATCACCTCAAGTGATATACAGGAACAACAGTAACAGTGGTAGGTCTGCAGATAGGGTGAAGTTTGTCTCTACCAGTAATAATTCACAGTATTCAGTGTTTACAGTTAATTAATAAAAATCTAATATTTGTTCAGTTTACTGTTTAATAACCATAAAAAACAAAGTTTTCCACTTAATATTTAGTTACATTAATGAGTACACAGGCCCTTGCAAGCCAACATTTCCCTCCACTACCCCAGGACTACTGTACACCCTATAAACAAGGAGAATTCTAATAGTCATCTGCACATTATTAATAGTGATGGTCACATGCAATGTAAAGATTTGACTGACTGCAGGTTGTAGTGGCAGATCACAAACTACTGGAGCAATTCAATATGGCTCCAGTTTGTAGTCATCTGCTCTTAGAAACAGCTATCCATACAAGTCCTATCACTGGTAATTTCTCTGCTAATTGTAGCAGTGAAGCTTTACACTACCGTGTTTGACTGTGTTTGCACATTTGCTCAGAGAAGACCGGAAGCGTGAAGAGGTATCCGAATGGATCATTGTATCCTGAATCTCAATCCCATTGGAAGGAGTAGGGCTTTGGGATCTAACGCCATCTGTACATGGCTTTTCCTGTTTACAGGTCCAAAAAGTATACGTGAAACAAAATTGAATACACCACATTCGTTTCTGCCACCCAGCAAGCCAAACGTTTAACAATCGCCTATAGCAATGTAGAACAAAATAACAGAAGCATTCTCACTGTGGAAAATTACATTTCCTGGTTCTATAGAAAAACATGGCTGAAATTTGGAGGCATATACATCACCTTTATAACTGTTCTGGTGGAGTTTTGCTTTACATTATTTTCACCATAACATAGATAAACATTTAGCAAAACTGGTATCTTTGTAACATTACATGATGTCTATACTATTTCTCACAAAATGTTTTTTATTTATTTAACAAATTTCTTACAAGCCTCAATGTTTTACATCTTCTCTAATATTGCCTGATTTCTTCACCACCGCTGTGTGCTAAGTTGCAGAAAAACCATAGCAATACATTAATGTATAACAATCATTTGAAACATATTCCCATCAATGGTCTCAGCACAGCAACAGTCTCCAAATCAAAATTGGATAGTAATTTAATGCACTCATCATTTCTGTTTGTTTAAAAATATTTTTCATTGATCAATTCATTATATACACATTGAGCGAAGCATGAAGTAACTAGCTCAAACAGGCAAAATCACAATATCTTGTTAATAAGATATATGAAATGAGTAAACAAAGTAAGTGCTAGTAATTAAGGTGGTAATTCAGACCTGATCGTAGATGTTTGAAAAAATGCACATCTACCATCAAATTCCTAGACATTGCAGGGGGGCGCCCAGCACAGGGCAAGTCCGGCCCGCATGCAGAATCCAGCTCCCCATGCAGACATGCGAAAGCATCTCACGGCGGCAATGCTTTCACATGTTTTGATTAGCCCTCTGCCTATGCAGCCAAGCTGCAAAGGCAGATGGCTACCCACCATTTTAAGGGTCGCATCAGCTGCATGTGATATCACAAAGCCACTGCGACCCACCCCAGCAATGGTCCAGACATGCCCCCGTTGTCCGGACCACACCTCTTAAACAGAGCATTGACGCCCACAAAATGCTGCATCGATGCCATGTTCCTGCAAACATACTTAAGAGAAGACAGTTTAGGACCTTGCACATGCGCATACACGCATTCGCAGATGTGCAAACATCCCTTCATAGCACGTGGCAATGCTTTCGTATTTTTCGAGTAGCCCTCTGCCTTTGCAGTCAAACTGCAAAGGCAGATGGCTACCCACCATGTTAAGGGTCACATCAGCTGCGTGTGATGTCACGCAGCCACTGCGACCCACCCCAGCAACGGTCCAGATCGTGCCTCTTAAACAGAGCATCGATGCCCACAGAATGCTACATTGATGCAACGTTCCTGCCCCCCTTCTTAAGAGAATACGGTTTAGAACCTTGCACATGAGCATATCAGCATACACGCATGCGCAGATGTGAAAAAATCACTTAATCGCAATTTTTGCACATCAGGGACAGGGTCTGAATTAGGCCCCTAGTACATAATGTGATTTAAGATACAAATTAAAACTGCAATAAATTATAACTTCAAATAAAGTTTTTGTTTAAGTTACTGTGTCACTTCTACCATAAATTCTTAGTCTGTACAACAATGTTATGTACAGTTATTCAAGAAATATATTTTTTCTTTGCAAAGGCATTTTGTTGCTTTAACACTCAATCGTGAATGTGCATTGTCTATGAGAAAAATACTATGTGCAGACAATTACTTGTCTTTTCAAGGAAAGGTAACTCAAATATCGAACCAAACTGTGGTCTTGATTAGAATCAATAAAAGAGCTTTTTTTAAGTTTTATTTTCTTTCTAAATTAAAAAGATCTCCTTTTTATTGCCAGAAAGCCTCTCTCACATTCCTGGTACTTCTTGACAAATGTATATTTCCTTGTAATTATAAATCAAATTTCATTTTTCACTCAATGATGCACCATTGTACTAAATTTAGATAAATGATAAATTTGACCAGCTATTTAAATCTTTCACCTGATTACAGGAATAATTATTCATTATTTTATATGATGGTATTTTATGTGACATTTCACAAAGGGTAATTTTTCTTATTAGTAGACAGTAATGACAATTATTTAAGGGACACTACAGTGAAAACACAGTTTATCAATATACAAAAGACTGAGAAAATTGATTCTCTGTTGCAAAAGCAATGATTACAATTAATTATTTGTTTTATTTATTAATATGAAGTGATTTATTGTATTGATAGGGAAATGTATTAAGAATGAGGAAAATTAGGTAAATGAGTGGTGGCAAAAATGCAGTCCGGTCGTGCTTGTGTTTGGGGCATGTTGCTGACTTTGCCTGCAAATCCATACTGAAACAGCGTTGCTCCATGCCTCTCTGTTCAGGCTGCATTGCTGCATGGCCGTTGACTTACTCAAGCTGATGATTATCAAAAGATCTATGTATTCACTGAGAATGTGTGCTCAGTTTCTCTGAATTTGCAATGGCTCCGGTGGGTGTCTTTTATTTTTTTAGGGCTGCTGGTTTTTTTTTGTATAATTACTCAATTACTCAGCATGCACAATCACAAGTGCAATCACCATGCATCAATGAAACAGGCCAGATGTTAACAATACCGCAATTGCTCTATGTGACAGGTCCAAATTACAAGGTTGTCACTGATTTTTATCAATTTTTATAAAAATCAAGAATCATTTGAGAATCGGCATACATTTCTAATAAAAAGGGACAAAACCATGTGGTTCACTGTGGCTTCATGAATGATGGACCTCAATCAGTGATGGACACAGTGCACATCACTGCTGCATCTTTGGATTACCCACCCCCAAATGGTGACACAATGCAGCCTAGGGGGCACTAAATGCAATTTTTCAGGACCCATTCTATACATACTGCACACAGAATGGATCCTGTGCAGAGTCTCCACCTTCAGAGTTGTACGCAAACCATTGAAGGCATCCCAATATTGAAGATGTTTGCAAACCAGAATTAGAGGAAACACAGCAGCTTCTTGCATGTGGTATGTTTTGTACAAATGAAAATCATCAGGAAGTGGTTTGGTCAATTTTTACGTCTATTTGCAGTCAATTTTGAATTAAACTAACTAATGCTGACTTATGTTTACACTTTAAAAACATATTGGCTAACATCAACATCAGGGTTTAAAAATTGTACAAAAATGTACTTTTAGAAATATGGGTCGGATGTAGTGAAGTCCAAGTTGGCCGGAGGTGCAGGTGCCCAGCCAAACTCAAACTTTTTTTTAAAGTGGAAATCATGTACTGTACAAGGCAAAACCATGCAACATTTGCATTCAGCTGGGTACCTACACCTCCAGCCAACTCGGACTTCTTTACTTTCGGCCCATAGAATTTTGTCCCCAAAACACCCTGTTTGTGTTGACTGATTTTAGATATAAAATTGATCTTTAGTAAATGTACTCCTAGTTGTCATTAGGACATACAATTAGGTCCATTTATATCTGGGCACTGACATATTTTTTTATTTATTTCAGCTGTTCACCAAAACTATTCAAGTTTCAGTCACATAAACCAGATTATGGTTTTAAAGTGCAGAGTATCAGATTTATTTTGAGGGTATGCTCATCAAAATTGGAGGAAGAGTTTATGATTAACAACTGTTTAATATGTAGCCCCCTCTTTTATAAGGGGCCAAAAGTACTTGGACAATAGACTCAAACGCTGTTTTATGGACGGAGCTGTGCTATTCCATCAGTATTTCTTTATCCATTAATCATGCAAAAGGTCTCAAGATGATTCCAAGGGTGGCATTTGCATTTGGAAAGTGTTGCTGTGAACCGACTACATGCATTCAAAGGAGCTTTCAATGCAAGTGAAACAGACCATCCATAGGCTGCAAAAAAAAAAAAAAAGACATAACATGAACTGTAGTAGAGGCCAAATCAACAGTCTGGTACATTCTGAGAAAAAACAATGTACTGATGAGATTGGCAGCATAAAAAAGCTTGGGCATCCACTGATGACAAAAGTGATGGATAAATGCAGGATCCTTTCCATGGTAAAGAAAAACCTCTTCACATCATCCAGCCAAGTTAATAACACTCTCCAGGAAATAGGCATATAATTATCCAAGTCTACCATGAAGAAAAGACTACACAAAAGCAAATTCAGAAGTACCACCAAAAGGGTGCAAACCATTTATAAGCCTCAAGAATAGAATGGCAAGATTAGATTTTGTCATAATTTTTTTTTTTTAAAAGACAGCCCAGACTGGAACAACATTCTTTGGACAATTAAAACTAATATCAAACTGTGCCAGAATGATCAGGAGAAAAAACTTGCTGCTAAAGGGGCATAATTGAGCGGTACTGTACGACGGCAAAGGTTATCAAGGCCATGCTGAGGGTGTGTTAATGAAATCTGCAACCATGTGTATGGGGTGGTGCAGTATATGTGCGAATATCCACATTGTGTTGGATTGGAAAACACATATCTATAAAATCACTTTCCCTATGTTTCTAAATAGTGATTGGGCATCTCCTGTATGATGCAACCAATTATTGAAATGGTAAGGAATTAGTTTAACATCACATATGATTTCCTAGGATGGCCTCCTATGTGTTTTTTACAGTTATCGCTGTAAAGTTTTTGTTGAAAACACCAACAAAATTAATGCCACTTTATTGGATAGCATGGGATAACACTTTTAAATGAATCTGTCCAATACCGCAGACAACTTGTCACAGTTTTATAAGAGGTGAAAAATGTCCAAAGTAAAAATTTAAGTATATGCAGTGATATTGTATAAAATGTCAAATGTTAATGAAAAGTTTAACATTTCAATTTGTTTCTTATATTTTTCATAAATATTCTATATTTATAACAATATTTCAACACAAGTGTGTAAAAAGGTTTCCTGCCAAAACCACTGCTGCATCTAGTAGACCAACTGTTGTTCAGAGTGTAGACCTGTAAAGTAAATGCTTTTGAGCAGACTAGGTAGGCCAAGTCGTTCTGATCTGCCATCACATTCTATAATGTATCCATGTGCATGATGTAATACAGGTAACAAAGGATGATTTTCACTGATCTACCACACGCTGGGTCTGACAAAAACTAGCCTGCAAAATCAGCACATTTGATGGCCAACAAAAGTGCATTAGTTTAGTACTAGCTTCATTTCCTGATCCAGCCAAAACTGCACATAGGACCTGATTCAGAGATGGATGGAAATTCAATGACCCATGTAAGCAGCTTTGTATTTCTGTCTGATTTGAAGGAAGGACATGCAGGAGACATCTTAGTAGAAGTGACGCCTCCTGCATATAACTGTGGTCCCAGCTCTGCGACCAATGTCACAAGCTGGGATCCAACATTGCAATCATTCATTTCAATGTTCCACACAGATGGCCAGCTGAGTAAGCCTGGGGCTGCAAGGTCAGAAAGTCTGTGTGATGACATGCAGACCCTTGGCTTTCCCCTCCTAGAAAATGGGGGCGACATGCTCCCATTTCCAGCAATGCAGGCCTCCCCTCGCTCCCTCCCCTGCTGCTTGTCATTTAGGCAGTGGCAGAGGGGAACGTTGCTAGGCCCTTCGCAACATGCACAGAATGGACCTTGTGCAGCTGCAAATTCCTGATAATCGGGAATCTTGTTAGTGTTTTTGCTGCTAACATTTATTTTTTGATGCTTATTTTATAATAAATTGTGATTTCAATAGTATTGGTGCATATCGAAGCTTGGTATCATTCCTAGCATATCAGTGTTTAGTTTCATATATTTGCAATATATTGTATTATCTGTTATAGGAGAAATAGGTACTGACATTGTTCTCTGTTGGTTTGGGCTATATGCTTTAAGGGTGTTGTTGGACTCCCTGGTTATCTGCTGTTCCTATTTCTTTCTTTCTTTCTTTTTTCAATATTAAATGTTTATTGAGTTTTATGAAACATAAAATATGGTTAGGGATACAGAAATAAAAAGGGGGAAAGGGATATTCCTTGATTTGTCACAGAGTAGGTGCTCTCACATCCTTTCTTCTTCTAGTTAGATTGGCAACTCACCCTCCAAATAACTCCCTTTACATCCCACCACTTGGAGGTCAAAATCACAGGAATCTTGCTGCATGTTTTGGCAACTGAAAACTCATGAAAAATATTCAAACATTGACATTCTCCCTCAGAAAGAAAGTCCACCAAATCAAACTTTTCTAAATCCTGCCCCAGAGCAATGCAAAACAATGCAGGCAGTTACCAAGGGTGTGATAGATGATCCCGGCAGGTGGGATTCCGGTAGTCACATGACTGACCCCGGCACCCCGACAATTAGAATGCAGAGAGGGGATGGTGTAATTATTTACTACCCTAACCCTAGCCCACCAGAGATGAGTAACAGGGGGTGGTGGTTAGGGCTAAGACTTGTGGGGGTTTCTGCTATGTCTAACCCACCCCCTCTAGTGCCTAGCCACTCCCCAGGCCCTAACCCTAACCTTCCCCCCGATATGTACTTTCAGGATGCTGGCGGTCAGAGTTCCGGTGCTGGGATTCCGAGTGTTGCTGGGATTCCGGCATTGGTAACATGACCGCCGGCATCCAGACTGGCAGGATACTGACAGCATCCCATTACCAATTTATTGGAAACATTTTTTTAGATGACAGATGAATTCACGGCCATGACACCACCTAATAATTATATGTAGAGATGCTTTGCATTATAAAAAGACAACAAATAATTTTTTAACTCCTCTAAGAATCACTGCTATTATCAGTAATCATAATCATAATCTTACTAATATTGCAGTAAAGAAAACAAATGCTGATGATAAAGAAATATTATCTTCATCTAAGCTTAGCCTATTTAAAAAAGACTAATGAAATGGGCAAATACACGTAAAATTATTAAAATGATCTTGTTTTATTATAACAGTGTCTTTATAATGTAACTGCTTTTGTTATTTTTTATTTTATTTTTTTGCAACCCATAGGCTCTATGTTTAATTAAGAAGACAATGTTAGATTTGTGTTCTCATTGCAAAGGAGGATCAATACCCTAAAATATGTTTTCCAAATGATAATAGGCATTCTGTGTATGTTTTCTTTTATTTGGCTGTTTCACACAGCTTTGCAACCCTTTATGAAAATGTAAAGTATTTCTAACCATGCAAGGCAGAATTATTAAAATGCATACAACATTCTGACTAAAAGAAAGCTTAATTGTCCTCAATTATCATATTTCTATTAAAAAAATAATGATCAAAGTCAACAGCAGTGAGTATTTTATGGGGCACTAAAAGTGAAATGTGACAAATTGCAGCAATGTTGATTTTTAAAAACCCAGAACAATAGGAAATCTGTAGAGATATATTGTACAAATATAGCACACAGCAACAATGTGAAAATAATAATAAAAAATTTAACAATAGTAAAAAAACAGCACATAAGCACAACATTTCATGGGAGAAACAAAAATACATCTGGTCTCTTTTATTCAATGTATGAATATTTTTGTTTCTTGGATTCATTTTGCTTTTTAAAAAAAAAAACATTTTATTAAAAATTTCTCACAATGAAAGGTTACAGAAGGCAAGTATGTGTATGTGCATTACTGTAAACAGGTGGTATTGGTAGATAAGGAGAAAAGCATACTGTATATTGATAAAATCTGAGATAAAATGGTATCCTCTTATTCAGCTACTATCCTGCTCAATTCCCTACCTGATCCAAACCCTCTCTCTAACTACCATCTCATCTCTTAGTTTCCATGCCTCTCCAAGCTACTTCAGAGACTTGCCTACACTCACCTCACACACTTTCTTAACTTGCTCAACTTATTGGACCCACTTAATTCAGGCTTTCATTCCCAAAACTCCACGGAGACAGCACTGACTAGAGTAGTGAATGATCTGGTCACTGCCAGACCGAAAGGCCATTACTCACTTCTTATTCTTCTAGTTCTCTCTTCCCCTTTTGACACTGTTGACCACTAACTTCTCATACAAACACTACAATCCCTAGGTCTTTAGGACACAGCCGTTTTTTGGTTCTCATCCTACCTATCTAATCACTCCATCAATGTTCACTTCTCTGATTCCACCTCCACTCAAATCTATCTACCCTCTCCAGATTTGTCACCATCTGTATGGTACGTGTCACTAAATGCCTTTCTGCCATTTCATCTTGGATGTCATCTAGCCAACTCAAGCTCAAAATTTTCAAAGCAGAATGAATTATATTCCCGCCAGCATAGAGTAGTTACCAAACTCATATTGTCATAACTGTTGACAACTCAACAATCTACCCTACCCACAAGTTCGCTGCTTAGGAGTCATCCTTGACTCTGAACTGTCCTTTGTCCCACACATTCAACCTGTTTCTAAATCATGTTAAACGCATCTAAAAAACATATCCAAAATATGACCTTATTTTACACAAGACACTGCAAAAATTCTTATCCATGCACTCATTATCTCCCGCATTGATTATTGCAATAGTCTCCTTACTGGTCTTCCTAGGAAAATATTCTTGCCACTACAAACCATTTTGAATGCAGCTGCAAGGCTGGTCTTCCTAGCAAGACATTTATCGTCTGCTAATCCACTCTGTCAGTCCTTCCATTGGTTGCCCATATTCTACCGTATTCAATATAAAATACTTCTACTCACATATAAAGCTATTAACCAAACTACACCAACATATATATCTTTGCTTATCTCCGAATATCTCCCAACTCAACCTCTTTGCTCTGCACAAGATCTGTGCCTCTATTCTGCACAAATTGCTTGCTACCATTCACAATTGGAGGACTATCTTTGGGCAGCACCCACTGTATGGAATGCCCTCCCATAAGACACTCCTCTACCCTAAAACTTTCAAGCATTCCCTGAAAACTCACCTCTTCAGGCATGCCTAACAAATTCCTGAACCACCCACATAACCTTCAGAAGCATTTATTTCTAATTACATCCCATCAGGACTGCCTTTGCAATATGGTGGGACCACTATGCTTTAGATAGTGCATATCCTTGTATATCTTCCTATTTCCCTATGGATTGTAAGGTTGCCAGCAGGGCTTTCCTAACTTTATGTCTGCTTTTATTACCCAGTTTATCCAATTATAAAGCACAACAGAATATGCTGCATTTCTAAGAAACTGTAAAAAAAATTAATAAATATGGAGACCAGGGCCAGTATTTACTAAAAATCCGAGTTTGGCCGATTTGTGTTTTTTTTTCTAAGTACCAATCCGGGAATTCACTAAGCAGAAAACTCAGCAGTGTCTTGTCTATTCGTAATGGTTTGATTGGCAAAGTTCTGAAATACGAATGAATAGACCATCGGTCAAACGCGGCTGTTATTTCATACAATACGGGCATTCACTATTCATTCGTATTTGGGTGTTAGTCTCTGAGTGCTCAAGTGCGGGTCTATTTTTTTTCGATTAGTTAAAAAAAGCAGCAAAAAAATAGACCTGCTTTTTCCAGTCGAGTTTGGATAACTATGCACGGATCAGTGAGATCTGTGCATGGTTATCTATGGGAAAGGGTCTGTTTAGTGTAAAAACTGAATAAAAAATTGCATGGGGTCCCCCCTCCTAAGCATAACCAGCCTCGTGCTCTTTGAGCCGGTCCTGGTTGAAAATATATGAGGGAAAAAATGACAGGGGTTCCCCCATATTTAATCAACCAGCACCAGGCTCTGCGCTTGGTCCTGGTTCCAAAAATACGGGGGACAAAAAGCATAGGGGTCCCCCGTATTTTTGAAACCAGCACCGGGCTCCACTAGCCAGGTACATAATGCCACAGCCGGGGGACACTTTTATAGTGGTCCCTGCGGCCCTTGCATTACATACCCAACTAGTCACCCCTGGCCGGGGTACCCTGGAGGAGTGGGAACCCCTTAAATCAAGGGGTCCCCCCCTCCAGCCACCCAAGGGCCAGGGGTGAAGCCCGAGACTGTCCCACCCATCCAAGGGCGGCGAATGGGGGGCTGATAGCCTTTTGAAAAAATGTGAATATTGTTTTTAGTAGCAGTACTACAAGTCCCAGCAAGCCTCCCCCGCAAGCTGGAACTTGGAGAACCACAAGTACCAGCATGCGGTGGAAAACCGGGCCCTCTGGTACCTGTAGTACTACTACTAAAAAAATACCCCCCCAAAAAACAGGACACACACACCGTGAAAGTATAATTTTATTACATACATGCACACCTCCAAACATACATACTTACCTATGTTCACACGAAGCTCTGTCCTCTTGTCCCTGTAGAATCCTTGGGGTACCTGTGAAAAAAATGATACTCACATAATCCAGTGTAGATTGTGTCCAATGTATAATCCACGTACTTGGCAAAACAAAAAAACGGAAACCCGACCACGCACTGAAAGGGGTCCCATGTTTACACATGGGACCCCTTTCCCCGACTGCCAGGACCCCCCCTGACTACTGTCAAAGAGGGTCCCTTCAGCCAATCAGGGAGCGCCACGTCGTGCCACTCTCCTGATTGGCTGTGTGCTCCTGTAGTGTCTGTGAGGCAGCACACGGCAGAGATACAATGTAACGCCTATGCGCTCCATTGTAGCCAATGGTGGGAACTTTGCAAAAGTAACCTCACCGCTGACCGCAAAGTTCCCACCATTGGCTACAATGGAGCGCATAGGCGCTACATTGTATCTCTGCCGTGTGCTGCCTCACAGACACTACAGGAGCACACAGCCAATCAGGAGAGTGGCACGACGTGGCGCTCCCTGATTGGCTGAAGGGACCCTCTTTGACAGGAGTCTGGCGGGGTCCTGGCAGTCGGGGAAAGGGGTCCCATGTGTAAACATGGGACCCCTTTCAGTGCGTGGATCGGGTATGCGGTTTATTTTTTTGCCAAGTCCGTGGATTATTAAAAAAGGACACGACACACTGGATTTAGGTGAGTATCATTTTATTTTCAGGTACCCTGGAATCGAGTCGGCATCTGAACATAGGTAAGTATGTGTGTGTCGGAATGTATGTAATAAAGTTGTACTTTCAAGGTGTGTGTGTCCTGTTTTTATGTGGGTATTTTTTTTGCAGAAGAACTATATGTACCAGCGGGCCCGTTTAACCCCCGCATGCTGGTACTTGTGGTTCTCCAAGTACCAGCTTGCGGGGGAGGCTTGCAGGGACTTGTAGTTCTTGTGCAAAAAACAATATTCTTTTATTTTACACTTGGCTATCAGCCCCCCATACTCAGCCCATGGATGGGGGGACAGCCTCGGGCTTCACCCCTGGCCCTTGGCTCGCTGTAGGGGGGGACCCCTTGATTTAAGGGGTTCCCACTCCTCCAGGGTACCCCGGCCAGGGGTGACTAGTTAGTGATTTAATGCCAGGGCCGCAGGGACCTATATAAAAGTGTCCCCCGGCTGTGGCATTATCTCTCTGACTAGTGGAGACCGGTGCTGGTTCAAAAAATACGGGGGACCCCTACGCTTTTTGTCCCCCATATTTTTTGCACCAGGACCAGGTGCAGAGCCCGGTGCTGGTTGATCAATTTTCTTCCAATATTTTTTCAACCAGGACCGGCTCAAAGAGCCCGAGGCTGGTTATGCTTAGGAGGGGGGACCCCACACATTTTTTTTCAGATTTTTAAACACTTTAAAAACCTTTTTAAGGTACACAATTAAGCCCTGCACGGATCTCACAGATCCGGCCGGGATTCCTTGTGTTTTGTCAGGCAGTGTTTTACTCATCACTCCCGTAAAACACTGCCTGATATTACGAATCACATCGACATCGGAAAATACGAATTGTGAAAAGTCGGCAGCTTAGTGAATGACCGTATCAGGATTTAAAAAGTTGCAGTAAAATGCACCCGATACCATTCGAGTTCAAACACCCTTCAAAACGGCCAAAACACGAATCTTTGTAAATATACCCCCATGTCTAGATGTGTTGAATAAATGTAAGGGAAGACCTCAAATGAGAGCTGTTTGGCTGCCAGTCAGATGTTCAGGCTATTGAAATCTGGACATTATTGAGTGATGCTTACTGTTCCCAAACCCTTTTAAAGGATTTAGAGGTATTTTGAATGATACGTACTTGTCATATATTCCATTTCATAGGTTTGTCATAGTAAGTATTTGATTGCGTGGATAAGGAAAGTAGTTAGAAAGAGACATTTGAAATATGACAGCTGGGAGGTGCCAAATCAATTCATTTTGATGATAAGTTGGGAAGATAAATTTAAAGGAAGAAGAAATATTTAGGAGAGAGCTGAATGTCAATGTTCAGAAGCATGATTACCAAGCCTGTTCTTCAAACATCTGGAAAAATGTGTAATCTAAAGGTGCATACACACGGTGAGATTTTGGTTATCTTTGATTTTGGCCATGCAATATGGACTATGCAATATACTCTGTGTGCTTGCGATATTGGCAATGTGTGATTTTTACTAAGTGCCAATTTTGATTATAGTTTAGTACTAGATAGTCAAGATTGACTTGCCTGCACAGTTTATCTAAACTTGCGATACAGACTCCGCAGGACCATGCATCGGTATCGCAAGGTGGCTGACACCTTGCAATTTGCACTAACTTTCTTTGCAATTTTGAATATATAGTTAAAATCGCAAGGATAAATCTTACCGTGTGTATGCAGCCAAACTGGGCATAATACCATTGGTTTATGTTTTCCTTTATTTCTTCCTAGTCTTCACTATGCAGTGTCTCACTCAGGTCTTCTATGGACAAGTTCATGAGGGTTTTAGAAAGTCAAACCAGTGAAGCAAAGCTCATCATAATTTTAAAAATAAGACCTTTCTTTGTTGTTTGTCAAAGAAAAATCAATTCTAGAATGGCTAATGGTTTGCTGTTTTATCAAACTTTAATAGCTAAAAATAGTCTAAATTTGTAAAAAAAAATGGAAGAAGAATTTTGTAAGAAAGGATAATTTGGTTTGAAACACTGGCTAGAACATTGGGGTGTGATACAGATACACTATTTAGGGGTCTATTTACTAAACCTTGGACAGTGATAAAGAGGACGGAGATAAAATACCAGCCAATGAACTCCTGTCATTTTTCAAACACAGCCAGTTAAATGGCAGTTAGGAGCTGAGTGGCTGGTGCTTTATCTCCAACCACTTTATAATCGTCCAAAGCTTAGTCAATAACCCCTTACAATGTGAATCATGAGACATAAGGAAAACTCCAAAGTTTTACAACATGGAAATTCTATGTTATTAAAGAAGGAAACAATTGATCTATAGTACTTCAGGTGAGGATGAGAACACATATCATTTGTTCAAGTCAGTCCAAATAATAAGATAATGATAGACTACTGGGTGAAAAGTTACAGATTTATGTATTGAAAGACATGGGAATCATAGAATGGAGAGATCAGAGGCAGTTTTCAGGTACTCAGTCTAATTTAGGGACTAGATTACTTTGATGAACAGGGAGGCAGTATAGTAAATACATCTATAAACATAGGGTGCCATTTGCTTTAATCTGAGAGAGCAGGTGAAGGAAGCTAGCATGAAACAGCTGCTAGCAATGGTAAGTGATTTGGATATGTAAATATTTAAAGGGAAAACAATTGGCATTAGAAGGAAACAAATCTTTTAAGAAATCT
Source organism: Pseudophryne corroboree (assembly GCF_028390025.1). Taxonomy (NCBI): domain Eukaryota; kingdom Metazoa; phylum Chordata; class Amphibia; order Anura; family Myobatrachidae; genus Pseudophryne; species Pseudophryne corroboree. Next base: position 320,656,285 of record NC_086451.1, read on the forward strand.
CTCATTGCACTATCAATGTAAAAACCTAAAGCTTTGGATTATTAGGGATTCATATTATACCCTGAGTGGATGTTATATTGATTTATTACTGTTAAAGTACTTGTAAAAGTATAGAGCTTTTTTTATGCTCATATAGCTCTGCTCTGACAACAGAAATGTTAACATTTTGTATGATATTTGTAGCTAGATGTTCACTAAGAAGAGCAACTAACTGAGAGGAAAGGTGACATATTTGTCTTATGCCATTAAACATTTTATATACAGCCAAAGTTATTCAGTTGACTAATACTGTATACAATGCAAAGCTAAAAATGCTATAACAACATCAAGTATCTTCCATTGTCCTGACTACTCTCAATACTCTGATCATTAAGTTCCATAAGAATCAAATTTTAGGTAACATATGGAGAAGGCAATGTGGATTAGTGTTTAGCTTTATGTTTCGCCCCGGTCACTCAATGCTACGAATCTTCACCTTGTGGAGGAGTGGGGAGGGACATTGAGGAATGAGGGGCTTGCCAGTCAGGAAGTGCTCCTGGTTGAATGTCCAGTGCCTTAAATAAGAAAGAGGGTAGATCAGCAGGTGTATGAAGAATCATGTTCATCCCATTATGATGGACTTGTAGGTTGAAGGGGAAGCCCCAGCAATATCTTAAGTTGAGTTTGCTTCATGGTTTCATGGTTTTCATTTGTTGTAGAGCAGGGCTGGCCAAACCAGTCCTCGATATCTACCAACAGTACACATTTTCCAGACCACCTAGCTGGTGCACAGGTGTAGTCATTACTAATTAAGATGTGCTGCATTCATTCCTAACTGACAATTCTACAGATCTCCAGGAGGCCTGGAAAACATGAACTGTAGGTAGATCTCGAGGGCCGGTTTGGCCAGCCCTGTTGTAGAGTATTCCATGATAAATCAGGAAACAGCTGAAATTATCCCAATTGAAATCAATTTGCTCCAGTTGAAGGACCTTCCTTAGTATGTCTCAATTTTGTGTGTGGAAGTGGAGGTGACATCTCAAAGTTTATCTGTAGGTACAGTAGGCCTCTAGGTCTTAAAGCTCAGTGATCTCTATCAAAAAGAATTTCAATACCGGGGTCCAGTCCAAGGATTTTGCCAAAGATCAACACATAATTGTAAATTATGGATTTCAGATTGCTAACAAGACATTGCATCACAAAATTGAAGAAAGGTATCAATAGAGGACTCTTTATTGTCTTCCAGGCTATCTGCTTTGCCATAGCATTCATGTCAGCTTGAATCATCATCACTTAATAAGGAATAGTAGCTTGCAGTTTATTTTCCAGGGTATGGAAATCTTGTTTTGTGGGAAGAGATCTAACATGTGAAAGAATCTCACTTATCTCTTGATGAAGAGAAGAGCATGGCGAACTGGAAGACATATGCTCTTCAGGTAACAAACTTTCCAGTGAGGAGGAGGGTGCAGGAGACAGTAATGTGGAGACAACTCCTGTAGGGGCTAAGCTAGACATCATAAGGAATTGACATATGTCATTGCGATGAGTAATTTCATACTTGAGAACCACTGATAGCACAGTGAGGGAGAGTGCGCTCTCAAGAGGATAGCTGGGATCCCATTAAGGCCACAGTAGTTTAATGAAGCTCAACTCTACTATGCACCAGAAACATCCCATTCTCACTCATAAGCATAACCAGCCTCGTGCTCTTTGAGCCGGTCCAGGTTGAAAATATATGAGGTAAAAATGACAGGGGTTCCCCCATATTTAATCAACCAGCACCGGGTTCTGCGCCTGGTCCTGGTTCCAAAAATACGGGGGACAAAAAGCATAGGGGTCCCCTGTATTTTTGAAACCAGCACCGGGCTCCACTAGCCAGGTACATAATGCCACAGCCGGGGGACACTTTTATAGTGGTCCCTGCGGCCTCGCATTACATACCCAACTAGTCACCCCTGGCGGGGGTACCCTGGAGGAGTGGGAACCCCTTAAATCAAGGGGACCCCCCTCCAGCCACCCAAGATCCAGGGGTGAAGCCCAAGACTGTCCCCCCCATCCAAGGGCGGCGGATGGGGGGCTGATAGCCTTTTGAAAAAATGTGAATATTGGTTTTTGTAGCAGTACTACAAGTCCCAGCAAGCCTCCCCCGCAAGCTGGTACTTGGAGAACCACAAGTACCAGCATGCGGTGGAAAACCGGGCCCGCTGGTACCTGCAGTACTACTACTAAAAAAATACCCCCCAAAAAAACAGGACACACAAACACCGTGAAAGTATAATTTTATTACATACATGCACACCTCCAAACATATATACTTACCTATGTTCACACGAAGCTCTGTCCTCTTGTCCCTGTAGAATCCTTGGGGTACCTGTGAAAAAAATGATACTCACATAATCCAGTGTAGATTGTGTCCAATGTATAATCCACGTACTTGGCAAAACAAAAAAACGGAAACCCGACCACGCACTGAAAGGGGTCCCATGTTTACACATGGGACCCCTTTACCCGACTGCTAGGACCCCCCCTGACTTCTGTCAAAGAGGGTCCCTTCAGCCAATCAGGGAGCGCCACGTCGTGCCACTATCCTGATTGGCTGTGTGCTCCTGTAGTGTCTGTGAGGCAGCACACGGCAGAGATACAATGTAACGCTTATGCGCTCCATTGTAGCCAATGGTGGGAACTTTGCAAAAGTAACCTCACCGCTGATCGCAAAGTTCCCACCATTGGCTACAATGGAGCGCATAGGCGCTACATTGTATCTCTGCCGTGTGCTGCCTCACAGACACTACAGGAGCACACAGCCAATCAGGAGAGTGGCACGACGTAGCTCTCCCTGATTGGCTGAAGGGACCCTCTTCGACCGGAGTCAGGGGGGGTCCTGGCAGTCGGGGAAAGGGGTCCCATGTGTAAACATGGGACCCCTTTCAGTGCGTGGATCGGGTATGCGGTTTGTTTTTTTGCAAAGTACGTGGATTATTAAAAAAGGACACGACACACTGGATTTAGGTGAGTATCATTTTATTTTCAGGTACCCTGGAATCGACGTCGAGACGTGGGCCGAGTCGGCATCTGAACATAGGTAAGTATGTGTGTGTCGGAATGTATGTAATAAAGTTGTACTTTCAAGGTGTGTGTGTCCTGTTTTTATGTGGGTATTTTTTTTGCAGAAGAACTATAGGTACCAGCGGGCCCGTTTAACCCCCGCATGCTGGTACTTGTGGTTCTCCAAGTACCAACTTGCGGGGGAGACTTGCAGGGACTTGTAGTTCTTGTGCAAAAAACAATATTCTTTTATTTTACACTTGGCTATCAGCCCCCCATACTCAGCCCATGGATGGGGGGACAGCCTCGGGCTTCACCCCTGGCCCTTGGCTGGCTGGAGGGGGGACCCCTTGATTTAAGGGGTTCCCACTCCTCCAGGGTACCCCGGCCAGGGGTGACTAGTTAGTGATTTAATGCCAGGGCCGCAGGGACCTATATAAAAGTGTCCCCCGGCTGTGGCATTATCTCTCTGACTAGTGGAGCCCGGTGCTGGTTCAAAAAATACGGGGGACCCCTACGCTTTTTGTCCCCCGTATTTTTTGCACCAGGACCAGGTGCAGAGCCCGGTGCTGGTTGATCAAATATGGGGGAACCCCTGTCAATTTTCTTCCCATATTTTTTCAACCAGGACCGGCTCAAAGAGCCCGAGGCTGGTTATGCTTAGGAGGGGGGACCCTTGTGTTTTGTCAGGCAGTGTTTTACTCATCACTCCCGTAAAACACTGCCTGATATTACGAATCACATCGACATCGGAAAATACGAATTGTGAAAAGTCGTCAGCTTAGTGAATAACCGTATCAGGATTTAAAAAGTTGCAGTAAAATGCACCCGATACCATTCGAGTTCAAACACCCTTCAAAACGGCCAAAACACGAATCTTTGTAAATATACCCCCATGTCTAGATGTGTTGAATAAATGTAAGGGAAGACCTCAAATGGGAGCTGTTTGGCTGCCAGTCAGATGTTCAGGCTATTGAAATCTGGACATTATTGAGTGATGCTTACTGTTCCCAAACCCTTTTAAAGGATTTAGAGGTATTTTGAATGATACGTACTTGTCATATATTCCATTTCATAGGTTTGTCATAGTAAGTATTTGATTGCGTGGATAAGGAAAGTAGTTAGAAAGAGACATTTGAAATATGACAGCTGGGAGGTGCCAAATCAATTCATTTTGATGATAAGTTGGGAAGATAAATTTAAAGGAAGAAGAAATATTTAGGAGAGAGCTGAATGTCAATGTTCAGAAGCATGATTACCAAGCCTCTTCTTCAAACATCTGGAAAAATGTGTAATCTAAAGGTGCATACACACGGTGAGATTTTGGTTATCTTTGATTTTGGCCATGCAATATGGACTATGCGATATACTCTGTGTGCTTGCGATATTGGCGATGTGTGATTTTTACTAAGTGCCAATTTTGATTATAGTTTAGTACTAGATAGTCAAGATTGACTTGCCTGCACAGTTTATCTAACCTTGCGATACAGACTCCGCAGGACCATGCATCGGTATCGCAAGGTGGCTGACACCTTGCAATTTGCACTAACTTTCTTTGCAATTTTGAATATATAGTTAAAATCGCAAGGATAAATCTTACCGTGTGTATGCAGCCAAACTGGGCATAATACCATTGGTCTATGTTTTCCTTTATTTCTTCCTAGTCTTCACTATGCAGTGTCTCACTCAGGTCTTCTATGGACAAGTTCATGAGGGTTTTAGAAAGTCAAACCAGTGAAGCAAAGCTCATCATAATTTTAAAAATAAGACCTTTCTTTGTTGTTTGTCAAAGAAAAATCAATTCTAGAATGGCTAATGGTTTGCTGTTTTATCAAACTTTAATAGCTAAACATAGTCTAAATTTGTAAAAAAAAAAATGGAAGAAGAATTTTGTAAGAAAGGATAATTTGGTTTGAAACACTGGCTAGAACATTGGGGTGTGATACAGATACACTATTTAGGGGTCTATTTACTAAACCTTGGACAGTGATAAAGAGGACGAAGATAAAATACCAGCCAATGAACTCCTGTCATTTTTCAAACACAGCCAGTTAAATGGCAGTTAGGAGCTGAGTGGCTGGTGCTTTATCTCCAACCACTTTATAATCGTCCAAAGCTTAGTCAATAACCCCTTACAATGTGAATCATGAGACATAAGGAAAACTCCAAAGTTTTACAACATGGAAATTCTGTGTTATTAAAGAAGGAAACAATTGATCTATAGTACTTCAGGTGAGGATGAGAACACATATCATTTGTTCAAGTCAGTCCAAATAATGAGATAATGATAGACTACTGGGTGAAAAGTTACAGATTTATGTATTGAAAGACATGGGAATCATAAAATGGAGAGATCAGAGGCAGTTTTCAGGTACTCAGTCTAATTTAGGGACTAGATTATTTTGATGAACAGGGAGGCAGTATGTTAAATATATCTATAAACATAGGGTGCCATTTGCTTTAATCTGAGAGAGCAGGTGAGGGAAGCTAGCATGAAACAGCTGCTAGCAATGGCAAGTGATTTGGATATGTAAATATTTAAAGGGAAAACAATTGGCATTAGAAGGGAAAGAAATCTTTTAAGAAATCTCTCATTGCACTATCAATGTAAAAACCTAAAGCTTTGGATTATTAAGGATTCATTTTATACCCTGAGTGGATGTTATATTGATTTATTACTGTTAAAGTACTTGTAAAAGTATAGGGCTTTTTTATGCTCATATAGCTCTGCTCTGACAACAGAAATGTTAACATTTTGTTTGATATTTGTAGCTAGATGTTCAATAAGAAGAGCAACTAACTGAGAGGAAAGGTGACATATTTGTCTTATGCCATTAAACATTTTATATACAGCCAAAGTTATTCAGTTGACTAATACTGTATACAATGCAAAGCTAAAAATGCTATAACAACATCAAGTATCTTCCATTGTCCTGACTACTCTCAATACTCTGATCATTAAGTTCCATAAGAATCAAATTTTAGGTAACATATGGAGAAGGCAATGTGGATTAGTGTTTAGCTTTATGTTTCGCCCCGGTCACTCAATGCTACGAATCTTCACCTTGTGGAGGAGTGGGGAGGGACATTGAGGAATGAGGGGCTTGCCAGTCAGGAAGTGCTCCTGGTTGAATGTCCAGTGCCTTAAATAAGAAAGAGGGTAGATCAGCAGGTGTATGAAGAATCATGTTCATCCCATTATGATGGACTTGTAGGTTGAAGGGGAAGCCCCAGCAATATCTTAAGTTGAGTTTGCTTCATGGTTTCATGGTTTTCATTTGTTGTAGAGCAGGGCTGGCCAAACCAGTCCTCGAGATCTACCAACAGTACACATTTTGCAGACCACCTAGCTGGTGCACAGGTGTAGTCATTACTAATTAAGATGTGCTGCATTCATTCCTAACTGACAATTCTACAGATCTCCAGGAGGCCTGGAAAACATGAACTGTTGGTAGATCTCGAGGGCCGGTTTGGCCAGCCCTGTTGTAGAGTATTCCATGATAAGTTGGGAAACAGCTGAAATTATCCCAATTGAAATCAATTTGCTCCAGTTGAAGGACCTTCCTTAGTATGTCTCAATTTTGTGTGTGGAAGTGGAGGCGACAGATGACATCTCAAAGTTTATCTGTAGGTACAGTAGGCCTCTAGGTCTTAAAGCTCAGTGATCTCTATCAAAAAGAATTTCAATACCGGGGTCCAGTCCAAGGATTTTGCCAAAGATCAACACATAATTGTAAATTGGGGATTTCAGATTGCTAACAAGACATTGCATCACAAAATTGAAGAAAGGTATCAATAGAGGACTCTTTATTGTCTTCCAGGCTATCTGCTTTGCCATAGCATTCATGTCAGCTTGAATCATCATCACTTAATAAGGAATAGTAGCTTGCAGTTTATTTTCCAGGGTATGGAAATCTTGTTTTGTGGGAAGAGATCTAACATGTGAAAGAATCTCACTTATCTCTTGATGAAGAGAAGAGCATGGCGAACTGGAAGACATATGCTCTTCAGGTAACAAACGTTCCAGTGAGGAGGAGGGTGCAGGAGACAGTAATGTGGAGACAACTCCTGTAGGGGCTAAGCTCGACATCATAAGGAATTGACATATGTCATTGCGATGAGTAATATCATACTTGAGAACCACTGATAGCACAGTGAGGGAGAGTGCGCTCTCAAGAGGATAGCTGGGATCCCATTAAGGCCACAGTAGTTTAATGAAGCTCAACTCTACTATGCACCAGAAACATCCCATTCTCACTCAGCAGCTCACCACAGTCAAGCTGGCTACTGCTTGTCCCTAGAGGCCCGCCACCTCCTCCTGGTGTCTCCCTTACAGCAGGCTGCATGGGGCTGCAGGTGCTAGCCTGGTGATCACTGCAGGTATCCCGGATCTTGATGGCTGGAAGCTGGGTAGCGGTGTATATGTCTGGCACCAGGACCCACGATGTGAGTGGCCTGGGCACTGCTGAACTCCAGGTCCCAGATTGGAGAGCAGCAGTAGGCAGCTATCTGCAGGGAGGTAGGAGTCCACCCTTGGCTCTGCAGATGCTACCTGCAGGTGGAAGTTGGGTGGTGGGTGTTTGGGCTGGGCTTTGGGGGAAAGATGGTATCCATATTAAGGACAGAGGCCATGTTGTTAATGGGGTCAGACAGGAGCATCTACCTTAGAAAGTTAACAGCTTCATGTGACAGAGTGTGTGTAAAGCTGGCCTTTAAAGGCAGATTTTATTGTGCTTGGAGCATAGCTATCTAGCCCTCCTAAGCAGCTACATCTTGGAAAGCTTTTTTTTCAGTTTATGCTTCTCCTATATGATGGGTCTTTTTTTTTTTCCCATAATTTTCTTTTTTATCTGAGTCTTAAGCAGCAGCGGCTCCTACTTATTTGTAGTAGGAGTGCTGTCACTATCCCCATGCTGGGGAGAGGAGACAGGCAGCCTCTGGTCCCAGGACCTATGCAATGGATCTGGTGGGTGCCAGAACCGGCACTTTCATAGACACCATAGTGCGACTGCGAATGCACAAACACCCGGCTTCTATGAAGTGCATCAGCTGCAGCCCATAGAAGCTGGATTGGGCTGCGCCAAAGGCAGGGAGTAGCTTCATATAGGAAGCCAGATCTCTGCTTACCATAGCCTCTTTTGGCAGTCCCAGAGGGAATAAACACCTTCCAATGGGACTGCCTTGTGTGTCTGTGACTGATAGGTAGGACTTTCAATAGGAAGTCACTGCTAGTTACAGTGTAGCCAGTGCAGTCAAAGAATCCATCTGGCATCACTGACACTGACCTGGGGGGTGGATTTTACCTGGAGGGCTGCAGTCCTGCAGCCCACCGGTAAAATCTACCACTGGTCTTAAGACTTGCAGAATCTGTATTTCACTCATTTTTTATTTTACTTTGTGAGTCCCACATTATATCCTACATCTGCTGGGAGATGAATCTAAGACTAGTTTTGTAAAGATGTGGAGAGACATAAAGAACAAACAGCTTCTGTGATTTTACAGGCTGTGCTAGAAAAATGACAGAAGCTGAATTTTTCCACTATATCTTTTACTCCAAGATTTGTGCTTGTTATGTATCCATGGAACCCCATACTCCCTATTCCTATACTTGGTAGCAGTCATCCTTATCAGAATGTCCTTGCAGCAACCATATCCCTTTGCAAGAGATGATTCTGAAAACACGCAAATCTCTTTGGGTATGAACAACTCAACATAGCCCGCAATCATAGGTGTATCTAGAATGGCTGTACCCATACATTATCTGAGCTCTCCAGGGTATGGCACCAGTGCAGCAGAAATCAATGGAAAATGGCATGGCCAACATTTTACCAAAATTTTGCTTAAATTCAGTAATTATGGGGCAGATTTATTAAGCTCGGTGAAGTGATAATGTGGAAGGTGATAATGCACCAGCCAGTCAGCTCCTAACTGTCATTTTTGAAACCGAGCCTGTAACATGGCAGTTAGGATCTGATTGGCTGGTCCTTTATCACCTTCCACTTTATCACTTCACCTAGCTTAGTAAATCTGCCCCTATATCACCAGAAACATGGCACAGGTGCAATGTTCACTGAGATCTGCATAAGCGCAAATTACCAGCAAGGGGTATGGTGGGTGGGGGTAAACAGAGGCTGCACATGGTCCCCCCTTCTCTTACACTGCCCTTTTCCACAGTTGCATATACAGTATTTGCCCTTAGCACACCTTCAGTAAACTTAGCCTATGCAACTACGTACAGATATGTCAATTATACTGTTGCTCAAGTCACGACAAAAGGCCTGCTAAAACATCTGGAAGCAACTAAACTGCATTACTTGCACACACTACTCTTTAGAGCTTGTGATATTTGTACATCTGCATGTTACTGAGTCTAAGGGGTACATTTACTAAGCAGTGATAAGAGAAGAGAAGTGAGCCAGTGGAGATATTTCCCCATCAACCAAATAGCAGCTCTGTATCATTTTATAGTATGCAAATTATAGATGTTTCTTCAGTGCTGATTGGTTGCCATTGGCACTTCTCCACTGGCTCACTTCTCCACTCTTATCACTGCTTAGTAAATGTACCCCTAAATCTGTGTAAACAGCACTCCAATATGAGAAGCTGTGGATTTTTCTTACACCAAGTTCCACTGTAACTCATCTGTTACTTTGTTTGTGTTTTATACCAATTCCTAGGTTGTAAACGCTGCAGCTAGCATCTCTTGCACACTGTGAGTGGAAATTTGCTGTGTCTGCAATTTGTTTAAGATGGAAAACATAAAAAAAATCATCTCATAGCATTTTAGTCACACATGACTTAAAGACGCTCAGAGTATGAATACATATTTGTACCATAGAAACTATAAAGCAATCACAATAATAAAAAACCTGCAGTATACTGTAGGCATGCTCAGTCTCTGCTCCAAAGTGTATCATCTTTCTATTGAAATCCTCTTTAAAAATATTTTAGTCATCTCTATTAATATATTGTAGAACACACTAATATCCCCACTAATAATAAAACTGTCATCACTGTGGTAAGCACACATGACAACGAGCTGTTCTGGAGAGTGACATAACTAGAGGCTTGAGGGCTCCTTGCAAACTCTCAAGTTGGGGCTCCTATTTGATTTCTATAAACCCTTAAGTCTAAATGGTTTATCATATCGGAATAATTTCTGTATCATGCATATGATCAATATGTAATAATGTACAGTGAAACACCAATACATTGATCAACATATACTTAATGTAGCACCATTCTATTGTTTTATTAGAAGTAAACTCTAAATTACTAAGGAAAAGGAAGGATGTCCTCATTGTGAGCCGCACCTCCACAAATGCTGCAGCTGAGGTACCAATGGAGCCAAACAGGAAACCTGCAGACAAGGAAAGAGCTGTACAGAGTGCCCGTCAAAGGCACCCTTAGGGGACAGACAAAGCAACAGGCAGCTGCGGGGGTACCCACATGAATACCAACCTCCACAGGCAGACCCCAATGACAGAGGACCCACCTCAGGTAAGCAGCAGGCAGTGGTTGAAGGGGGTGTCAGGTGGTCCCAGCAGACAGCATCATCATCATGGTCACAGCATTCAGACCTATCCAGATGCCAGATCTTGCATGCCAGAGGTTATTGGGCCCCTTCACCTTATGGGCCCCTGGCCTTTTGCAATTCCAGCCACCCTATAGTTACGCTACTGTTCCTGGATTCCCTGTCAAGACCAGAAAACAATGAACTGGGGAAAATATGTGAAAATCTGTTGTACTACTATGTCTCATAGTGACATACAGTATTTGCACTCTTTTTACATTTATAATTGGTGTTCATGTGGAGTACAGTTAGTGGCGAGCCATGATAAAGAATATGAGTTATTATTAACAAAATAAAATATTTGTTTAAGTTGATGCCAGTGACAAAGGACTTTATTGAAGGATTACAGTACTAAACTTAAAACAAAAGTTGTGTTATAAAAAAGAACTATGGATAAAAAAGTTGTGTTGTAAAAAAGAACTATGGATAAAAATGTAAGATAAATATTTAATAGTTTAAGAAGCTTATCAGAACACCAGATATTTGAGATTAAGTTGTGATCATGAGGGTGATGTTTTGTAACACACAGCAGACTTCCTGTCAGTAATCCCATCGAAGGACAATGCAGTCAACCTCTTTTAGCCAGAATAATACTGACAGTGAGCAATAACTGTGTCTTGGTTATGTTGCAAATCTAAATAGAATGTTTTAACTGTAAAGTTGTATCAAACTATGGGAACTTTTCATACAGTATATTTTATTTTGTACATATTTTATGTATATATTTGTGGATGAGTCTATTTAAGCCAACTTGCATTTCATGTTAACTGCTCTTTTAAGGTGCCAACACATTTTTAAGTACAAATACACTGATTCTTTCATTAACCATTCTTCGCATTTTTTATTCTTGATAAGTCTAATTCAGTTTGAACTTGCAATTTCCATTAAAATTTAAATGTAGGATAAACTATGATGAATTGCATTTAGTAGACAATTTGCCCCCAGATAGTTGACAGGAGTTTTTGTATGTTTACTACAAGCCTTTTTATTGAAGGGGGAAGAAGGCTTATTAGAGGCTCGTAGTCACACTGGTAATTTCAATGAATTTAGTAAACATATGTTTACATAGAATAAGACATCTACTTCTGGAATTGCACCTAGACATAAAGGAGAGCACAGGGCAAGGGATAATCCCCTTTTCTTATTTATTTGCTTTGGCACTAAAGCTAAGGGAATATTGTTTGTGCATTTGTATTCCTTAAACTTGGAGCAGTGGAAACATTTATTACCCAATACTGTGTACTATACTTTTAGGTAATTCATCTTAATATTTTTTTATTATTACAATCTGCTTCTAAAATACTGTTCTATTGTCTGTTTAGTATATTAATGTGTCTCTTATTTTATATTATACCCTTTGCAATGGTGTGGCTACCATAGGACATGGAAGAGAAGGGGATAATGGCAGTTGGGGAATTTGGGGCAGTACATCTGTCAAACCGTAATGCAGGTATCCTAAGTTGAGCTCAGGGAGGACAGAAACTTCCATTGAAGTAGAAGGCAAGCATGGCGGTAAAGATCCCAGTCCATCTTCTCAGCTCTTTTGGCTATATAGATCTGAGCATTCACATTTAAGCACTGTTATTATGTATAAATCAAATTCTAAACAGTACAACCAAGTTTTGTTTTGTTTTTGTTTCTCTTATGCACATTATTGGTATTTTATGTTGAAAATAAAACATTTATTAAGTTTCTTATATAGCACAGCATATTCCATTGCAATTGACAATTGGAACAACAGTGATAGAACAAATCTGGGTAAAAACAGACAGTCATATGGTAGGAAGGTCCTGTTTGCAATCTTACAATCTATAGGGAAATAGGTATTGATATACAGTGTAGATGCTACCTATTGCATAATGCTCCACCAGATTGCAAAGGTTCTTGATAGGCTGTATTATATCGTCACCCAGCAATGTTGGACAAAGGTCAGGAAGATGTAGATGTGAAGAAAGACAAAATATGTGAGGTTATATGTGGACTGTACAGAGGGGATGTAACTGATAGGAAGGCATTGAAGATTATTTGGCTGGGTCCAAAATTTGATAAGATTCTCTGAAGAGGTGAGTTTTTAGGGAACTCTTGAAGGTTTGGAGACTAGAGGTAAGTCTTATTGTGCATGGAAGGGCATTCCTCAGAGTGGGCACAGCCCATGTAAAGTCCTGTAGTTCTGAGTGGGAGCAAGTAATGCGTTCGGATGAGAGACACAGATCTTGTGGAGAGGTGAGAGGTCGGGTAGAGATATATTTTGAGATGAATAATATACAGTATGGGTCACCATAGTCTGAATGTGTAGTGATTGACTCAGTCAGATTGTGGACTTACAGTAGTAGCTACAAATTATACATAAATACATAAATAGTTCAAGTAACTGTTTACTAAAAAGAAAGTATACCTTAAATAACAGGACTTGTCAGTTTAACTTCATCCCCAGTATTTATACTTACAGTAGTTTAGAAAAGTGGTTTTATTTACATGCTTGCTTGCACATTTAAGGAAAAATAAATCATATAGCCTATATGGTTATGATTCATCTATTGGATTCCTGAGGTTTTGGAGCTTCTGCTTACTTAATAATAGTTCCTTATATGGCTGTAAAATCCTGGAAAGAATGGAAAGTAAACAGGCTAAATTGAAGGCTGTCAAAGCAGCTGATTGGATAAGTCATATCATTCAGTAATGGCATCCCACCCACTATTTAGTTCTTTTCGTTGTAATGAAAGTGATTTAATGTTTAAGCATAAAATGTCCTATAGTTCTCCTTTAAACAAAATCAATGCAATATCCTATATAAGGCAGATAGAATTTTTCAAAGCAATATTAATTTTATATATATATATATATATATATTATTTTTTTTTTAAGCTGGTTTTAAAATATACATTCAGCAAGTGAACAGGTCTAATTCTTGCACTGAATCATTCTTTCATTATACTGTAGGTTTGGAGAGCAGGCTCACGGTATATAACTGTGACTTTGAAGCCAGACACCCTGCTACAGACCAATCTAAAGGCTTTGTAATAATGGACAGGTCACTTTATCTCTTTATGCCTTTGGCAAACTGAAAACATAGATTGGATGCTTGTCAGGAAAAGGACCATCTGTAAAATTCTGTGTTAAGTGATAAGTATTGTGGATTGCTTGGCATGCTTTTGAAAGCCAAATAAACCCACCAGCTAAAGAAAAGATTATTTATCAGTGTACACCAATGTAAATAGCAGTTATTTGTTAAAACAGAAAAAATAGAATATGTAATAAATGATTGAGATTTTTTATTTTGTTTGTTTTCTTGAGGGGATATCGAAATATTTAATGCCATTTTCTAAGTTAACATTATTTATTTTTAGGAAACAGAATATTAAAATTTTGTTGTTAATAGCAATGTCTTGGGACAGTAATAAATGTGTGTAACACAGTGGTTCCCAAACTGGGGGCCGTGGCACCCTGGGGTGGCACAGGTTGTTGACCAGGACCAATTCTAATTATTTATGATTACTGTTATAGGCAAAATCAGTGATTGTGGCTGGCAATCATAAAATGTGGACAAACAGAAGTAGAGCCCTGTACTCCACCACATAGCTGAACATAAGAATGACACACAAATTACAGTACTTTATCGAAAAATTCACATACAAAATTAAATTATCAGCAGCGGTTTCTACCTGAGTGGAGGAAGAGGGCTGTTACAGGTCATGCTGCCAGTTCTCCACAGCCTTGTCTCCCATGCCTGGTCCTCAGTGCCATCTGGGTCCCGGCAACTGCACTATGTAATTCACAGGCACCAGGACCCAGTGCATATGCAGTAGCAGCGATGGTACTGTGCAAGTGCAAATCTCTGGCTTATATGGACTGCATCAGTTGCAGTCCATAGAAGTCAGCTAGGGCTGACGAGGCAGGGAGTGGCTTCCAACAGGAAGTCAGGTCTCTGCTTATCGCAACCCAATCTGGCAGACCCGGAGGGAGGAAACACTTTCCAATGGGCTTGCCCTGTGTGTCTGTGACTGGCAGGTAGGATTTCCAATAAGACGTCACTGCCAGTAACAGTGAAGCCAGTGCAGTGTCACGGACTACATCTGGTTTTAATGACAGTGAGGTGGGTGGTGGATTTTACCTGGAAGGTGCTGCAATCCTGCAGCCCATAGGTAAAAACCACCACTGTCAATAATAAACTTTTGCCCATGGTTCCATGAAAATAATTCTGATACTATTGGATGCTGTGACTAAAGAACATTAAGGAACCACTGGTCCTTCTGTTTTGGCAAATAATCTAATGACAAACAATAGCCACTCATTCTTTGTGAAACCACTGCAGTTCCTGCTGTAAAGTGGCCTGTGTACAAATCATCAAAGGATTCCAGAGAGCTGCAGAAATGTGTGACAGGTGTTAGGTGTGGGGACAGTGTGCAATGAAACAAACAAAATGGGAGGTTGAGTAACATAGTTTTGGAGTTTTGAATTAGGCCTGGAAATTCTCCCAGACCTGGTGACAAAGGGGCTAATGGTTTATTCAGTGTCTGAATAGGCTCACTATTGGGCAAGGGCACTTTGTCAACTAGTCGTCTAAGTTTGAACTTGGTGGTGGGATTGATGGTGTGGGTGTGCCATGACAGAAGGCATTGAGGAGTGGGAAGTCCATCTGTCTGAGTTTTTCATACATTGGAGAGCACCATAAAGATGTCAGAATCATCTCTATATCAATTGTCTTGCAGGCTTTTCCTCAAACGTACTGCCCTTTCTGCTAGTCTGTTGGACTGTTGACAGAAAGTGCTGCTGGTGACATATGAGATCACCACTCATGAATTGTACTGCATTGTCAGTAAGAAGCTTCCATGGTAGGCTTTTTACAGAAAGTGTCTTTTCATTTTGTTTATAACTATGGCACTTGTCAGTTTGGAAAGAAAATATGTCTTGAACCAAATGGAATATGAGTCCATTAACACAAATCACTATTTCTCCCTCCACTAATCCATTTTATGGACCAAGGGAGATCAGAAACCTCATGGAGAGTGAGCATTTCATTGGCATATGGGCCCGTAATGCACTGCAGGGGTCACAGGCAGAGACAACCTGCTCATTAGGAGTGTATGGGACATGTTTAAGATGAAGGTTTGAAGCCTGTGGGTGCAGACCTTTCAGATGGTGCACTTTTGTAGAATATACTGGTACAGTGGGAGGGAGTACTTGAACAACATCTTCAGCGATCTACAGTACTTAATGGTGGAAGATGTTTCAGTCTTACAATTTCAAACAATCTTTCAAACTTTCGAAAAAGACATTTATTCAGGTGTGGAAAGTGCAGTCAGGCAGATATGAATTCATCATGTGCTGAAGATGAAATGAATGTACCTGTGGAGAGATGAGAGATGGTATCAACTTCAAGGTTTAGATGACATGCTTATCATGCAGGCTTGAAGATGGCAGCTCAATATGTTTTTGATAATATGATGAGATAAGCAAACTTCATTTGTTTTGATTAGTGATGTGCACCGGAAATTTTTCGCGTTTTGTGTTTTGGTTTTGGGTTCGGTTCCGCGGCCGTGTTTTGGATTCAGACGCGTTTTGGCAAAACCTCACCGAAAATTTTTTGTCGGATTCGGGTGTGTTTTGGATTTGGGTGTTTTTTTCAAAAAACCCTAAAAAACAGCTTAAATCATAGAATTTGGGGGTCATTTTGATCCCATAGTATTATTAACCTCAATAACCATAATTTCCACTCATTTCCAGTCTATTCTGAACACCTCACACCTCACAATATTATTTTTAGTCCTAAAATTTGCACCGAGGTCGCTGGATGGCTAAGCTAAGCGACACAAGTGGCCGACACAAACACCTGGCCCATCTAGGAGTGGCACTGCAGTGTCAATCAAGACAAGATGGCCCTTTCAAAAAATTGTCCCCAAACAGCACATGATGCAAAGAAAAAAAGAGGTGCACCAAGGTGGCTGTGTGACTAAGCTAAGCGACACAAGTGGCCGACACAAACACCTGGCCCATCTAGGAGTGGCACTGCAGTGTCAGGCAGGATGGCCCTTCAAAAAAATTGTCCCCAAACAGCACATGATGCAAAGAAAAAAAGAGGCGCACCAAGGTGGCTGTGTAACTAAGCTAAGCGACACAAGTGGCCGACACAAACACCTGGCCCATCTAGGAGTGGCACTGCAGTGTCAGGCAGGATGGCCCTTCAAAAAAATTGTCCCCAAACAGCACATGATTCAAAGAAAAAAAAAGAGGCGCACCAAGGTCGCTGTGTGACTAAGCTAAGCGACACAAGTGGCCGACACAAACACCTGGCCCATCTAGGAGTGGCACTGCAGTGTCAATCAAGACAGGATGGCCCTTCCAAAAAATTGTCCCCAAACAGCACATGATGCAAAGAAAAAAAGAGGCGCACCAAGGTGGCTGTGTGACTAAGCTAAGCGACACAAGTGGCCGACACAAACACCTGGCCCATCTAGAAATGGCACTGCAGTGTCAGGCAGGATGGCCCTTCAAAAAAATTGTCCCCAAACACCACATGATGCAAAGAAAAAAAGAGGCGCACCAAGGTGGCTGTGTGACTAAGCTAAGCGACACAAGTGGCCGACACAAACACCTGGCCCATCTAGGTGTGGCACTGCAGTGTCAGGCAGGATGACCCTTCAAAAAAATTGACCCCAAACAGCACATGATGCAAAGAAAAAAAGAGGCGCACCAAGGTCGCTGTGTGACTAAGCTAAGCGACACAAGTGGCCGACACAAACACCTGGCCCATCTAGGAGTGGCACTGCAGTGTCAATCAAGACAGGATGGCCCTTCCAAAAAATTGTCCCCAAACAGCACATGATGCAAAGAAAAAAAGAGGCGCACCAAGGTGGCTGTGTGACTAAGCTAAGCGACACAAGTGGCCGACACAAACACCTGGCCCATCTAGAAATGGCACTGCAGTGTCAGGCAGGATGGCCCTTCAAAAAAATTGTCCCCAAACAGCACATGATGCAAAGAAAAAAAGAGGCGCACCAAGGTGGCTGTGTGACTAAGCTAAGCGACAAAAGTGGCCGACACAAACACCTGGCCCATCTAGGAGTGGCACTGCAGTGTCAGGCAGGATGGCCCTTCAAAAAAATTGTCCCCAAACAGCACATGATGCAAAGAAAAAAAGAGGCGCACCAAGGTGGCTGTGTGACTAAGCTAAGCGACACAAGTGGCCGACACAAACACCTGGCCCATCTAGGAGTGGCACTGCAGTGTCAGGCAGGATGGCCCTTCAAAAAAAATACTCCCCAAACAGCACATGATGCAAAGAAAAAAAGAGGCGCACCAAGGTGGCTGTGTGACTAAGCTAAGCGACACAAGTGGCCGACACAAACACTTGGCCCATCTAGGAGTGGCACTGCAGTGTCAGGCAGGATGGCCCTTCAAAAAAATTGTCCCCAAACAGCACATGATGCAAAGAAAAATGAAAGAAAAAAGAGGTGCAAGATGGAATTGTCCTTGGGCCCTCCCACCCACCCTTATGTTGTATAAACAGGACATGCACACTTTAACGAATGCATCATTTCAGTGACAGGGTCTGCCACACGATTGTGACTGAAATGACTGGTTGGTTTGGGCCCCCACCAAAAAAGAAGCAATCAATCTCTCCTTGCACAAACTGGCTCTACAGAGGCAAGATGTCCACCTCATCATCATCCTCCGATTCCTCACCCCTTTCACTGTGTACATCCCCCTCCTCACAGATTATTAATTCGTCCCCACTGGAATCCACCATCTCAGGTCCCCGTGTACTTTCTGGAGGCAATTGCTGCTGGTGAATGTCTCCACGGAGGAATTGATTATAATTCATTTTAATGAACATCATCTTCTCCACATTTTCTGGAAGTAACCTCGTACGCCGATTGCTGACAAGGTGAGCGGCTGCACTAAACACTCTTTCGGAGTACACACTGGAGGGAGGGCAACTTAGGTAGAATAAAGCCAGTTTCTGCAAGGGCCTCCAAATTGCCTCTTTTTCCTGCCAGTATACGTACGGACCGTCTGACGTGCCTACTTGGATGCGGTCACTCATATAATCCTCCACCATTCTTTCAATGGTGAGAGAATCATATGAAGTGACAGTAGACGACATATCAGTAATCGTTGGCAGGTCCTTCAGTCCGGACAAGATGTCAGCACTCGCTCCAGACTGCCCTGCATCACCGCCAGCGGGTGGGCTCGGAATTCTTAGCCTTTTCCTCGCACCCCCAGTTGCGGGAGAATGTGAAGGAGGAGATGGTGACGGGTCACGTTCCGCTTGACTTGACAATTTTCTCACCAGCAGGTCTTTGAAACTCTGCAGACTTGTGTCTGCCGGAAAGAGAGATACAACGTAGGTTTTAAATCTAGGATCGAGCACGGTGGCCAAAATGTAGTGCTCTGATTTCAACAGATTGACCACCCGTGAATCCTGGTTAAGCGAATTAAGGGCTCCATCCACAAGTCCCACATGCCTAGCGGAATCGCTCTGTTTTAGCTCCTCCTTCAATGTCTCAAGCTTCTTCTGCAAAAGCCTGATGAGGGGAATGACCTGACTCAGGCTGGCAGTGTCTGAACTGACTTCACGTGTGACAAGATCAAAGGGTTGCAGAACCTTGCACAACGTTGAAATCATTCTCCACTGCGCTTGAGTCAGGTGCATTCCACCTCCTTTGCCTATATCGTGGCCAGATGTATAGGCTTGAATGGCCTTTTGCTGCTCCTCCATCCTCTGAAGCATATAGAGGGTTGAATTCCACCTCGTTACCACCTCTTGCTTCAGATGATGGCAGGGCAGGTTCAGGAATGTTTGGTGGTGCTCCAGTCTTCTGTACACGGTGCATGAATGCCGAAAGTGGCCCGCAATTCTTCGGGCCACCGACAGCATCTCTTGCACGCCCCTGTCGTTTTTTAAATAATTCTGCACCACCAAATTCAAGGTTTGTGCAAAACATGGGACGTGATGGAATTTGCCCAGATGTAATGCACGCACAATATTGCTGGCGTTGTCCGATTTCACAAATCCCCAGGAGAGTCCAATTGGGGTAAGCCATTCTGCGATGATCTTCCTCAGTTGCCGTAAGAGGTTTTCAGCTGTGTGCCTATTCTGGAAAGCGGTGATACAAAGCGTAGCCTGCCTAGGAACGAGTTGGCGTTTGTGAGATGTTGCTACTGGTGCCACTGCTGCTGTTCTTGCTGCGGGAGGCAATACATCTACCCAGTGGGCTGTCACAGTCATATAGTCCTGAGTCTGCCCTGCTCCACTTGTCCACATGTCCGTGGTTAAGTGGACATTGGGTACAACTGCATTTTTTAGGACACTGGTGAGTCTTTTTCTGACGTCCGTGTACATTTTCGGTATCGCCTGCCTTGAGAAATGGAACCTAGATGGTATTTGGTACCGGGGACACAGTACCTCAATCAAGTCTCTAGTTGGCTCTGAATTAACGATGGATACCGGAACCACGTTTCTCACAGCCCAGGCTGCCAAGGCCTCAGTTATCCGCTTTGCAGCAGGATGACTGCTGTGATATTTCATCTTCCTCGCAAAGGACTGTTGGACAGTCAATTGCTTACTGGAAGTAGTACAAGTGGTCTTCCGACTTCCCCTCTGGGATGACCATCGACTCCCAGCAGCAACAACAGCAGCGCCAGCAGCAGTAGGCGTTACACTCAAGGATGCATCGGAGGAATCCCAGGCAGGAGAGGACTCGTCAGACTTGACAGTGACATGGCCTGCAGGACTATTGGCTTTCCTGGGTAAGGAGGAAATTGACACTGAGGGAGTTGGTGGTGTGGTTTGCAGGAGCTTGGTTACAAGAGGAAGGGATTTAGTGGTCAGTGGACTGCTTCCGCTGTCACCCAAAGTTTTTGAACTTGTCACTGACTTATGATGAATGCGCTGCAGGTGACGTATAAGGGAGGATGTTCCGAGGTGGTTAACGTCCTTACCCCTACTTATTACAGCTTGACAAAGGCAACACACGGCTTGACACCTGTTGTCCGCATTTGTGTTGAAATAATTCCACACCGAAGAGCTGATTTTTTTTGTATTTTGACCAGGCATGTCAAGGGCCATATTCCTCCCACGGGCAACAGGTGCTTTCCCGGGTGCCTGACTTAAACAAACCACCTCACCATCAGAATCCTCCTTGTCAATTTCCTCCCCAGCGCCAGCAACACCCATATCCTCATCCTGGTGTACTTCAACAGTGACATCTTCAATTTGACTATCAGGAACTGGACTGCAGGTGCTCCTTCCAGCACTTGCAGGGGGCGTGCAAATGGTGGAAGGCGCAAGCTCTTCCCGTCCAGTGTTGGGAAGGTCAGGCATCGCAACCGACACAATTGGACTCTCCTTGGGGATTTGTGATTTTGAAGAACGCACAGTTCTTTGCTGTGCTTTTGCCAGCTTAAGTCTTTTCATTTTTCTAGCGAGAGGATGAGTGCTTCCATCCTCATTTGAAGCTGAACCACTAGCCATGAACATAGGCCAGGGCCTCAGCCGTTCCTTACCATTCCGTGTCGTAAATGGCATATTGGCAAGTTTACGCTTCTCCTCAGACGCTTTTAATTTTGATTTTTGGGTCATTTTACTGAACTTTTGTGTTTTGGATTTTACATGCTCTCTACTATGACATTGGGCATCGGCCTTGGCAGACGACGTTGATGGCATTTCATCGTCTCGGCCATGACTAGTGGCAGCAGCTTCAGCACGAGGTGGAAGTGGATCTTAATCTTTCCCTTTAACCTCCACATTTTTGTTCTCCATTTTTTAATGTGTGGAATTATATGCCAGTATCAATAGCAATGGCCTACTACTATATTTACTGCGCAAAACTAAAATGCACCACAGGTATAGAATGTAGATGGATAGTATACTTAATGGATGACGAGTGACGACACAGAGGTAGGTACACAGCAGTGGCCTACCGTACTGCTATATATAGTATACTGGTGGACACTGTCAGCAAACATGCAAAACTGTCTAAAATGCACCACAGGTATACAATGCAGATGGATAGTATACTTAATGGATGACGAGTGACGACACAGAGGTAGGTACACAGCAGTGGCCTACCGTACTGCTATATATAGTATACTGGTGTACACTGTCAGCAAACTGCAAAACTGTCTAAAATGCACCACAGGTATACAATGCAGATGTATAGTATACTTAATGGGTGACGAGTGACGACACAGAGGTAAGTACACAGCAGTGGCCTACCGTACTGCTATATATAGTATACTGGTGGACACTGTCAGCAAACTGCAAAACTGTCTAAAATGCACCACAGGTATAGAATGTAGATGGATAGTATACTTAATGGATGACGAGTGACGACACAGAGGTAGGTACACAGCAGTGGCCTACCGTACTGCTATATATAGTTTACTGGTGGACACTGTCAGCAAACTGCAAAACTGTCTAAAATGCACCACAGGTATACAATGCAGATGGATAGTATACTTAATGGATGACGAGTGACGACACAGAGGTAGGTACACAGCAGTGGCCTACCGTACTGCTATATATAGTATACTGGTGGACACTGTCAGCAAACTGCAAAACTGTCTAAAATGCACCACAGGTATACAATGCAGATGGATAGTATACTTAATGGATGACGAGTGACGACACAGAGGTAGGTACACAGCAGTGGCCTACCGTACTGCTATATATAGTATACTGGTGGACACTGTCAGCAAACTGCAAAACTGTCTAAAATGCACCACAGGTATAGAATGTAGATGGATAGTATACTTAATGGATGACGAGTGACGACACAGAGGTAGGTACACAGCAGTGGCCTACCGTACTGCTATATATAGTATACTGGTGGACACTGTCAGCAAACTGCAAAACTGTCTAAAATGCACCACAGGTATAGAATGTAGATGGATAGTATACTTAATGGATGACGAGTGACGACACAGAGGTAGGTACACAGCAGTGGCCTACCGTACTGCTATATATAGTATACTGGTGGACACTGTCAGCAAACTGCAAAACTGTCTAAAATGCACCACAGGTATACAATGCAGATGGATAGTATACTTAATGGATGACGAGTGACGACACAGAGGTAGGTACACAGCAGTGGCCTACCGTACTGCTATATATAGTATACTGGTGGACACTGTCAGCAAACTGCAAAACTGTCTAAAATGCACCACAGGTATAGAATGTAGATGGATAGTATACTTAATGGATGACGAGTGACGACACAGAGGTAGGTACACAGCAGTGGCCTACCGTACTGCTATATATAGTATACTGGTGGACACTGTCAGTAAACTGCAAAACTGTCTAAAATGCACCACAGGTATAGAATGTAGATGGATAGTATACTTAATGGATGATGAGTGACGACACAGAGGTAGGTACACAGCAGTGGCCTACCGTACTGCTATATATAGTATACTGGTGGACACTGTCAGCAAACTGCAAAACTGTCTAAAATGCACCACAGGTATAGAATGTAGATGGATAGTATACTTAATGGATGACGAGTGACGACACAGAGGTAGGTACACAGCAGTGGCCTACCGTACTGCTATATATAGTATACTGGTGGACACTGTCAGCAAACTGCAAAACTGTCTAAAATGCACCACAGGTATACAATGCAGATGAATAGTATACTTAATGGATGACGAGTGACGACACAGAGGTAGGTACACAGCAGTGGCCTACCGTACTGCTATATATAGTATACTGGTGGACACTGTCAGCAAACTGCAAAACTGTCTAAAATGCACCACAGGTATAGAATGTAGATGGATAGTATACTTAATGGATGACGAGTGACGACACAGAGGTAGGTACCTATATAATATTAATTATACTGGTGGTCCCCAGTCCCCACAATAAAGCAGCACACTGTGAGCACAGATATGAAGTGTATTTCAGGCAGACAACGTATACTGGTGGTCACTGTCAGCAAAACTCTGCACTGTACACCTGCTATAGCTGCTCCCCAGTCCCCACAATTAAGCAGTGTGAGCACTCAGCACAGATATATCATGCAGCACACTGAGCACAGATATGGTATGGAGCGTTTTTTTCAGGCAGAGAACGGATAAAAAAACTGGTTGTCACTTATCAGCAAAATTCTGCACTGTACTCCTAACAGCTGCTCCTCAATCCTCCCCACAAATAAGAAATAAAGTAAACCAATCAACTTCTACAATAAACGGAGAGGACGCCAGCCACGTCCTCTCCCTATCATCTCCAATGCACGAGTGAAAATGGCGGCGACGCGCGGCTGCTATATATAATCCGAATCTCGCGAGAATCCGACAGCGGGATGATGACGTTCGGGCGCGCTCGGGTTAGCCGAGCAAGGCGGGAAGGTTCTAACCTGCCTCGGACCCGTGTGGAAAAGGTGAAGTTCTGGGGGGGTTCGGTTTCGGAGAAACCGAACCCGCTCATCACTAGTTTTGATTTGGAAGAAGGATTTTACATATAAGGCCAATATAAAAACAAGAAGAATCAACAAAGCCACTACATAAACTCAATCATTCCTTAAGTTCCTTAAGGGTGTTTTCCTTAGTTTAAAAGTTTATAGAAGAAGACAGAACTGAAGGTAACCTTTCAATGTACAACAATACTTATTCTATATGGATTTCTAATTTGTATCGGAAAAGAGGGCTCTTAATTGATGGTTCCTCTATGCTGATAGTCTTTAACTACATAAAACAAGAGAGAAATGATGGTGTAGTATGTATCAAGCTGGTATTGTATCCATCCAATGTGTAATATTCAGAAATACTTACTACATCTTTCACTTTTATTTATATAAGTGGTGACCATACCATACTTACTTCTCAAACAGGAATAATTTAAGGTTTATTTTCCAGACCTTATTTCCAAATACACACAAGTAAATTAAAAGTAGTAACTACTTTGTGGGACAATTAATGGGCGCATCCTACTCACAACGAAACCCATATACCAATGCTCATAAATGATTTTTTTTGGATTGTTTCCAGACCCTTTACCAACCGTAATTCTTCTTCTTATTCCAATATATCACAGGGGATAGCCATGAAGGAATAAAGAATGGTCTTATCAGGAGTAGTAGTAAAAATCTATGTATTATGACATCAATTTAAAATATACTAACTAATGGATTTAGATCACTAAGCAAATACAAAGGAGGCAGGAAAAGCATATGACTTGGGATGAGGTATTAAGTCCGGACTGCTACAACATAGGTGACACATTCCCTTTGGTTTCAGTGAATAGTAACTCCAAAAAGGTCCACAGTCCCTCCAATAATATATTTTTATATTTGTAATTTGTGTGTTCAGTGACACAGTTTACATAGCCATTTTTTGTAGATTTAACTCTGCGCAGTGATTCCCAATATCATAATTATTACATTAGGCCAATAGTTTTGTTTTTGGAGAATCTGTTTGCAAATATTCTATTTAAAAAAATAATAATTTAAGAGTCTAAATAATTTATGATGTACAGTATATTTGTTCAAATCTCTATTATGTAAAATATTTTTTTCATCAGAGTTTGCAATTCGAAAGCAACATTTTAAAAGACAGTTTTGTTACATACACGAACATTTAATACTATTATGACATATTTATCATCAAATACATTGTTTAATAAGAGCAAATGGGTATATTTTATAGCTGATATGACTCCAAAACAGTATTATAAACAGGACTATGAAGTTATGACAAAGCATAACATAATGATTACATTTATTTTACTTTAATAACATACAAACCAAAAAAAGGGAAATATTTTGTGATTGATAGCATAATAGTTGTAATTTGTAATGTCTCTTTTTGTAAATCATTGTAAAATAATAGTTTAACATGTATGGGATATAATGCATTATGTGTAATATATGTAATATAAATAAGATGAGGAAAAATATTTTCTGTTTAGATTTATATTTTCTTAATGATAATCCCTGGTGCACCAGCTGAGATTTTAATAGACAATGCTAAATATAATTACTTTTTTTTATTGCAATGCATTGGACAGATGTCAGATATGGCATCAATAAAGAGCGAAATTGGTTTTACAGTCCTCATTAAGCACCCAGTCAATACTATAATGAATATGTGATTAGAGTACTACTAGAAGCAGAGCGGTGCAGTTGTCCATTCTTGTTTTGCTAACATTCGAGCAAATTGGTTATGGCATTTGCAAGGTGACAACCAGTTTACACAGATCAAAGCAGAGGAAATTTCATAATTAATTAATGGTATTTAACTCTGCTACATGGAAATCTCTGTCCTTGATCTTGCCGGTTTGGGCATTCAAAAAGTCAGTAATATATCAAATATAGTTCACCCAGTTCAATGGTTCCATATGGGTGTAGAATGATTGTCATCGTCTCCCCCCCCCCCTCCCCCATAATACACCAATTATAGAGATAAAGAAATGGAGAACATTAAGAGGAGGTGAGATGTAACTATTGTGTAATTAAAAGTTCCTCCATGACCTTTGTATATAACTTCCCTGAAAACAGGCAACTTTCTGAAACAGTGACATATTTCCTGCTTATGAAACACAATGAACTACAGAAAAGCATTACAAAACTGTTTAAATGATCTATAATTTACACTAAAATGTACTTTTAAAGGGATTCAATTCTAAACATTATTTGTATGTTTTTGCACTTTATTGGTAGAGTTATATGTTATTTTATGTGGCTTCTGTTCTTGACCGTAGGAGGCATTGCACTTATGCAAAGCTGCATGCAAGCTGACTGTGATTGCTTGTGCATTGCAAGCCTGGAAAAAATAATAATAATAATAATAATAATATATATATATATATATATATATATATATATATATATACATTCTTGCATTCGCAGAGTTTAGTTAAGTTTGATAGTCATCATCATCGTCATCATCATTATTAGTGTGTGCGTGTATCAGCCTATATTTACTGAAAATGACATCCAACTCTGCTTAGGCAGCAATTCCATTAACATTGTCTATGTTAAAAAATGTCCAGTCATGCCCCTTCAGTTGCAAGTGAAAGTGTGATTAAAATGCAAATAACTCTGCACCGCAATGTACTTGCGTACAATCGGTGCATACACAGTGTGATGACATGCAAACAGGCTAAAATTCAACTCAGGGTTGGGGGAAAGAAGGATAGAAGAAAACTGTATTTATGACGCACTAGAAGGAATTAATCAATCCTAGAATGTAACCTTTATTGAATATATATTAAAATGTATAATTTCATTGACCCAGACTACAGTGAAACATAAGAGTTAAAATCAAACAGACTGACATATATGTGAAACCTACAAGATAGGAAATGGTGAATAAAGAATTTTAAAAAGCGTATCCTGCGTGTGTTGTGTATATCACCCCTTTATAGGTATGATTCTGTTTAAATAATGGCTGTTACAACAAATATTAATAGCTAGCACTCTCCGGTTAATAATCCTAGAGTGTCAGAATTTATCTCATATATATCCTAATTCACTCTACAGAAATATCCCCTGGGGAATCCTCCCAGATATGGGGACTGTGAGTGTCAATAGAAATAAATAGATAGAGAGTTATTTCGATAGTATTTCTAAATCAAGACCGCTGAAAAAATGGATATCAAGGCCTCTAAATTAATCTTAGCACAAGGTATATTAACCCACATTCATTGTCGCATTACTAATTCGATGATATGTAGTGCTGATCGTCGCCAATATACTTATATATAATATGCTTCTGAATCAATGGTTCGCTGCAAAATAGAAATCAAGATCTCTGAATTAATTTTGGCACAAAGACATATTATCCCACACTTATTATCATACATATAGTTATCCGGGCATGTGTATGGGGAAACAGAGAAGAAGTTTTCTTTATACTCAATGGATATGGCAGTCCCCACTTCATATGGATTTTTTAAGGGATATAGCAGTCCCAGTTTTAGGCTCCAATAATCCACATATATTTCTTTCTGGATATTGCAATTCAGATTTGCTTAAGGGATATAGCAATCCCCATATCTGTGTGGGTCTCTTAAAGGAATATGGCAATCCCCAATAACCCGCATATGATCTATGTACTGCAACATGTCACAATAACTTGGGCTCATTCTCTGTTTATTTAATTCGAAGATATAAAGCTATTATTCAGGAAGATAGCGCTCCTATTCATAATATGTATTAACCCCATACACAGTATCGTGTCCCTTTTATAACAATTTCGTTGTATGATTAAACCTGCAGTGTGGGGTAGCGCCTGTGTAAAGGTGGTGTTTTTTATCCACTCACATGTTATATATCATAATTCAGGGATGCATTAAATACCCCCTGGAGACTAATAGAATATATAGTCCCCACAAATCAAGGATTATCACAGTAGTGATTATTTCAGTATTCCATTGATTCATGCAGCTCCTAATGAGTATTGCCTTATAATATTGGCTATAATATAGGATGCTTGTATCGTATTTTTTTCAGTATTCAGTCATACACCTACCATCTTGTTTTCAAATGTTACAACATTGTTTGTTACAGTATAATATATTAGGTATTATCACTGACACTGTCCAATCATTGCCTTATGACAGCTTTAGTGTAGAAATAGCATAGCTGAATTATTTTAGCTGGTGTCTAAAGCAGTGGTGGTAAATAACTCTAAAGTAATATAATTAGAGTTACCAACATATACTGGTACTGGTATTCTATTAATATAGAGATCCACTTTACTGCTCTTAAAAAGAAAAAAGTTTTTCTATCAGTAGATGTAGTCTGCTATCAGCATATAATAATTGAGACATCAGCTGCTGTCAGCATATGACATTGGAAACATTTGTTGCAAATTGCTGTCTAAGACATTTTGTTGCAGATTCTGATACTAAGTATCCTATCCTCCTGCACGTGTCTCTTTCTGGACAGCCTAGTAAACCGCTCTATTAAGTCACTATAACAGCCATGGTGATATACATTAACACATTGTTTTTTTTATATATATAACATATATTAAACACACGCAGGCACGCTGTGTGTGTTTAATATATGTTATATATATTAAAAAAAACAATGTGTTAATGTATATCACCATGGCTGTTATAGTGACTTAATAGAGAGGTTTACTAGGCTGTCCAGAAAGAGAGACACGTGCAGGAGGATAGGATACTTAGTATCAGAATCTGCAACAAAATGTCTTAGACAGCAATTTGCAACAAATGTTTCCAATGTCATATGCTGACAGCAGCTGATGTCTCAATTATTATGTGCTGATAGCAGACGACATCTACTGATAGAAAAACTTTTTTCTTTTTAAGAGCAGTAAAGTGGATCTCTATATTAATAGAATACCAGTACCAGTATATGTTGGTAACTCTAATTATATTACTTTAGAGTTATTTACCACCACTGCTTTAGACACCAGCTAAAATAATTCAGCTATGCTATTTCTACACTAAAGCTGTCATAAGGCAATGATTGGACAGTGTCAGTGATAATACCTAATATATTATACTGTAACAAACAATGTTGTAACATTTGAAAACAAGATGGTAGGTGTATGACTGAATACTGAAAAAAATACGATACAAGCATCCTATATTATAGCCAATATTATAAGGCAATACTCATTAGGAGCTGCATGAATCAATGGAATACTGAAATAATCACTACTGTGATAATCCATGATTTGTGGGGACTATATATTCTATTAGTCTCCAGGGGGTATTTAATGCATCCCTGAATTATGATATATAACATGTGAGTGGATAAAAAACACCACCTTTACACAGGCGCTACCCCACACTGCAGGTTTAATCATACAACGAAATTGTTATAAAAGGGACACGATACTGTGTATGGGGTTAATACATATTATGAATAGGAGCGCTATCTTCCTGAATAATAGCTTTATATTTTCGAATTAAATAAACAGAGAATGAGCCCAAGTTATTGTGACATATTGCAGTGCATAGATCATATGCGGGTTATTGGGGATTGCCATATTCCTTTAAGAGACCCACACAGATATGGGGATTGCTATATCCCTTAAGCAAATCTGAATTGCAATATCCAGAAAGAAATATATGTGGATTATTGGAGCCTAAAACTGGGACTGCTATATCCCTTAAAAAATCCATATGAAGTGGGGACTGCCATATCCCTTGAGTATAAAGAAAACTTCTTCTCTGTTTCCCCATACACATGCCCGGATAACTATATGTATGATAATAAGTGTGGGATAATATGTCTTTGTGCCAAAATTAATTCAGAGATCTTGATTTCTATTTTGCAGCGAACCATTGATTCAGAAGCATATTATATATAAGTATATTGGCGACGATCAGCACTACATATCATCGAATTAGTAATGCGACAATGAATGTGGGTTAATATACCTTGTGCTAAGATTAATTTAGAGGCCTTGATATCCATTTTTTCAGCGGTCTTGATTTAGAAATACTATCGAAATAACTCTCTATCTATTTATTTCTATTGACACTCACAGTCCCCATATCTGGGAGGATTCCCCAGGGGATATTTCTGTAGAGTGAATTAGGATATATATGAGATAAATTCTGACACTCTAGGATTATTAACCGGAGAGTGCTAGCTATTAATATTTGTTGTAACAGCCATTATTTAAACAGAATCATACCTATAAAGGGGTGATATACACAACACACGCAGGATACGCTTTTTAAAATTCTTTATTCACCATTTCCTATCTTGTAGGTTTCACATATATGTCAGTCTGTTTGATTTTAACTCTTATGTTTCACTGTAGTCTGGGTCAATGAAATTATACATTTTAATATATATTCAATAAAGGTTACATTTTAGGATTGATTAATTCCTTCTAGTGCGTCATAAATACAGTTTTCTTCTATCCTTCTTTCCCCCAACCCCGTTGTACATTTACTGTAATTGACAGCACCCCCTTCCTTTATTTTGAACATCATTAAGATAGTGTAAAAGGGGTTTCATATATTGATTGTATGGTGATGACTCACATACACTCGCACTATTAGAAAAAATATATAAAGTGAGTGTGCAGATACCCAACCCTTGTGTGTAAAATTCAACTCAGCAATGTGTTCTTTCAACCAAGAAGAACCAAATGAGCCACTTAATTTCCATAGCATGGAGAGTTCTATCTTACATCCAGTTTCTCTGACATACACTAGGTGTAATTTAAGTGGAGATATATTTTAAGTTTACAAGTGTCTTATGACAGTAGAGATTTGGGTTTAAGTTTTGATAACCATCCCATAAAAAGGGATGATCAAACCTGGTTTCTGAATCGGTTATGGAATAATAGGTCAATAATAACACAGTGGCATAAGTTCAATTTAGATGCCCGGAATAGATGATGGTGTGCACACGCACGCAGTCACACACATAAAGCCACACACACATAGCCATATATAGACACAAACTCTCATATGCACACATAATCTCATATACGCAGACAGCCACATATGCACACATACAGACACATATATAGTACACAGTCACATATATACAGTCACATACAGTATACACACACAAACGTCACATATACACAGTTGCATATACACAGACAGCCATATAAAACACACAGCCACATATGCACACACAGTCACATATGTACAGTCACATACAGTATACACACACACAAACCGTCACATATACACAGTTGCATATACACAGACAGCCATATAAAACACACAGCCACATATGCACACACAGTCACATATACAAAACAACCACATACAGTACACACACTCACAGTCACATATATACACACACAGCCACATATATAAACAGAGCCACATACAGTATACACACACAGTCACATATACACGATAGCCACATACAATATACACACACAGCCATACTGTATATGCACACACAGTCACATACTGAATACAGACAGCCAGATACAGTATACACAGTTACATATACACAGTCATATATACACAGACAGCCACGTATACACACACAGACATATGCATACACACAGAGCCACATACTGTATGCACACACTGTCACATATACACTCACAGTCACATATACACAGACAGCCACATACAGTATACACAGTCACATATACAGACAATTTCATTATACACAGTCACATAAGCACAGACAGCCACTTGTACACACACAGCACATATACACAGACAACCACATATGCACTCACACACAGTCGCATATACACACACAGCCACATAATTTGAAAACATTAATACACTACTCCCCTCCACATTGTTACTGACTCCTTGATGCACCCTGCTGCATGGTGTCTGCTGCTCTCTCACCAACCTACACAGTGACAGCTGTATCCCAGTGGCATGCGGTGAGGTCAGTGGCTGGTGAGGCACTGCTGCCATAATGTCCACTGAGTCCTGCCAATGACCCCTACCACTGCCAAGCTGATGCCTGCTACCACCCCCAAGCCAATGCCCACTACCACCGCTGCCACTAATGGCTGCTGCTCACGCCAATGTCCTACAAAATCACCACCATCAACCACCCCTGCCCCCTTCCGCTAATTCATATCTCAGTCCATTGCCGACACCGCCAATGCCCGCAGCCTGCCTATCATATTCTGTCCATGGCTACATGGTGTTGTGGTCTAGTTTGATCACAAGGAAGTAGGAAATGCAGGCAGCAGTGGCAGCCAGGGGCTGCCAGTGCCCGATTAAGCCTTGTGGGGGCCATAGGGCAACTAAAATTGGTGCAACCTCCCCCTTGCTGTGTTTATCATGCCCCTGCATAATAGTAATATAATAATAAATAAACATGACAGGCATGATTTGCAGTGTAAATTGGGGCAGTGGGACCATGGAGGGTGGCTTCTATGCAGCCATATGCCATCTTGAAGTGCCAGGGTTCCAGACCAGCTAAAGCACCCCATCACAGTTGCTGCATTTCACTGGGCAGGGTAGGGCAAAGTGTGCACACACAAACACACATTGTAGAGGGCCATATGCTAGTGCATTACCTGTCAGTGCCTCGACAGGTATTTGGTTGTGATGGGGAGGATCATGCACTTGGCCACCATCTTCATTCTGCCAGAGATGCAGTCAGCAGCCCATTCACCTTGCAGCAGCTTTGGCTGGAAGAGTATGGAGCGGAGTGCCCAGGAATGCAAGTAGATTGCCTAGCACATTCATCTCCGCATGACCTGCTTAAAATCCAGCACTGGTGCTGCTGTCGGAGTCTGGTGCTGAGAGTCGGACTCCTGACTACCCGCTGTCTATGATCCCCAGCCACCTGCTGCAGATCGGGGAGTCGGTCAGAATGTGATTATTGACAGCAGCTGTGCATTACTGGGGGGTGGGCTGGGGGATGGGCAGGGCATTTTAATATGCCCCACTGCCCAATCACATAAGAATCAGTGATGGGGGCGTGCTTGCATATGGACTAACATAACCATAACAAGGGTTTTTGGTGCCCAAGGCAAGATGAAAAAAGAGAGAGGAGAGGGAGAGGAGAAGAAGAGAGGGGAGAGGAGAAAAGAGAGAGGGTGGAGAAGTAGAGAGGGATGGAGGAGGAGGTGAGAAAGAGGGAGGGAGAAGAAAGAGGGAGGGAGAGAGGAGGAGAAGGAGGAAGAAAAGAGAGAGGAGAGGAAGAGATGGTAAATGAGAGATGGTAAGGAGAAAAAAAAAGAGAAGGAGGAAGAAGGAGGAGGAGAAGAAGAAGAAAAGAGCGAGGGAGGGAGAATAAGAAAAGAGCAATGCAGGGAGAAGGAGAAGGAGAGAAGGAGGGAGTAGGATAAGAAGGTGAGAGGTAGGGAGGGTAGTAGGACAAGAAAGAGAGTGAGGAGGAGAGGGGGACAAGGAGGAGAAGAAGAGAGAGGAGAGAAGGAGGGATGCGGAGAAGAAAGAAGGAGAAAGAGTGTGGGAGGAGTAAAAGAAGAAAGAGGGAAGGAGGAAGGAGGAGGAGGAGAAGAAGAAGGGGGGAGAATGGGAGGAGGAGAACAAGAAAGAGAGTAAGGGAGGGAGAAAGAGAGGGAGGGAAGAGGATACGAAGGTGAGAGGGAGGGAGGGTAGTAGGACAAATAACGGTGAGGAGGAGGAGAGAAAGAGAGGGGAGTGGAGCAGAAAAGGGAGAGGGGGATAAGAGTAGGAAAAGAAGAGAGAGGGAGGGACAGGGTGATGGAGGATGAAAAGAGAGAGAGGGTGGGAGTGAGGGAGGACTAAAAGAAGAAAGAGAAAAGTAGAGAGGAGGAAGGGAGGAGGAGGAGAAGAAGAGGAGAGGGGAAAAGGTAGGGTGGGAGGAGTATGAGGAGAATAAGAAGAAAAAGGGAGAGAGAGAGAGAGAGAGAGAGAGAGAGAGAGGAGGAGTGAGGATTAAGAGAAGAAAGAGAGAGAGAGGAGGAGATGAGGAGAAGAAGAGAAAAGAGAGGAGAATAGAAAGACAGGGAGGAGGAGAGAGAGAGAGGGAGGAGTAAAAGAGTCATAAAAATATATCACATTTATTAATAAATCACAGTTAGATTAATCAATAAAAATATGAGTAGATACTCAATATAAATATATACAAAAGAATATTAGCTGTATGGTTACCATGATCGGAGAGTCAGAGAGTGTATGGAAGCAGTAGCTCTCTCTGTTATTAATAACCGGGATGGTGCCAATGGAATGTGCACCTTTTGCGCAGATCCACCGCCGGGTCAGCTGCGCGTGGCTCCCCGAAGCTAAAGGGTCCTATGAATTCCAACCTGCATCCACAAAGTCAGCAGCAGGGAGCTACAAGGGGACATACTCTGGGGTAAGTGGTGTACAGTGTGTCATACACAGGGGGTAGGAGTGCACATAGTGTCATACACACAGGGGTAGAGGATAAAGGATGCCATATACTGGGGATGGAAGCACAAGGTGTAATGCACACATACAAAAGGGTAGAGGGGTACAGGGTGTCACACACAGAGAGAGTTAGGGAGATACAGGGTATCACAAACACACGCAGGTATAGAGAGGACAGAGCGTCATGCACACACAGGGGTAGAGGGGTACAGGGTGTCACATAGGTAGGAAGATACTGGATGTCACACACAGTGGTAGGTTACAAGGTGTAACAATCACACAGGGGTAGGGGGATACAGTGTTTCACACACACAGAGGTAGGGGGATACAGAGTATCACACAAACACAGGGGTTGGGGGGTTACAGAGTGTCACACACACACAGGTAGGGGGGTAAAGGGTGTCACAAACACACACAGGTAAGGGAGTACAGGGTGACTCACACACACACGGGTAGGTGGGTACAAGGTGTCACACACACACGGGTAGGAGGGTACAGTGCTCCTCGGGCACTCACCACTCTGAGCTCCAATCCTCCTCAGGTGAGCTGCAGTGGGAGAGGGAGGCCCATGCAACAGGCCTCCAGCAGCTATTGGTGAGACCGGAGGCAGGGTGATGTTCACGCAGAACATGGAGCTATTCAAGCTGCTATGCAGCCACATGGTGCCACCCCAGCCGGTAATATCCGCAGTGTGAGGCCAGGTGCATAGCCGAGATTACACCACAGGGAACTGAGCTGTGCCACAGGAGGCCGAGTTCTGCTTCTCCTAAACAACCCCCAAAAGAAACAGTCCTGCCTGCCATGGGACACACAGGGGCAGGTCTGGTGAGCCGGAAAGCTGAAAACCTCATCAAGACCACAGGAGCCCGGTGCCCTCCACCCTCTAGCAGCCTGTAGTAAGGAGCCCCGGTGCCCTCCCTCCTCTAGCAGCCACTAGTAAGGAGCCCCCCTCTTCTGGACCTGTCATAGCACCCAGGGCACGCACCATTCTCGCCCCACCCTCGTTACACCACTGCTGACAGTTTGCCCCCGTCAAAGCGACACTTCTACAGGTGATGCTTATAGGTTTTTTTTATGGATTATTACTGCCCGATGCTTGGCCCCGCCTGCCACTTCCAGCCCTTTATCATTGACAGCGTGAGGCACCTAAAGCAGTGCCTCCAAAACACATTTACTGTAAAACAGTTTTTACTGGGTAAAAAATGGATAAAATAATACAAAGGCTAAAGTATAAACTTATGACGCAGAATATGTGTCATAAGTATCTTTTTTGTATTATTTTAATCATTAATGACAGGGGAGGCACTGCCTTTCATGACTGCACGTACCTGCTATATCCTCTGCTCTGCATGCCTGCACACTCTGCAGACAGCTCCTCAGTCAGGCTCTGTCATGTTGCGGTCAGAAGTCACGTGACGTCCGGGACCAGAGCACTGACATCAGGTAACAGGAGGACAGAGGAGCATGTGCACTGATACTTATGTCAGCTCCCGAGTCCTCTGCAGAATGGGATGGGTATGGGTGGAACGGAAGACAACGGAGGAGGTACTCCCTTTATGGCTGGAGCCTGCGGCAACCGGCTCCATTGTCTCCGGCAGTTCCGCCACTTGGTCAACAGTCATAAGGTCAACATTGTCTAGGTCAAAAACAAATGGTCGACATGCACAAGGTCAACATGTGAAAGTGGACACAATACAAAACAGTTGACATGATTGAGACTTGAAAAGGTCGACATTAGTTTTTCATGTTTTTTTGGTGTCAGATTTTAGCTTCCAGCACACGGAACCACAATTAGTGTACAGTACTACGCCCCCTTGCATGGCTCACTTTGCTTGCCATGCTTCAGGCAAGGCTACCATTCTCAATTGTAGTCCACGTGGATTGTACAATGGATTGTACAGTATGAAAAAGTAAAAGAGTGGAAAAAAAATCCAAAAATCTCATGTTGACATTTTAAATCTGTCAATCTTTTCTCCATGTCGACCATAGACATGTTGGCTATTTTGTGTTGACATTTTGACTGCCAACCTATCATCTGGATATCATCTAAATCTGCTTTCCATTACCTATATGTTCACCTTGTCTGAGGCAGGTTTAATCTCATAGCCGACAGCAAATATTTATTTTTACCTTAGTCAATGCTCAAATCAATAGGAGACAAATGTAGTGGACCTTGCTATGCACTTAAACTGATAACAGATTGTGCACAGTATAATATGTATAGCATTAAACAATTTGCGTTGTCAATAAAATGAATTCTATCCAAGAAGTTGAAAATTCATTTAGTGTGCAAATATTTTTGCAATATATCAGAAACTATGATGATGCACTACATTCACTACATTACACTTGTTTGTGTGATTCTCTTATTGTCTGCTACTATATTTCTACACCAAGTTTGGAAAATAAATTATGAGCACATGTCCATAATCCCTGGCCATCAGAAAATGTTAGTGTTTCAATGGGGTAACAATTATCCAAGTCATTATTTCAGTAATTAAGAAAAGAACATTTTAATTATGCAACTATTCCTGGATATGCATGTGTGACAAAGCTACACAGGGTTGATCTGCCAAACAGATGGCTTCCTTCAAAATAAAATATGTCAGTAAAATTTTCCCCATACCAATTTGTTTTCATTTTAAAGTCTGTTTTAAATCACTCACTTACCTACAGAACGACAATCCCACTTCACCTCAGCTAATTTCTTGAGGAACTTTAGATAAGCTGCATAAATCCTGCTGTAGAACTCAGTCCTATTCTGAATTATTAAAAATTACATTCAGAGTTTTAATTAGATTATTAGAATAAGCCACTCAGTTCTCTTATTACAGAGCAATACAATTCAGGTTTAGCTTTACAAAGCACCTATATTCATGTATTAAACAGGGACAAATTTATACCTGAAGCTTTGAATGCACAGAATCATTGATACTTTGGGGTAAATTCAATTATCCGTGGAGTTTAACAGGTGGCTAAAACTCTTGTTTTAACAATTACTAGCCAATTTCCTTGCACTATAAACCTGTGACTAACAAACATTAACCCACAGATTCCAGGTTAAGTGCCCAGAATCGATGAGTTACAATGCATGGTAAGCCCCAGAGCGTGAACTTAATGCAGATTTTTTTTCTTTTATTTCCTGAGGCTGCAAGGAAAAGCCCATATTAAGTGCAGACTCTGGGGCTAAATGCCCTTTATGCATTACCTATTATGACAATCATAAATTGCTAAAATTAAAAACACAGGACAAATCTTTAAGGCAATTGCAGCCTTATTTGTAAATAAATGCATTTATGTGCCTACAGTAAAGGTGCATACACATGGTGCAATGTAACCTTACGATTTTGACTATATAGTCAAAATCGTAAGGAAAGTTAGGGCAAATTGCACTGTGTGTACACAGCTTGGGATACCGATGCTCCTTCCCGTGGGGTCGGTATCGCAAGAAAAGATAGACTAGTACATACTATAGTCAAAATTGGCACTTAGTCAAGATCTCACATAGTCAAAATTTCAAGTAAAGATAGTCAATATCAGTATTCAATATCTCATTGTGTGTATGCACCTTAACAGTATTGGGCTGTATGCTATATGCCTGGTACTGAAACCATCCTGGACATCACAGGATATTTTTATGTTAATATATGTGTTCAATCCACATTTCCACTGACATCTTTTTGCCAAGCCATTTTTTGGGGAGGGATTTATGTTATGAACTCATATGTGAAGCTACCACATACAGGTAGATGATTACTTTAACTTGTTCCTTAGGAAGAACAAGAAAAATAATGTATTTATACTAGAGTTACAGCAACAGTTTTTCACTCTTCATTTAGACATGTCACAATCTAGGTTTAAGCCATATTAATCCATACATTTCCCTTAACATATGCCCTTCCTTCCGCCATAGATATTATTTACACTTATATATTTATCTCAATGTCACATTACACGTCCCTTTCAGAATTAAAAGTGCCTTGTTATCTAAACAAACTTTACTATTCTTGGCAACAATTTTAAAAAATGGATGTTTATCCTACATCTCAAACAATTACATACTGTACTGAAGATTGTCAACAGAATGTTTATTCTGTTAATAATATTAATGAATCAAACTAAAATTAATTTTTTGCTAAGTGCTAAGAAATACTTTAAAGACGTTTATAATTCTTGAATTTATCATGCATTGTCTTGCTATGGTGAACAACTAATAATTTCTGTGTTTATTGCAAACTTGATGTACTGTGGTATTGTCGAACACCTGTCAGGTGGCCTTCAGTTGTGGATTTATTACCAATTTGAAATCAATGATTTAGTTGAAATTCTCATTAATCATTCTAACAATTACAGTTCCTGAATTATAAATGTATCTGCACAATTTCTGCTCTCTTATTAGTGAGAATTAATAGACAATAAGTTTGCGGTTTATCAATGTCTATTATATAGAAAGCTCCCAACAACTAATTGATTTTAAAATTAATGTGATCGTCTAAAACTAAATATGATTAAAGAGATTGTAAAAAACATTTTCTAGGAAAGAGTTCTTTGTTGCCAAAGTAATACTAATCATGAATACTATTTACGCTGGTTGATTATCTAATGTCATAGATCTTCTGTAATGGTATATGCAAGACTCTTAGTTTACACTGACTTTTCTTTTTTTTCACATTTTTTTTATTGGCATAAATGCATATTCGTAAACAATTTTACAATAAATGTGTTATAATGTTACAATAAACATACATATACAAGTACATAATATATTAACTTTGGCATAAATGATAATATTGATATACTAAAGAACTGAAAAATAAAATGGTGTTATAAATATAATAGTTAAAATTGTAAATGCATCTGTGTTTAAAGTGATTAAATAAACAAGATGAGAAAACCAAGTTTCAGAATCATATAATGATAGGAAGGTACTGTAGGGACATATGGTTTTAATACCAGAGTGTGGACTGAAAGCATTTCTGAATATGTCCCTTAGTAGAGGTAGCTTGTGAGTCAATAAATCTTTCCCATACCTCAAAAAAATGTTTGTTATGTTTGTCTTTCTGGAGAGAATTTTTTTAACCAATCCATACGTATAATGAAAAAAACAATTCTCCCTAAACAAATGTAAATATTTGTTTGGCTCCATACCTGGAAGATGCTGTATCTTGCTGCTGCTGATACAGCCAGGAGTAATTTTTTCCCACCTTTATAAACTTTTTTGCCTTGCAGAAGTATCCCTAAGACAAACCATTCAGGGGACAAAACAACAAGATTAAGTTAAGTATCCTAAGCAACGCTCCAGACATGGATACAAAACCCCCAAAACTACAATAAACATGGACGTCTAGAAAGGCTGCTACAAAATGTCCCCCTTGCGTCAAAGGCATCATGCATCAAAAGCATGCCCTTTGACGTACAGTAAGAAGGACATTCACTAATACAGGTTGAGTCTCCCTTATCCAAAATGCTTGGGACCAGAGGTACTTTGGATATGGGATTTTTCCGTATTTTGGAATAATTGCATACCATAATGAGATATCATGGTGATGGGACCTAAATCTAAGCACAGAATGCATTTATGTTACATATACACCTTATACACACAGCCTGAAGGTCATTTTGGCCAATATTTTTTATAACTTTGTGCATTAAGCAAAGTGTGTCTACATTCACACAATTCATTTATGTTTCATATACACCTTATACACACAGCCTGAAGGTCATTTAATACAATATTTTTAATAACTTTGTGTATTAAACAAAGTTTGTGTACATTGAGACATCAAAAAACAAAGGTTTCACTATCTCACTCTCACTCAAAAAAGTCCGTATTTCGGAATATTCCGTATTTCGGAATATATGGATATGGGATACTCAACCTGTATCCTTTCTGGACTTCTCTGCTTACTGCAGTGGTGCCAAGCTGCTTGGTCAGGAACCCTTTGCTATTTATCACTAGCCCATGACAGCACCTATGTATAGAGAGAGGCTGATCACCCCGTCTTTGTATATTTATACTATATGCTTTTACTTGTAATAATTTGAAAAATGCTTTTATTGTAATAATTATATTAAATGTAATAAATTATTTTAACCACATCTAAATACTGTCCTGGTTATTAGGGTTATTTTGGTACTGTGAGAATATCCTGCTGGCTTTTAGTGCCAACCCTAACCACCTAACATTACCTGTTATTACAAGAGTAGACACACTGGGGTATATTTACTAACATTCGTAATTCTCCCGATTTGGTGGGAGAATAATCACGAATGACATCGAAAGTGTAAAACTGCAACTTTTTGAATTTATTACGACTAATTTACTAAGCTGTCGTATTCTGCATTTTCTTTTGTTCCGATGTCGATGTCATTCGTGTTTTTTTTTAGTTTTTTACGGCAGTGATTAGCAAAACACTGCCGACTTTTTCTAAATGAATCTCGGCCGTCTCTGTGTGATCCGTGCTGGGGTTCATTTTTTTTTTTTAAATAAGCACTGTAAAACTGTAAAAAAAATGGTGTGGGGTCCCCCCCTCCTAAGCATAACCAGCCTCGGGCTCTTTGAGCCGATCCTGGTTGCAGAAATATGGGGGGAAAAATGACAGGGGTTCCCCCATATTTAAGCAACCAGCATCGGGCTCTGCGCCTGGTCCTGGTTCCAAAAATACGGGGGACAAAAAGCATAGGGGTCCCCCGTATTTTTAAAACCAGCACCGGGCTCCACTAGCTGGACAGATAATGCCACAGCCGGGGGTCACTTTTATATAGTGCCCTGCGGCCGTGGCATCAAATATCCAACTAGTCACCCCTGGCCGGGGTACCCTGGGGGAGTGGGGACCCCTTCAATCAAGGGGTCCCCCTCCCAGCCACCCAAGGGCCAGGGGTGAAGCCCAAGGCTGTCCCCCCCATCCAATGGGCTGCGGATGGGGGGCTGATAGCCTTTTTGTAAAAGTGTAAGATATTGTTTTTAGTAGCAGTACTACAAGGCCCAGCAAGCCTCCCCCGCATGCTGGTACTTGGAGAACCACAAGTACCAGCATGCGGCGGAAAAACGGGCCTGCTGGTACCTGTACCTAAAAAAATACCCAAAAAAAGACAATACACACACACCTTGAAAGTAAAGTTTTATTACATCCATCCACACAAACATACATACATACTTACCTTATGTTCACACGCAGGTCGGTCCTCTTGTCCAGTAGAATCCATGGGGTACCTGTTGAATAAATTATACTCACCAGATCCAGGGTACCAGGCTCCTCGGATAATCCTTTTGTAATCCACGTACTTGATTAAAAAAATAAAACGGAGACCCGAGCCACGCACTGAAAGGGGCCCCATGTTTTCACATGGGTCCCCTTTCCCCGAATGCCAGAAACCCACTCTGACTTCTGTCTAAGTGGGTTTCTTCAGCCAATCAGGGAGCGCCACGTTGTGGCACCCTCCTGATCGGCTGTGTGCTCCTGTACTGACTGACAGGCGGCACACGGCAGTGTTACAATGTAGCGCCTATGCGCTCCATTGTAACCAATGGTGGGAACTTTCAGGTCAGCGGTGAGGTCACTTTCGATCAACCGCTGACCTGAAAGTTCCCACCATTGGTTACAATGGAGCGCATAGGCGCTACATTGTAACACTGCCGTGTGCAGCCTGTCAGACAGTACAGGAGCACACAGCCGATCAGGAGGGTGCTACAACGTGGCGCTCCCTGATTGGCTGAAGAAACCCACTTAGACATCAGTCAGAGTGGGTTTCTGGCATTCGGGGTAAGGGGTCCCATGTGAAAACATGGGTCCCCTTTCAGTTCGTGGTCGGGTATCCGTTTTTTTATTTTTTCAAGTACGTGGATTACAAAAGGAGTTACCGAGGAGCCGAAAACACTGGATTATGTGAGTATAATTTTTTCTACAGGTACACCATGGATTCTACTGGAGAAGAGGACCGACCTGCGTGGGAACATAAGGTAAGTATGTGTATATGGAGGTGTGGATGGATGTATTAAAGTTATACTTTCAAGGTGTGTGTGTGTTGTCTTTATTGGGGTATTTTTTTAGTAGTAGTACTACAGGTACCAGCGGGCCCGT
Organism: Pseudophryne corroboree; assembly: GCF_028390025.1. NCBI lineage: Eukaryota > Metazoa > Chordata > Amphibia > Anura > Myobatrachidae > Pseudophryne > Pseudophryne corroboree. The sequence continues at coordinate 320,698,718 of NC_086451.1, forward strand.
TTTTCCGCCGCATGCTGGTACTTGTGGTTCTCCAAGTGCCAGCTTGCGGGGGAGGCTTGCTGGGCCTTGTAGTACTGCTACTAAAAACAATATCAATCACTTTTCACAAAGGCTATCAGCCCCCCATCCGCAGCCTATTGGATGGGGGGGGACAGCCTCGGGCTTCACCCCTGGCCCTTGGGTGGCTGGGGGGGGGACCCCTTGATTGAAGGGGTCCCCACTCCCCCAGGGTACCCCGGCCAGGGGTGACTAGTTGGATATTTGATGCCACGGCCGCAGGGCACTATATAAAAGTGACCCCCGGCTGTGGCATTATCTGTCCAGCTAGTGGAGCCCGGTGCTGGTTTTAAAAATACGGGGGACCCCTACGCTTTTTGTCCCCCGTATTTTTTGAACCAGGACCAGGCGCAGAGCCCGATGCTGGTTGCTTAAATATGGGGGAACCCCTGTCATTTTCTTTCCCATATTTCTGCAACCAGGATCGGCTCAAAGAGCCCGAGGCTGGTTATGCTTAGGAGGGGGGACCCCACGCAATTTTTTTTCAAAAAATTAACACTTTCCCACCCCTTCTTACTGATATACATGCACGGATCTCATGGATCCGTGCATGCCTATCCAATCACGGCTCAAAAAAGCAGGTCTGTTTTTTTTTAGCACTTTTTACGAGTTGTATTTTTTCACGGCAGTGTTTTTTTTTTTTTGGCTATGCACTTCTTAGTAAATGACCGAGATTCATACTTAAACAGCCGCGTTTTGACCGATGGTGTATTCATTCGTATTTTTTTTGATGGACTTCAAAAAAAATACGAATGCCCTCATCACTGCCGAGATTTGAGTTTAGTAAATGACCGAGATGACACTTTGAAGAAAAAACGGCATCTCGGTCAAAATCGGGACCTTAGTAAATATACCCCAATGTGACTGCTTGGTTGTGAATTGTTATCTCTGACTAAAGTTCTTGGAAAAAGTCAAGGCACAGGACCGTATAGAAGCAGCACTGCACACAGAAGAAGTCAGCATGTTCACTTTCCTCACAAACTTACTATAGAGCTCAACAGAGGTCACTGGAGAGCCATGATCTTCTACGATTACAAGAGTGGTCTATGATAGCAGGAGAGTTTTAATCGACCGCGATCTGCTTTTGGGAAGGAAGCACTGTCCTGTACCACTATCATTAAGTTGTTTGAAGAATTTCAGTGCAGAATATGGTCCCTGGAAGATGAGGCACTCTGCTGCTGACCTGTGTTTACCATTACTGAGGACAACATTGCTGTCATGTGGGCCTTAGTTGAGGTGTATGCTAGGGTGACTGTAGCCCAGTTATAGAAGGAGATATGCATCTCATCATGATCCATCCACTTGATACTCCACAAGAAGCTTGGTCTGAGCAAGTTTTCTGCATGTTGGGTGCACCACCAGCTGGCTCAAGAGCAGAAAGAGTCTTGGGTGATTTGGTGCCGCAACATGCTGGCCAGGTTTAATGGCTGTTACTCAAACTTTGTTGAAGAGATCATCAGTGGCGATGAATCCTGGATCTACAGTTTTAACCCAAAATCCAAACAGCAGTTGGCCCAATGAACCCCAGTGGGAAGTGCACTGCCAATGAAGTTCTGACATTTCCAGATGCCATCCAAGAACTCGCAATCGTGGTGCTTTTCTCCATTACAACAATGCGCTTGCCCATAAATCAAGGAAAGTGGTGGATTTTTTTGACCCATGAATTCATCCAGGGGCTTGGTCATCTGCAAATACAGTCTAGACTTGGCCCACTGTGACTTCTTTGTGTTCCCACAAATTAAGCATGTGTGGGATTCATTTTAATTCACCACAAGCTGCAGTGGAGGCCTTCATCCAGGATGAAGAAGACATACCTGCTTTGGACTGGCCCAGATGCTTTACCAAATGCTTTTAGTGCATGCAACTTTGAAATGACTCCTCTGGCAACTAAACTGAAAAAAATTAATGTTCACTTTGTAAATACAATACTTTTTGTGCATTCTGAAATTGACTGCACACCTCTCCTTTAGCTTAATTGACTGCTAACAGAAAATTAAACGTTGTGTATATGTGTGTCTGAGGACAGTTTGTAAGCTTCACAGACACAGGGACTGAATGACTGAAATATTCTCTTTGAAGGGTAACTTGCTTTACTCAAATACTGTTTAAGATTTTATATATATATATATATATATATATAGTGTTGAAGACCCGGCACTCCTCTCGCTCCCCAGCGTAACGGCAAAGTGCTCCCGTGCCCTCACCTCCTAGGACCTAGGTCCCATAAGCAGCAGTGGAAATAAGTGCGGCACTGGGAGTCTTGTAATTGAAGTGAAGCAAAGCCGTGTATTTATTGGATCTACGTTTCGGGGACGCAGCCCCTTCGTCAGGATAACCATTCAGTGCAAAAAACAGTGTTTAAATAGCAATTACATAAAGAGGTACTCACCGCCGCCGCCAGCCGCGCTGCCGCGGGTCCCGGTCCTGACGTCACTACGTCCACCGGAAGTGACGCGGCTCCGGTCCGTGCGGGTAGCGCACTGGGGCTGGAGAACAAGTAACCATAGGAACAAGTTATGGACAACAACAAATGTTAATGAAGTGCATCGTGCTAAACATCTATATAGAATCTGATAGTGAACATATCATACCAAATACCTAACTTGCGGCTCAACCACTGACAGAATAAACATGGGAAACAATACAATTTGTGAAACATTACAAATAAATATTAAGAAAGTGCATCGTGCTAATCTAATAGATAAAAACAGATGGTGAACACATGATAAATGCTATTTGTCTTGCGGCGTAACCACAGACAAAATAAAAAAATGTGAGACAATACAATATATGAAAACATTAAAAAACGAATATTACAATCACAGCCTGATATCAGTCCTGCTGAACGCAAGCTACTAAGAGAGCATTTTTAAGTGTATAAACCCATGTGGGTATTAGTTAATTAAATCTGTCTTGAATTGCTCAATCAAGTAATGTAGCAGCATAATGGGGGAGAGAATTCTATTCAGTGCATATCTAGATACATAATGCTAAACCAATGTCCATGTACACACTATATTAGATACACTGAGGCTAAAAGTTACGGATCCATGAACAATACAAATTTAAATTTAATAGAGAGGATATCAAGGAGAGGTCAAGGGGTAATGGTATCAATACAATGAACTGTATCAACCTCCACTGGTACCCATTACTCAAATGTTCTTATAAAAAACATTTAAGACTAAGAGCCTCATTTAGGCCCCGGGGGGACTGGGTATTAAGTGTGTGGATCCATTTTGCTTCGGCCTGTAACAACTTCCTCGAACGGTCACCACCTCGTAGAGATGGTGGGACTTGATCGATGATCTTGTACCGAAGAGTGGCCATACCGTGTTTTGCCACCGCAAAATGGCGTGCCACGGGTTGGTCACTGTCACCTTTTTTGATGGCCTCACGTATGGCATACCTGTGTTGTGCCATCCTTGTCTTGAAGGCACAATCGGTCTTGCCCACGTAGGCCAACCCACAAGGACAGGTGAGGAGATAGACAACGAATTTTGAATCACAGGACAAGGGATATCTGATGTTATATTTCCTCCCAGTATGTGGATGCTGAAAACTATCACCCTGTAACATATAGCCACAGGTGGTGCATCCACTGCATTTAAAGCATCCATTTCTACGTCTAAGAAAGTTTTTTGAATTGTTCCTATTGAACGTAGAGATGTCTGTTTTAACAACGAAATCTCTTATTTAAACACTGTTTTTTGCACTGAATGGTTATCCTGACGAAGGGGCTGCGTCCCCGAAACGTAGATCCAATAAATACACGGCTTTGCTTCACTTCAATTACAAGACTCCCAGTGCCGCACTTATTTCCACTGCTGCTTATGGGACCTAGGTCCTAGGAGGTGAGGGCACGGGAGCACTTTGCCGTTACGCTGGGGAGCGAGAGGAGTGCCGGGTCTTCAACACTATCTGTAAGCTGTGGCTTGATCTGCCGTTAAGCCTAAAGCATTTGTCCAAGGCACCCTCATCAACCCGTTTTACCCTACTCAGGAGGTACACCTGCACTGGCACTTTAATAGCACTTTCAGCAACTATTTCTTTTGCACATTGCACTTGTGCTGCACTTTCATCACTGCACGATGTCTAGTTCTGACGCAACAACATTGGAGGGAGCAACTCTGTTCTTACAATGTGACACCTATGACACACTCAGTTTCTCTGTAGCTGAAGCGGAGAACATCCTCCACAAAGAACCTTTGTTTGACACAGAGATTGGAACATCTAGTGAGGACATTTATAAAGATCTCCTTAAGCTACGCAAAAGGGAGATTGATTTTCTCTACCACGCCATGACACTGTCCGACTACTACAGGGCTAAGCAGATCCCTCGTGGATTCAGGATCCACAATATGCCGACTATTGGACGGTATGACGTTAACTTTTGCAAAAAATGGATCGCGGTGCTTAATAAGTGCTCTATGGATCTGCTACTACTAGTGATTGAGGAGTCCACTCGTGAGCTAAACATCACAAAAAACAAAATTGTTGCATTTGAGGTGGAACATAACCTTAAGTTAACACCAGCTCCGGAATGGCTCAGTAAACTGGCAGATGATGTTGAGATGTATAAAACGAACCTCATTAAGTTTAAAAAGCAAAAGAGAGTTCGGGTCCAGCAGGACTATGATCAACATAAAGTCTACTCTTGGCTGGGGAGTCAAGCCACCCAAGTACGAGGGACACAGCCACCTTTCAATAGACGGAGATTCCAATGTCCACAATATTCAAGCTCATCAGCGAGTGAGATGGAGGAAGGAATACAAAGCACCCCACAAGACAGAAGGGAGATCCCTTTAGGGGTTCGCAACCGAGCAATTATAGCCGGAAGAGAAGTGCCCCAACGAGGCGAGGGGGGCAAACAAAGAGGCAGAAGGGGCGGCAATGCAGGCTCCAAACCCCCGAAGGGAAGGCGCAACTAGTGTTTGACCTCTCCTCAAAGCATATCACTGAGATGGAGTCCAAAGTGTTAAGCAGAGGACTTTCTTTTATCCCGACATCCAAACCAGATCCGTTTCTACAGAAAGTCGAACAATACAAATTGATCAGATCTCTGAAGCTTAAGGAACATTTTGCGAAGGACAATGTGGGCACCCCAGTTGCAGGGACGTCCTCTCTTCCACCGCAGGTGAGGAAACTCACCAAATCTTCGTTTGAACCACATTCCTTGAACTCATCCATTAGAACGTTTAGCAGGATGATTGATTTACCTGAGTCTAGTAACAGTGCTAAAGTTTACCCAAATCTGGCCAAAGACGAATTTGATGCCCTTATCGACCTTGGTAAAAGGGAGGACATCATAATTCGTCAGGCAGACAAGGGAGGAGGCATTGTGGTGCTTGATACCAGTAAGTATAAGGCAGAATGCTCAAGGTTACTGGCAGATTGTTCCACATATACCAGGTTGTCTAGAGACCCTACCTGCCAGTTTAAAAAGGAATTGGACGACATGTTAAGACAGGCGGTGGAAATAGCTATTATCACTCCTAATGTAGCTAAGGCACTTTCTGTTGATTTCCCTGTAGTTCCCATTTTTTATGTGATTCTTAAGATTCACAAAGATGCTGTGAATCCCCCTGGCAGACCTATTATATCTGCCAGGGGTTCATTGTGTGAAGCTATTTCTATTTATTGTGACAGTTATCTACAACCCTGCATTCAGGATACACCCACGCATTTGAAGGATACATCATCACTTCTGCGCATCCTTGAGGGATTGGGCGTTTTACCTAAGAACATAGTCTTGGCATCTATTGATGTGACCAGTCTCTACACCTCTATCCCCCATGGGGCAGGTTTATCAGCGGTAGAACATCTTCTAATCAATAACCCTAAATATGCAGGTCCTGACATTAAATTTTTCTTGTCACTTCTGGAATTTACACTAACACACAACTACTTTCTACATGACAACCACTTCTACATACAGCGCACTGGCTGTGCCATGGGGAGTGCTGTAGCCCCGGCATTTGCCAATGCGTTTATGTGGGAAGTAGAAAGGGAGTTGTTTTTCCAGGATCTAGATATCTCATCTAAACTATGCCTCTATCAGAGATATATTGACGATGTACTCATCTTTTGGACGGGTGAGGAAAGTTATTTACATGAGATTATAGAACAGCACAATGTCACAGCCAGTCCCATCAAGTTCACCATGGAGTGTAATGCAAAGGTGATTAATTTCCTTGATGTGCGCATCTCACTGAGTGATGGAGCCATCAATACAGAATTATTTACAAAGGCCACAGACAGGAACAATATTTTAAGATTTGACAGTTTCCACCCCATATCCACCATCACAGGGCTTCCATATTCACAATTTTTAAGGGTATGTAGGATCAATAGCCAACAGGCAATTAGAGATGTACAACTGGAAGAGATGTTCTTAAAATTTAGGGAGAGGGGGTATCCAACAAGGCTGCTTGAACAAGCCAAACAAAAAGCTTTGAAGGTTACACGGCAACAACTATTGAAATCTAAGCCACATAAACAACTCAAAGGAAGGTTCCCATGGGTTACAAGATTTAACACTGAAAGCCCGCAGCTAATTTAACATACCAGGCAATTGTGGCCAATTTTAGCTTCGGATAGGGAACTGGGTGAAGTTTACCAGTCGAGACTACTGCCCAGTTTTTCCAGGGGGCGTAGTATAAGAGATTTCGTTGTTAAAACAGACATCTCTACGTTCAATAGGAACAATTCAAAAAACTTTCTTAGACGTAGAAATGGATGCTTTAAATGCAGTGGATGCACCACCTGTGGCTATATGTTACAGGGTGATAGTTTTCAGCATCCACATACTGGGAGGAAATATAACATCAGATATCCCTTGTCCTGTGATTCAAAATTCGTTGTCTATCTCCTCACCTGTCCTTGTGGGTTGGCCTACGTGGGCAAGACCGATTGTGCCTTCAAGACAAGGATGGCACAACACAGGTATGCCATACGTGAGGCCATCAAAAAAGGTGACAGTGACCAACCCGTGGCACGCCATTTTGCGGTGGCTAAACACGGTATGGCCACTCTTCGGTACAAGATCATCGATCAAGTCCCACCATCTCTACGAGGTGGTGACCGTTCGAGGAAGTTGTTACAGGCCGAAGCAAAATGGATCCACACACTTAATACCCAGTCCCCCCGGGGCCTAAATGAGGCTCTTAGTCTTAAATGTTTTTTATAAGAACATTTGAGTAATGGGTACCAGTGGAGGTTGATACAGTTCATTGTATTGATACCATTACCCCTTGACCTCTCCTTGATATCCTCTCTATTAAATTTAAATTTGTATTGTTCATGGATCCGTAACTTTTAGCCTCAGTGTATCTAATATAGTGTGTACATGGACATTGGTTTAGCATTATGTATCTAGATATTGTAACACTGTAGGGGTGCAAGGCGCCTTTTCCTGGGGAATATGGCCGCACGCAGCAGCTGAGGAACAACACAAGTCCAGTTTCTGGTACAACTGACCCCGGCCAGTTTTATTGAAACAGAAAATAAAACAAAACCCAAAAATAAAAATACCTTGCCTGTCCGGCACTAACTAAACATAAGATATTCCTAACTGTCACTAAACAAAACACAGAGTTCTTCAGTACATACTGTATAGCTTACTTGCATCAGAAAGCGTGTCTCTCACACACAGATCCTCCAGCCTTCCCAGGCAGTCTGCCCATACTAATCAGGTTAGAAGCACTATAACACTCTTACACAGCTGAAACCCTGATTAGCCCTCTGTGAGGCCAAAGACCCGAACTGGGCCCAATGTCTAGAACTCGCCTTATCTCTCTCTCAGAGCCTTTACCCAGCTTTTACAGCAAACTGAAAAGGTTCAGACAAAACAAAAAGCATTTTCCTAGAAGTTAACATTTTCTAAAACATGTAAGACAAGAACCTGGGACAAATATACCTGCCCTCAAACACTATCCCAGTGTTCTTGTCACATATCCCCCTCCCCTGTTTCGACCTAGGGGCCGGAACACTTGTAGCCCCCAAACAGAAGATGCGAGACAATGCATCTGCGTTGGCCAATTGTGTTCCCGGTCTATGTTCGACAGTAAACTTAAAGTCCTGCAACGCTAGAAACCATCTAGTTACACGAGCATTCTTGCCTCTATTTACATACATCCATTTTAAAGGGGCATGGTCTGTCACTAGTCTGAATTGTCTACCCAAGAGGTAATACCTCAAGGTATCTAGTGCCCACTTAATGGCCAAAGCCTCCTTTTCCACAATGGCATACCTTTTTTCATGCTCATTGAGTTTCCTACTCAAATAAATGATAGGGTGTTCGTCCCCATCTCTGGTTTGGGACAGCACAGCACCTATCCCTACCTCTGAGGCATCTGTCTGTACCACAAATTCTTTTGAAAAATCTGGTGTTATCAACACCGGTTGTGAACACAAAGCCACTTTTAACGCTTGGAACGCCTTTTCTGCATCAGGGTTCCATTTCACCACATTTGACTGCTTCCCTTTGGTAAGGTCTGACAACGGCACCGCTGTGGTCGCAAAATTAGGAATAAACCGTCTATAGTACCCAGTAATTCCCAAAAAAAGCCCTTACCTGTTTTTTATTCACTGGACGAGGCCAGTTTTGAATAGCATCAACTTTATTCAATTGGGGCCTAATCAGACCTCTGCCTATGGTGAAGCCCAAGTATTTGACCTCCTCCATTGCGAGGCAGCACTTTTTTGGGTTAGCAGTTAACCCTGCCTCTCTGATTGAGTCCAGTACTGCTTGTACTTTAACCAAATGGGACCCCCAGTCTGTACTGTGAATTACCACATCATCCAAATAGGCAGCTGCATATTTTCTATGGGGCCTCAAAATTTTATCCATCGCCCGTTGAAAGGTTGCTGGAGCCCCATGCAACCCAAAGGGTAACATCTTATACTGGTACAGCCCCTCCGGAACCGAAAAGGCTGTTTTTTCTTTGGCGCTATCAGATAAAGGTATTTGCCAGTAACCTTTGGTCAGGTCCAATGTGGTGAGAAACCTGGCTGTTCCCAGCCTTTCTACAAGCTCATCCACACGGGGCATGGGGTATGCGTCAAACTTGGACACCTCATTTAACTTACGAAAGTCATTACAGAAGCGTATGCTACCGTCGGGCTTCGGGATGAGCACTATGGGACTGGACCACTCACTGTTAGACTCCTCTATGACTCCCAGTTCTAACATGGTTTTAACTTCCTTAGAAATAGCTTCTCGCTGAGCTTCAGGAATCCTATATGGCTTTAAATGAACCCTGACCCCTGGTTCTGTGACAATGTCATGTTTTATTATGGTCGTTCGGCCAGGCAGCTCTGAAAATACCTCCCTATTTTGGATGAGAAATTCTTTAACCTGATTGTTCTGATCAGCTGATAATGTCTCTGACACCTTCACTGCGGGAAGCAACCGGGGTGAAGACACCGAAGGGCAAGGCTCCGCTGACAGAGACAACCTATCTTTCCAGGGTTTGATTAAGTTAACATGGTAGATCTGTTCGGGTTTTCTCTTTCCCGGCTGGTATACTTTGTAATTAACCTCATTCACTTTTTCCCTAATCTCAAATGGACCCTGCCATTTAGCTAGGAATTTGCTTTCCACAGTGGGTACCAAAACAAGAACTCTATCGCCAGGAGCAAATTCCCGTATCTTGGCACTCCGGTTATAGACCCTCTGTTGAGCACTTTGGGCCTGTTCCATGTGCTCTCTGACAACAGGTACCACGGCTGCAATCCTATCCTGCATTTGTGTTACATGCTCAATAACGCTTCTATAAGGAGTGGGCTGTCCTTCCCACGTCTCTTTGGCAATATCCAACAGCCCTCTGGGGTGTCTACCATATAACAAATCAAATGGAGAAAACCCCGTAGAGGACTGAGGAACTTCTCTGATGGCCATTAACAAGTAGGGCAACAAACAATCCCAGTTTTTCCCATCTCTCTCAACAACCTTTTTTAACATACTTTTTAATGTTTTATTAAACCTTTCCACCAACCCGTCAGTTTGGGGATGGTAGATGGACGTCCTGAGGTGAGTGACCTTAAATAACTTGCACAACTCTTTCATGATCCTTGACATAAATGGAGTACCTTGGTCAGTCAAAATTTCTTTTGGTATTCCCACTCTACTAAATACCTGCACCAGCTCCCTAGCTATCGCCTTGGTTGTGATAGTGCGTAAAGGGACAGCCTCAGGATATCGAGTGGCATAGTCCATAATTACCAGGATATACTGATGGCCCCGAGCAGACTTTAACAAGGGCCCCACGAGATCCATGGCTATTCTGTCAAACGGGACCTCTATAATAGGCATGGGAACTAGTGGGCTCCTGAAATGGGGTCTAGGGGCATGATACTGGCATTCAGGACAGGAAGAACAATATTCAGACACTTCTTTATAAACCCCTGGCCAAAAGAACCTTTGTAAAACTCTTTCAGTGGTTTTTTCTGCCCCTAAATGTCCTGCGGTAACGTGACTATGAGCTAAATCTAGTACCGTTCTCCGATAAGGCTGGGGAACTACCAGCTGTTCCACCACATCCTCACCCCTTTTGACAATGTGGTACAAGAGCTCATTACAGATGGCCATGTGGGGATACGTAACCCTGTCACCTGGTACCACAGGTTCCCCATTAACAATCTTAACATTCTCTCTAGCCTTTATTAAGGTAGGATCCTTTAACTGTTCAGACGCAAACAGATCCTTCTTTACCTCCAGGTCAGGCACGCTTTCAGTTCTAACTACTATGTCTCTGTTCCCGGCAAGAGGGTCCTCACTGGACTCCCCATCTGTCACTTCCCCAGCCAAACTAGCAAAAGGCAAAGGGCCAGAAAGTTCCGAAGACCCACGTACATCCATAAAATCACCGGTATTATCAACTGGCTTTTTACTTCTCACATCTGTTGATAACCGTGATTCCCACAGTTTCCAAAAATGAGGAAAATCCCTCCCTATTATGGCCTCATGCACCAAGGTAGGGACCAGTCCCACTTTAACCATTGCTGACCCACAACAAGTTTCTATATTCACCTCAGCAGTGGCATAATGTTGGGTATCCCCATGTATGCAAGTTACCCCAATAGGTATTTGCTGGACCTTTAAGGGGTTCACTAACCCAGCTTTCACGAGGGTAACTAAACTTCCTGAATCTAGCAAGGCCTCTACCCGGTTACCCTCTAAGAACACATCACACATTTGTTTTTCCAGCTCAGGTGAAGGTACCACAGTACAGGCTAACCTAGCAAAGAAAGACATTCTGCGACATTCAAAGGCAGCATCACATTGCATGGGTTCTTGCGTGACTGGGCAATTGGCAATAACATGACCTGGCATACCACACCTAAAACATTTAACCACACGATTATCAACCCGTTTGGGCAGCATAGACCGTTCTAGCCCCATTGGCCTGTCTCCAGGGCCAGTGTTTACAGTCTCTCCAGCCCTGCGTTCTCTTAACCGCCCAGCAACGTTTTCCCACGGAACAGTCTTACCAGTCTTTACTGAAGGGCGCTGTCGAGGATCTATGGGTTGCTGGGTGGTCATCAGTAGTTCCTCTGCTGCCAAATACCTCTCTACCATGTCCACTAATTGGTCAGCAGTACCCGGGTTTCCATGGCTCACCCACTTGCGCAGGACCATGGGCAAAGATCTCAAGTAGCGGTCCATGACGACTCTTTCCACCATCTGGGGACCAGTTAATGTCTCTGGCTGTAGCCATTTTTTTGTTAGCTGAATAAGGTCGTGCATCTGGGAGCGCGGAGGCTTCTCCATGGCGTACAGCCAACGGTGCACCCGTTGTGCTCGTACTGACAGCGTGACTCCCAGGCGGGTCAGGATCTCAGTCTTTAGTTTATCATAGTCCCGAGCCTCAGCAGGGCTTAAATCAAAGTAAGCTTTTTGGGGCTCACCTGACAGGAAAGGTGCCAGCAGACTGGCCCACTGTGCTTTTGGCCAGTTCTCACGCTCTGCAGTCCTTTCAAACGTGGTCAAGTAGGCCTCCACATCATCAGCCTCTGTCATTTTCTGCAGGAAGTGACTGGCCCGTATAGAACTAGAGCTGGTCGGAGCACTGACGGCCACATCTCCAATCCGGGCTGCAAGGCTCTGCACCACTTCTGTTAAGGCCTGTCTATCCTGACGCTGTTGCCTGTAAAGTTCATCAACAACTGCCTGCTGTTGTCTCTTATTTTCCTCCATTGCCACCTGCTGCTGTCTTATATTTTCCTCCATTGCCACCTGCTGCTGTCTGTTGGCCTCCTGCTGTAGTCTCCAATTTTCTTCCATTGCCACCTGCTGCTGTCGGTTGGCCTCCTGCTGAGCCGCTGTAGCTTGCAGCAAGGCTTTAAGCAGATCCTCCATGTCGACAGATTTTTCAGGCGGCTTTGTAGCTGCTTTCACCCAGGACATATCAAACCCTCAGGGGTGAGTCTCAGTAACTTCACACTGGGCTGTATCTGCATAAACCACCGTTTTCTGCAGGCCTCACAAAGCTGCTGCTTTCACTTATGCGCAGAACGGTGTGCTCGCATTCTCCACCAAGTTGTAACACTGTAGGGGTGCAAGGCGCCTTTTCCTGGGGAATATGGCCGCACGCAGCAGCTGAGGAACAACACAAGTCCAGTTTCTGGTACAACTGACCCCGGCCAGTTTTATTGAAACAGAAAATAAAACAAAACCCAAAAATAAAAATACCTTGCCTGTCCGGCACTAACTAAACATAAGATATTCCTAACTGTCACTAAACAAAACACAGAGTTCTTCAGTACATACTGTATAGCTTACTTGCATCAGAAAGCGTGTCTCTCACACACAGATCCTCCAGCCTTCCCAGGCAGTCTGCCCATACTAATCAGGTTAGAAGCACTATAACACTCTTACACAGCTGAAACCCTGATTAGCCCTCTGTGAGGCCAAAGACCCGAACTGGGCCCAATGTCTAGAACTCGCCTTATCTCTCTCTCAGAGCCTTTACCCAGCTTTTACAGCAAACTGAAAAGGTTCAGACAAAACAAAAAGCATTTTCCTAGAAGTTAACATTTTCTAAAACATGTAAGACAAGAACCTGGGACAAATATACCTGCCCTCAAACACTATCCCAGTGTTCTTGTCACAATATGCACTGAATAGAATTCTCTCCCCCATTATGCTGCTACATTACTTGATTGAGCAATTCAAGACAGATTTAATTAACTAATACCCACATGGGTTTATACACTTAAAAATGCTCTCTTAGTAGCTTGCGTTCAGCAGGACTGATATCAGGCTGTGATTGTAATATTCGTTTTTTAATGTTTTCATATATTGTATTGTCTCACATTTTTTTATTTTGTCTGTGGTTACGCCGCAAGACAAATAGCATTTATCATGTGTTCACCATCTGTTTTTATCTATTAGATTAGCACGATGCACTTTCTTAATATTTGTTTGTAATGTTTCACAAATTGTATTGTTTCCCATGTTTATTCTGTCAGTGGTTGAGCCGCAAGTTAGGTATTTGGTATGATATGTTCACTATCAGATTCTATATAGATGTTTAGCACGATGCACTTCATTAACATTTGTTGTTGTCCATAACTTGTTCCTATGGTTACTTGTTCTCCAGCCCCAGTGCGCTACCCGCACGGACCGGAGCCGCGTCACTTCCGGTGGACGTAGTGACGTCAGGACCGGGACCCGCGGCAGCGCGGCTGGCGGCGGCGGTGAGTACCTCTTTATGTAATTGCTATTTAAACACTGTTTTTTGCACTGAATGGTTATCCTGACGAAGGGGCTGCGTCCCCGAAACGTAGATCCAATAAATACACGGCTTTGCTTCACTTCAATTACAAGACTCCCAGTGCCGCACTTATTTCCACTGCTATATATATATATATATATATATATAGCGTTAATGCAGTTAATGCAGTCCCCTGGGTGTAGCTATGTAAACTCAACCACCCTCCAGGGACCAGGCGGCACTCCACGGATTTTTTTGAGGAAAAATAGCTTTTATATATAAAGTCAAAAGTTCAATACATAGTGCAAAAACAAACCGACGTTTCAACGCCTCACAGGCGTTTTTTTCAAGGTGCACAGTGCTAAAGGGATAAAGAAAAACAAACCAAAGAACAGAAACCACAAGTGTACTCACCTAAATAGCCACCTCGTGTAAGGTCTCACCTCTTCCCGCTTCCGGACGCCAGTGGCGAGCCACACACGCGCTTCGGGGCTGAAGCAGCGGCGCCCGTCAGTGACGTCATACCGTTGCCAAGTGACCAGACGCGATGTGCACTCTAGCCGCGGCTCCAGGAAGCTAAACAGAGAAGGGGGACAATTACATTTACATTGGATAGAAAGTGCATAAGTGCTTCAAACTAAGAGAGATAATAAAAGATTATAAAAGATTAAAAACAGGAGACACAGGAGAATGAACGGTTAAAGCATGCAGCAATACGGGTAGACACAATGTAATCAATTGAAAACAATAATCATCCATAAAAGGTTTATCCTCATCACCATTATAGGAACGGACACTAACACCCTTCAGAATAGGCACAAACACCAGAGATAAGATGTTCACAGTGCATAATACAGATTAAGAATCACATCCATTTTAGAATTATCACTAGGCCCAGGACTATTAGAAAAAATATACACATAATTAAGGTTTATAAAAAAACATTCCAGGGCATTTGCTCATTGAGACCGTGCGGGGTAAGTGAATTCAAGATAAAAATCCATCTGGCTTCTTTTTGTGCCAGTGCTTTTGCTCTATCACCCCCACGTGTCAATACCGGTACATGGTCCAGAATTTTATATCTCAAGTCAGATAGTTTATGATTCGCCATTTTAAAATGGCGGGCGACCAGTTGGTCTCTTTTCTTTCCATCCAGGGCCCCCCTGATCGCAGAGCGATGTAAGGCCATGCGCTCCCTAAATGTCCTTATAGTCTGGCCTACATATACAAGTCCGCATGGACAAAATATAACGTAAATTACAAACTGGGTTGTACAGGTCACATAATGTTGAATCCGATGAGATCTCCGGATGATTGGGTGTGAAAAAGTGGGCCCCGTTTCCATGTAGCAACATGTATCACATGATAAACATTTAAAACATCCTTTGGTGTTAATAGTCATTCGTTTAGGGGTCACATCGGTTTTTACCAGTAGGTCCCGGAGATTCCTTCCCCTTTTATAACTTGGCATGATGGTCTTATTCTTAAAACATGGTAAGTCCCTATCAGAGGTGACAATAGGCCATAGGGCCTTAGTTGCTCTGGGGAGGACCCCACTGGCAGTGGTGTATTCAGTAACAAATGGAATCTTATTGGACATTTGTTTCGTGCATGGATTCAGAAGTTGGTCCCTGGGGATCCCCATCACCTCATCTTTGAGCCTTATCAGATTCTTTCTATCATATCCTCGTGCCAGGAATTTCTGTACTACCTCATCTAAGGCCGACTCCAATTTAGATCTATCATTAGTAATGCGTGCTGCTCTTATACGTTGTGATTTTGGAAGGCCCCTTTTTAAAGAGGGTGGATGGAAACTACTGTGTATTAACAGAGTATTTTGATCTGTTGGTTTATAAAACACTCCCGTAGTGATGCCATTATGTTCAATACCAATCACCACATCCAAATAATTGATGCTCTTGGAACTAAAACAAGCTGTTAGTTTGACAGGTGTATCACTATTGTTAATTGATTCAATTAAAGACTCTAGTGCCGCTTGTGTGCCCCCCCAAAACAGAATCAAATCATCGATATAACGTCGGTATAAAATAATATTAGACGTTATCACAGGGCATGAAAAAAAAGAAAGCATGTTCTTGTGAAAACATATACACATTGGCGTACATGGGGGCTACCGGTGATCCCATCGCACACCCAGTGAGCTGTAAATAATAATCACCATTGTGAATAAAATAATTGTGAGTCAAAATAAATTCCAAAAGTTGTATAAACAAAGAAATATCCATTTGTTCAAAGTGATTAGTATAAAGAAATTCCTTAACTGCCCTTAACCCAGCTTCGTGTGGAATAATGGTGTATAGACTTTTTACGTCCATAGTGCACATAATCATATCTGATGGTACATGTGTTAACCCATCCAATAAATTAAGTAAATGTGTGGTGTCTTTCAAAAAAGTGTCCTGTGACATAACCAATGGTTGTAATAATCTATCAAGATACTGTGAAACTGGTTGGGTCAGTGATCCTCTGGCCGAAATAATCGGCCTGCCTGGGAGGGATACAGGATCCTTGTGCACTTTCGGCAATGTATATAACACAGGGGTAATCGGAGCCACCTGTGTTAGTGATGTTCTCAGATGTGTGTCAATAAGACCATTCCTTTCCGCTGTCATCAAAATGGTATCCAGTTGTTTCTTGTAACGGTCAGTGGGGTTATTGTGTAACTTTTTATACGTCGCAGTATCTGATAGCTGTTTATCAATTGCAGCAATATACTCGGACTTGTTCTGGACCACAATTGCCCCGCCCTTATCCGCCGGGCGGATGGTAATATCAGAATAAGATTGGAGATCTCTGATGGCTTGAATTTCCTGCTCAGTGATATTTTTAAAGATTTTGGGTTGTGCTGCAGAATACTTCGTCACAGATTCGTCAAGAAGTCTTGAAAAGGTTTTTAATGCCGGATTAGTGGAGACGGGGTCAAATTTAGATTTTTTCTTTACTGGGCCAAAACCAGTTGTAGATACCTCAGGTTTGTGTTGAAAATGTTCTTTTAATCGAAGGTTCCTCGCAAATCGATATTCTTCCACCTTCCACTTAAACTGATCATGTTTGTTGGTGGGAATAAAAGACAAACCCTTATTTAAAACCTGTACCTCAGTCTCAGATAGTATCCGGTCAGACAAATTAAAGATCAATTATTTTTCTTTTCCTTTTGATTTGTTGGAGGCCTTCCGGAGCCTTTCGTTTTGCCCCCCACATCTTGTTTGCTTGATCCTGGGTTGTCCAGACGGGCCCGTGTCGTAACCCCTAAAGGGGCTGAACCAGGGGTTCGTGGTTCATCAGAATCGTTCACGTAAAAATCACTATCACTGTTAGAGGAATTGTTTTTTTAAATCTACCCCGTCTGTCCCTCCAGGTTGGTCGTTTCCTCATATATCGTGGAGGGTCTGCTTCCATACCTTGAAGCCACCGATAGACTCTGTGATCTTCATAGTCCATGTTGACTGTATGGAATTTGGCCTTCTTAAAATTAATGAGTTCCTGTTTATATTTATTGACCTGAGATTCTAATTTCTCCCAGGTCGGTAGAAATTTAGCATCATCCAACATCTCTTTATGTTCCAAAGTAACAGACGCAATTTTCATACGGTATTTTTTTAACTCTTTTCCAGCTTCTTCAGTAACCAATAAAATCAAGTCCATACTACATTTGTTTAAAATAGAGATCCACCGATGGCAGAACTCCGGGTTATTCCGTCCGATGGTTGGGGTGTTCCTAATCCGGAACCCCCTTGGTATCTTTTTCGCTCTATAATAATCTGATAACGATGTTCCATGTAATAAATAGTCAATTTCTTTCTTCTTTAATCTCAACAGATTATGGTATATTTCATCCATAGTAACATTAGCCTGTCCACAGGAGTAGATCTTCATTAAATAAAATCTCTGCTGCTTGTGCCTCTGTATAACAAAAGGTGTCCCCCAATGCTGCTGTAACATCCAAAGTCATAGCGTATTTGGGGATAGCCCCAGAGTTGGCAGTCGACATTCTCCACGTGGTAGAGTATTTGGTTTGTTAGTATTGGAATAAATGCTGAATAATCAAATCATCAATCAATGAATAAGGTGCCACACTTCTATGGACTCCAATGCATAAAAGTCCGATACATAACAAGAAGTGGAGTAGCAGGCACTCTCAGTATGTTCAACCACCGGGGTGCCTTCCAATGAAGGAAATAGCGTTAATGCAGTCCCCTGGGTGTAGCTATGTAAACTCAACCACTCTCCAGGGACCAGACGGCACTCCACAGATTTTTTTGAGAAAAATAGCTTTTATATTTAAAGTCAAAAGTTCAATACATAGTGCAAAAACAAACCGACGTTTCAACGCCTCACAGGCATTTTTTTCAAGGTGCACAGTGCTAAAGGGATAAAGAAAAACAAACCAAAGAACATAAACCACAAGTGTACTTACCTAAATAGCCACCTCGTGTAAGGTCTTACCTCTTCCCGCTTCCGGACGCCAGTGGCGAGCCACACACCCCGGTGGTTGAACATACTGAGAGTGCCTGCTACTCCACTTCTTGTTATGTATCGGACTTTTATGCATTGGAGTCCATAGAAGTGTGGCACCTTATTCATTGATTGATGATTTGATTATTCAGCATTTATTCCAATACTAACAAACCAAATACTCTACCACGTGGAGAATGTCGACTGACAACTCTGGGGCTATCCCCAAATACGCTATGACTTTGGATGTTACAGCAGCATTGGGGGACACCTTTTGTTATACAGAGGCACAAGCAGCAGAGATTTTATTTAATGAAGATCTACTCAGTGGACAGGCTAATGTTACTATGGATGAAATATACCATAATCTGTTAAGATTAAAGAAGAAAGAAATTGATATTTATTACATGGAACATCGTTATCAGATTATTATAGAGCGAAAAAGATACCAAGGGGGTTCCGGATTAGGAACACCCCAACCATCGGACGGAATAACCCGGAGTTCTGCCATCGGTGGATCTCTATTTTAAACAAATGTAGTATGGACTTGATTTTATTGGTTACTGAAGAAGCTGGAAAAGAGTTAAAAAAATACCGTATGAAAATTGCGTCTGTTACTTTGGAACATAAAGAGATGTTGGATGATACTAAATTTCTACCGACCTGGGAGAAATTAGAAGCTCAGGTCAATAAATATAAACAGAAAACTCATTAATTTTAAGAAGGCCAAACTCCATACAGTCAACATGGACTATGAAGATCACAGAGTCTATCGGTGGCTTCAAGGTATGGAAGCAGACCCTCCACGATATATGAGGAAACGACCAACCTGAAGGGACAGACGGGGTAGATTTAAAAAAAAACCCAATTCTTCTAACAGTGATAGTGATTTTTACGTGAACGATTCTGATGAACCACGAACCCCTGGTTCAGCCCCTTTAGGGGTTACGACACGGACCCATCTGGACAACCAAGGATCAAGCAAACAAGACGTGGGGGGGTAAAACGAAAGGCTCCGGAAGGCCTCCAACAAATCAAAAGGAAAGAAAAAGAATTGATCTTTAATTTGTCTGACCGGATATTATCTGAGACTGAGGTACAGGTTTTAAATAAGGGTTTGTCTTTTATTCCCACCAACAAACATGATCAGTTTAAGTGGAAGGTGGAAGAATATCGATTTGCGAGGAACCTTCGATTAAAAGAACATTTTCAACACAAACCTGAGGTATCTACAACTGGTTTTGGCCCAGTAAAGAAAAAATCTAAATTTGACCCCGTCTCCACTAATCCGGCATTAAAAACCTTTTCAAGACTTCTTGACGAATCTGTGACGAAGTATTCTGCAGCACAACCCAAAATCTTTAAAAATATCACTGAGCAGGAAATTCAAGCCATCAGAGATCTCCAATCTTATTCTGATATTACCATCCACCCGGCGGATAAGGGCGGGGCAATTGTGGTCCAGAACAAGTCCGAGTATATAGCTGAAATTGATAAACAGCTATCAGATACTGCGACGTATAAAAAGTTACACAATAACCCCACTGACCGTTACAAGAAACAACTGGATACCATTTTGATGACAGCGGAAAGGAATGGTCTTATTGACACACATCTGAGAACATCACTAACACAGGTGGCTCCGATTACCCCTGTGTTATATACATTGCCGAAAGTGCACAAGGATCCTGTATCCCCCCCAGGCAGGCCGATTATTTCAGCCAGAGGATCACTGACCCAACCAGTTTCACAGTATCTTGATAGATTATTACAACCATTGGTTATGTCACAGGACACTTTTTTGAAAGACACCACACATTTACTTAATTTATTGGATGGGTTAACACATGTACCATCAGATATGATTATGTGCACTATGGACGTAAAAAGTCTATACACCATTATTCCACACGAAGCTGGGTTAAGGGCAGTTAAGGAATTTCTTTATACTAATCACTTTGAACAAATGGATATTTCTTTGTTTATACAACTTTTGGAATTTATTTTGACTCACAATTATTTTATTCACAATGGTGATTATTATTTACAGCTCACTGGGTGTGCGATGGGATCACCGGTAGCCCCCATGTACGCCAATGTGTATATGTTTTCACAAGAACATGCTTTCTTTTTTTTTATGCCCTGTGATAACGTCTAATATTATTTTATACCGATGTCTTATCGATGATTTGATTCTGTTTTGGGGGGGCACACAAGCGGCACTAGAGTCTTTAATTGAATCAATTAACAATAGTGATACACCTGTCAAACTAGCAGCTTGTTTTAGTTCCAAGAGCATCAATTATTTGGATGTGGTGATTGGTATTGAACATAATGGCATCACTACGGGAGTGTTTTATAAACCAACAGATCGAAATACTCTGTTAATACACAGTAGTTTCCATCCACCCTCTTTAAAAAGAGACCTTCCAAAATCACAACTTATAAGAGCAGCACGCATTACTAATGATAGATCTAAATTAGAGTCGGCCTTAGATGAGGTAGTACAGAAATTCCTGGCACGAGGATATGATAGAAAGAATCTGATTAGGCTCAAAGATGAGGTGATGGGGATCCCCAGGGACCAACTTCTGAATCCATGCACGAAACAAATGTCCAATAAGATTCCGTTTGTTACTGAATACACCACTGCCAGTGGGGTCCTCCCCAGAGCAACTAAAGCCCTATGGCCTATTGTCACCTCTGATAGGGACTTACCATGTTTTAAGAATAAGACCATCATGCCAAGTTATAAAAGGGGAAGGAATCTCCGGGACCTACTGGTAAAAACCGTTGTGACCCCTAAACTAATGACTATTAACACCAAAGGATGTTTTAAATGTTTATCGTGTGAGACATGTTGCTACATGGAAACGGGGCCCACTTTTTCACACCCAATCACCAGGAGATCTCATCGGATTCAACATTATGTGACCTGTACAACCCAGTTTGTAATTTACGTTATTTTTTGTCCATGCGGACTTGTATATGTAGGCCAGACTATAAGGACATTTAGGGAGAGCGCATGGCCTTACATCGCTCTGCGATCAGGGGGGCCCTGGATGGAAAGAAAAGAGACCAACTGGTCGCCCGCCATTTTAAAATGGCGAATCATAAACTATCTGACTTGAGATATAAAATTCTGGACCATGTACCGGTATTGACACGTGGGGGTGATAGAGCAGAAGCACTGGCACAAAAAGAAGCCAGATGGATTTTTATCTTGAATTCATTTACCCCGCACGGTCTCAATGAGCAAATGCCCTGGAATGTTTTTTTATAAACCTTAATTATGTGTATATTTTTTCTAATAGTCCTGGGCCTAGTGATAATTCTAAAATGGATGTGATTCTTAATCTGTATTATGCACTGTGAACATCTTATCTCTGGTGCTTGTGCCTATTCTGAAGGGTGTTAGTGTCCGTTCCTATATAATGGTGATGAGGATAAACCTTTTATGGATGATTATTGTTTTCAATTGATTACATGGTGTCTACCCGTATTGCTGCATGCTTTAACCATTCATTCTCCTGTGTCTCCTGTTTTTAATCTTTTATAATCTTTTATTATCTCTCTTAGTTAGAATCACTTATGCACTTTCTATCAAATATAAATGTGATTGTCCCCCTTCTCTGTTTAGCTTCCTGGAGCCGCGGCTAGAGTGCACATCGCGTCTGGTCACTTGGCAACGGTATGACGTCACTGACGGGCGCCGCTGACTCAGCCCCGGAGTGCGTGTGTGGCTCGCCACTGGCGTCCGGAAGCGGGAAGAGGTGAGGCCTTACACGAGGTGGCTATTTAGGTGAGTACACCTGTGGTTTCTGTTCTTTGGTTTGTTTTTCTTTATCCCTTTAGCACTGTGCACCTTGAAAAAAACGCCTGTGAGGCGTTGAAACGTCGGTTTGTTTTTGCACTATGTATTGAACTTTTGACTTTATATATAAAAGCTATTTTTCTCAAAAAAACTAGTGGAGTGCCGCCTGGTCCCTGGAGGGTGGTTGAGTTTACATAGCTACACCCAGGGGACTGCATGAACGCTATTTCCTTGTATTGGAAGGCACCCCGGTGGTTGAACATACTGAGAGTACCTGCTACTCCACTTTTTGTTATATATATATATATATATATATATATATATATATATTGTACTGTAGCTTATGGGCCTAATTCAGTTTGCAAGTCCAAAAGTGTACACAACTGGATTATCAGAGGAATACACATATACCATATAATGCATACTCTCCTTCTTGGAGGTCACGACAGTGACTGGTGGATCTCTCTGTGAAATTGGCATTTCAGAGTTGTATCTGGGCTACCTTATAAATGTGCAGAAAATACCCATCTTGTAGGAGAGCCGTGGGTGTGTAATCAGACTTCTGTTCTGGTTTGAGGTGTGAATATGTAGGAGCATCGACTGTTTTGGACAGATCTACTGCACCCAGCTAAGGGTAGGTGGAAGTGATGAATGTTGTGGCTGCAGAGGGAAAAATAGTGGTCATATGAAGCCACACGGATACCTGCATTAGCATAAGTTAGTAAATCTGGCTGCATACTTGCAGGTGTTTTGCGTCCAACACAGAATCATATAGAATATGTTATGTTTCATTAAGGGATTTCCATCTTACAAGTAGGCAATCCCCAGAGAACTGCAATGACCTGCAATGATTTCTGGTTTATCTAATTCTCTATGAGGTTGATACATATTTCTGCCCAAGCTTGCATGCAAATTGATGTAGATGGCAGACTAAATAAAATAGATGAAAAAATAAAACAAATGTAAAAGATGACATGCCAGTATGAATATAAACATAGTAATGTAAGTTGCCCATGGCCAAATTTAGAGCAACGGAGTTTATTGCAGATGCAAATATGTTGCATTATGATTCCAAAGTAACTCTTGAGGACAGATAAGGAATAGTATTGGTATTTGAAATCCCAAAAAAACATATGCTTATCACACTTTTAAATGTTAAGATGTCCCTTTCTACCCAAAGCCCTAGAGTCAACATATGTAAGATTCTTCTTGTAAATTCATTAGCAATTCAATACTTTCTTTAAAGAAAAATCTAATTTCCCCTAAGCTAGAAAATGTCTTCTTCTTTTTTTCTACTGGAAAGAGATCATGCTATCCCTGGAGAATGCGGTTCCTCTAACTATTTTACCATGTATGCATGTAGAAAAGTTTCATTTGATAACAGTGAAGCTCGCCTACACAGCTAGGAAAATGAATTAAGTAAATCAAGCTATGAGGATTTTTTGCAGTAAAAAATAAGGAATTATTTTATTATATTACTGTGTTATAATCTGTGTACATTAATCACAGATGCATACACAAATTTGAGTTACCTGCAATAGATGATAAATAATTAGTCAAGGAGTTATTTTTTTTTAAGAACTGCCTTATACATGTTGCATGAAATAGTGACAGAATAACACACCTGGGCAAATGTAACTCTCTTGCACATACATTTCAGTGGGTGAGATGTACTAACAGCAAAATGAAGCCAAAACTCAAAAAACTGCAGTGTTTTGAGGTTTGAATACATTTCCCATATGTATCAAGCTCCAGAAAGTAACAGTTTTCAGACCATATACCCGATAGCCTATGGGCTTCTTTACATATAATTCCCTGAGAAGGATACAATAGGATCCTTCCAATTGTCCCCCGCTGTTCATACAAGCATTGGCCGACCGATATGCATGTGCAGAAGAACTTCCAGGTCATAGACCTGGAAGTCCTTACACTGCAAAGAAAAGCTTTTATTGGAAGAGCTGTCATTTGCATTTATATTTGCAAATCTACATGTATATTGCATTAATAAACGCTGCTGTGCATGCTGCAAGTGACGGGATGTATCACATTCAAAATGCAATTTGTGATACATCCTGCTCGGTGTTTTAAACAAAAATAATGGACTGTAATAATCTAAATGGGATCTATATGGGAACAACATTTCAGTGTAAACAGATTAAAGTTACACTAATATTACCAATGCTATCATCAAAATTAGATTAATACATCTAACCACTTGCCTGGCATGGTCACATTGTTTGCAACCACACCAGGCTGTGAATTTTCTGGCCTGGTTGCAAACAATGCGACCAGTTAGAAACACAGAGTGGCTAGCTGCCAGAAGATGTTCTTCTAGTAGCCGCCAATAACAAATGGATCTCGTGGCCCCTCTGTATGCCTGCACTATACCCTCTGTTGCCGATCATCACCACAGTAGGACCACCAACCCTGCAGCTGAGCAGCGGCCCAGGAAATACAAATTGACTCCCTCCCCCTCAGCCCTCAGTGTGTACCTGGTGGCTGCTCAGATGAGCATTCGCTGGGGAAATCAAAGTTGCAATGGTCATGATGGTCATGATGTTTCAATGGTGATGATTGTGATGTTCTGATTATTTTTTTTTAAAGATTTTTTATATATGTTTAAATAAAATATTAGATAGTTTTGGATAAGATTTAAATATATGTTCTTGATCAAATCCAATCAGAAAAAAATTTAATTTCTGGATGAACAAATAAAAATTGGCAGTTGAGTGGTTAAAGGATAATAAGCTTGAGAAAAATGTTTTTTATATAATTAACACCAAATTTTGTTCTTTCAAAATTATCACCACTAGCTCTTAATTGGAAGCTCTTTTAATTTATTTTGATGCTATATGCTATTACACTTTATTGGAACGATTGTGGTTAAGCCACTAATGCAAGCATTCACTCTCAATAGTAAGGGAAATGGGGTAGAAGAGATTATCTACTCCATTACATTTCTGTGGTATGGAACATTATTAGAAAACAGATCCAGATAGCAAAAATTAGTGTTGTACTGTGATTGGTATCCTTATTTGATATTCTTCTAAAATGGACTATAATAGCAGAGTTTGGGACTGCAGGAAAGCAAGGTGATTGTATCCTACACATTGAAGAAAGTATGTGTACATTCTCATATGCATGACGTGTCTGTGCATGCTGTGACATTACTAGGCATAGGGGTTGTATTTTTTTTCCTCTTAATGGCGAGACTTAAAAGTTCCTACAGGAACAAGAAGGAAACAGTGTCCCAAACATGAAATCAGTATAAAGGTTTATACGATTTTCCTTGAACTCCTCCAGAGCCCAGCAGCACCGATTTTGACTATCTGTACTTTCGGTTTTGACTACGTATGGTTTTGACTAAGTGCCAATTTTGACTATACTTTGTACTAGATAGTCTACTAGATAGTCAAGATTGACTTGCCTGCACAGACTATCTAGCCTTGCGATACTGACCCCGTGGGAGTGCACATGGGGATCAAATCTATATTGCAAGCTGCCCAATACCTTATGATTTCCACTTACTTTCCTTATGATTTTGATTGTATAGTCAAAATCGAAAGGATATATCTCACCGTGTGTACACACCTTTAGACCCATGGAGTCTTGGGTTTTTGAAGCCAAGATAGATCTTATCTCCAGACGGATATTTAGAGGAATAATGTGCACTGCTCCTGGACTTCCCTCTTAATTTATGATTGCCATGACCTGAACTGAAACACCTTTCTAGTTCAACACAGGTGAGGGTAATCCTACATTATAAGGGAAGTCCAGGAACAGAGCATTTTGTTCCTCCTGGAGAGGGTCATGTTGGGAGGTATTTTTTTGTTGCTGTAGAGCTTCCTTGGCAGTCTTAACAAGCCCATTCATGGACAGATATGGATAAACAAGAAGAGAGGTTGGAAAATGACATGATACAGCAATACTGTATGTGTCTTGCATATCTGATAGATAAATAGTAGGATTAGTTGACATTTGACCTGGTACATGGCCTATTAAAGTCCACCCAGCTACATAAATTAAAATAGTATCTTAAAATTTATTCTGCAAGATATGTTTTTTTTTTTTCTGGGAGCAAAGGAAAAGAAATCAAAAGTTCCTATTCCACAAGATATTTAAGGACATTATTATTATTGATTAATGGGAGCACCTAGACACACTGCCGCCAACTATCACTAGGCTAATTCTATCCTTCTTCCCTTGATGAAATAAAGTTCTGTGATATGTATTCTAAGGTTGACACAGGCAAACAGGTGACTACTTGATATTTAGTGTAATATCCTTTTGTGATTATGCGGTGTGGGTACAGGTTAGAGTTACAATACCTTGGTGGGTATTCTTCTTTTGGCTGTAACTTATCGCTATACCATCCCCCAACAGAGACGCAAGGTTTCCCCAGACAGACACAAAGAAGGGCTGACAGAGCTTTGTATAATATAATAAAACAGTTTATTCCATAACCTGAAATAGGAAATGGTTTTTGAAAGGAATAAAAATGGATTCAGCTAATGTAAACACACAATCTACAGAAATCACACACACTATACACATATTATGGTCATCAAACATACAGTATGGCAAATACTGTATATTTTTGTTAGTTTAATACTACTCAATCAACAATATAATAAATCCATGCAGACACATTACTAATGTCCCAGAAAACTTTGATGTAGCCCAGTATACTTGAGGGGGTCTCTATATACACTGCTCAAAAAAATAAAGGGAACACTAAAATAACACATCCTAGATCTGAATAAATGAAATATTCTTATTAAATACTTTGTTCTTTACATAGTTGAATGTGCTGACAACAAAATCACACAAAAATAATCAATGGAAATCAAATTTATTAACCAATGGAGGTCTGGATTTGGAGTCACCCTCAAAATTAAAGTGGAAAAACACACTACAGGCTGATCCAACTTTGATGTAATGTCCTTAAAACAAGTCAAAATGAGGCTCAGTAGTGTGTGTGGCCTCCACGTGCCTGTATGACCTCCCTACAATGCCTGGGCATGCTCCTGATGAGGTGGCGGATGGTCTCCTGAGGGATCTCCTCCCAGACCTGGACTAAAGCATCCGCCAACTCCTGGACAGTCTGTGGTGCAATGTGGCGTTGGTGGATGGAGCGAGACATGATGTCTCAGATGTGCTCAATTGGATTCAGGTCTGGGGAATGGGCGGGTCAGTCCATAGCATCAATGCCTTCGTCTTGCAGGAACTGCTGACACACTCCAGCCACATGAGGTCTAGCATTGTCTTGCATTAGGAGGAACCCAGGGCCAACTGCACCAGCAAATGGTCTCACAAGGGGTCTGAGGATCTCATCTCGGCACCTAATGGCAGTCAGGCTACCTCTGGCGAGCACATGGAGGGCTGTGCGGCCCCCCAAAGAAATGCCACCCCACACCATTACTGACCCACTGCCAAACCGGTCATGCTGGAGGATGTTGCAGGCAGCAGAACGTTCTCCTTGGCATCTCCAGACTCTGTCACATCTGTCACATGTGCTCAGTGAGAACCTGCTTTCATCTGTGAAGGGCACAGGGCGCCAGTGGTGAATTTGCCAATCTTGGTGTTCTCTGGCAAATGCCAAACGTCCTGCACGGTGTTGGGCTGTAAGCACAACCCCCACCTGTGGACGTCGGGCCCTCATACCACCCTCATGGAGTCTGTTTCTGATCGTTTGAGTAGACACATGCACATTTGTGGTTTGCTGGAGGTCATTTTGCAGGGCTCTGGCAGTGCTCCTCCTGTTCCTCCTTGCACAAAAGCGGAGGTAGCGGACCTGCTGCTGGGTTGTTGCCCTCCTACGGTCTCCTCCACATCTCCTGATGTACTGGCCTGTCTCCTGGTAGTGCCTCCATGCTTTGGACACTACGCTGACAGACACAGCAAACCATCTTGCCACAGCTCGCATTGATGTGCCATCCTGACTGAGCTGCACTACCTGAGCCACTTGTGTGGGTTGTAGGGAGGTCATACAAGCACGTGGAGGCCAAACACACTACTGAACCTCATTTTGACTTGTTTTAAGGACATTACATCAAAGTTGGATCAGCCTGTAGTGTGTTTTTCCACTCTAATTTTGAGGGTGACTCCAAATCCAGACCTTCATGGGTTAATAAATTTGATTTCCATTGATAATTTTTGTGTGATTTTGTTGTCAGCACATTCAACTATGTAAAGAACAAAGTATTTAATAAGAATATTTCATTCATTCAGATCTAGGATGTGTTATTTGAGTGTTCCCTTTATTTTTTTGAACAGTGTATCAATATATTTATACACTGCTCAAAAAATAAAGGGAACACTTAACACAATGTAACTCCAAGTCAATTACACTTCTGTGAAATCAAACTGTCCACTTAGGAAGCAACACTGATTGACAATCAATTTCACATGCTGTTGTGCAAATGGAATAGACAACAGGTGGGAATTATAGGCAATTAGCAAGACACCCCCAATAAAGGAGTTGTTCAGACAGGCCAGTACATCAGGAGACGTGGAGGAGGCTGTAGAAGGGCAACAACCTAGCAGCAGGACCGCTACCTCTGCCTTTGTGCAAGGAGGAACAGGAGGAGCACTGCCAGAGCCCTGAAAAATGACCTCCAGCAAGCCACAAATGTGCATGTGTCTAATCAAACAATCAGAAACAGACTCCATGAGGGTGGTATGAGGGCCCGACGTCCACAGGTGGGGGTTGTGCTTACAGCCCAACACCGTGCAGGACGTTTGGCATTTGCCAGAGAACACCAAGATTGGCAAATTCGTCACTGGCGCCCTGTGCTCTTCACAGATGAAAGCAGGTTCTCACTGAGCACATGTGACAGACGTGACAGAGTCTGGAGACACCAAGGAGAACGTTCTGCTGCCTGCAACATCCTCCAGCATGACCGGTTTGGCAGTGGGTCAGAAATGGTGTGGGGTGGCATTTCTTTGGGGGGCCGCACAGCCCTCCATGTGCTCGCCAGAGGTAGCCTGACTGCCATTAGGTACCGAGATGAGATCCTCAGACCCCTTGTGAGACCATATGCTGGTGCGGTTGGCCCTGGGTTCCTCCTAATGCAAGACAATGCTAGACTTCATGTGGGTTGAGTGTGTCAGCAGTTCCTGCAAGACGAAGGCATTGATGCTATGGACTGGCCCGCCTGTTCCCCAGACCTGAATACAATTGAGCACATCTTGGACATCATGTTTTGCTCCATCCACCAACGCCACATTGCTCCACAGACTGTCCAGGAGTTGGCAGGTGTTTTAGTCCAGGTCTGGGAGGAGATCCCTCAGGAGACCATCCGCCACCTCATCAGGAGCATGCCCAGGCGATGTAGGGAGGCCATACAGGCATGTGGAGGCCACACACACTACTGAGCCTCATTTTGACTTGTTTTAAGGATATTACATCAAAGTTGGATCAGCCTGTAGTGTGTTTTTCCACTTTAATTTTAAGTGTGACTCCAAATCCAGACCTCCATGGGTTAATAAATTTGATTTCCATTGATATTTTTTGTGTGATTTTGTTGTCAGCACATTCAACTATGTAAAGAACAAAGTATTTAATAAGAATATTTAATTCATTCAGATCTAGGATTTGTTATTATAGTGTTCCCTTTATTTTTTTGAGCAGTATATATATATATATATATATATATATATATATATATATATATATACGAGTTGAAGTACCCGGCTTTTCCCGGGATTTTAAGAATGTCTGTTTACAAAAATAAATTTAAATATTAAACACACAGTATAAATAACATTGTAGATAGCTGAATACCCGTGCTTCACTACGGGATGAGGATGGTAAATTAGGATGATAGTTGTTTGTTAATTAACGTTGGTTGGAGATCTAGTATATAGGCATATCTTGCTTCCCTGACGCACTTTGTGTAGTAGCTGGTCCCCTTTTTGGTCCCCCAAGGGACCCTGCTCTTCCCACTATACAACTCTCAGTCTGTGGCTTCCTGCTGCCTCTATTCCCCTCCTCACATCATGTCAGTGCCCCTGTAAAATTATTGATTTATTTATAGTTTCTTATATAGCGTATTACATTATGTATCTCCTGATATAGGTACTCTGTGCTGCTGGGGGGCCATGCTACTTCCACTATATAACTGTCAGTGTGTGGGTTCATGCTACCTCCATTCCCCTCCTCACTTCATGTCACTGGCCCTGTCACATGCAGCCCTGTCATCACTGACATATCATGCATGTCCTCATATAGTCTGTGCTGCTGGCCCACCCCTAGGGGTGCTAGTGTTGTCTTACCCACACAGTGTTTGTTCCCAGAGTGTAAGTCATATGTGTAGCAAAGTTGGTGTAAACTGCTCCAGGCATTCCAGAGTTATGCTTTCTGCTGAAAAACTCTGTGCTGCCTCACCCTTAGGGGTGCTAGGGGTGTCTTACCCCCACAGTGTTTGTTCTCAGCTTGTAAGTCATATGTGTAGCAAGTTTGTTGTAAATTGGTCCAGGCATGCAGGAGTTATGCTGTCTTCTGAAATACTCTGTGCTGATGTCCAACCCCTAGGGGTGCTAGGGGTGTCTGACCCCCACAGTGTTTGTTTCCAGAGTGTAAGTCATATGTGTATCACGTTTGGTGTAAATGGCTCCAGGCCTTCCACAGTTATGCTGTCTGCTGACATACTCTGTTCTGCTGTCCCATCCCTAGGGGTGCTAGTGGTGTCTTACCCACACAGTGTTTGTTCCCAGAGTGTAAGTCATATGTGTAGCAAGTTTGGTGTAAATTGCTCCAGGCATTCCAGAGTTATGCTTTCTGCTGAAAAACTCTGTGCTGCCTCACCCCTAGGGGTGCTAGGGGTGTCTAACCCCCACAGAATTTGTTCCCAGATTGTAAGTCAGATGTGTACCAACTTTGGTGTAAATGGCTCCAGGCCTTCCACAGTTATGCTGTCTGCTGACATACTCTGTTCTGCTGTCCCACTCCTAGGGGTGCTAGGGGTGTCTGACCCCCACAGTGTTTGTTTCCAGAGTGTAAGTCATATGTGTATCACGTTTGTTGTAAATTGTTGCAGGCATTCCAGAGTTATGCTGTCTGCTGAAATACTCAGTGTTGCAGGCCCACCCCTAGGGGTGCTTGGGGTGATAGGGGTGTCCCCCCTCCCCCCGCAGTGTTTGTTCCCAGATTGTAAGGCACATGTTTACCAATGTTTGAGTACCTTGCTCCAGCAATTCCGGAGTTATGCTGTCTGCTGATATACTCTGTGCTACTGTCTTCCCCCCTAGGGGTGCTAGGGATTCCTAATTGTTCTAGTTGCCTCGGCCGTGTTTTAATATGCTTGTATGTTAAATTTCACGATCTTTTATATAGTAGATTTATATTTATATATATATATATATATATATCAAATTGACAACAAAAAAAGGCAGCGGCACTCCGTTGTAGAATGGAAAAATGCTGTGTATTAAATCAAAACATAACAAACAGTGGTCAGACTCACGATGCCTTTTTTTGTTGTCAATTTGAAGTATCTTTTGCTGCGGAGGGCACCCGGACTTACAAACTTACAAAGTTCATCAGAGTGCCGGGCAATTCCACATTATATATATATATATATATATATATATATATATATACTGTAAAGGTTGTGTCTGTACATAGCAATTTTGTTTTGAGAAACATACTTTTAGTGAACATTTATAAATTCTGTAAAAAAATAATAATTTTTGCCTGTCTATCTGCCTGTTTGTTACGGCATTCTCACAAAAACTAATGGATGAATTTGGATCACTATTGTATAGCTTGATGACATAGAAAGAAACTGAGGTATGTATGATCTCAGTGTGTCATCAGGAAGAAGAACAATAAAGGAGAACCAAACACTTGGCTCTACATGTTTTCTGTTGTTAGTTCATTGATGGTCAGTGATAATTCTGTCTGTACTTCCTACCATCATGCAGTTTGCTACATCCTTTAAATAAAATAATTAGCTGCACTATTGTAATGCCAATTTATGTCTCCATGTCCTTATTTTGTTAAATAAAAAGTGAGATAAACACAGAACACACTACAGCGTTAGTAGGTTTTAAAGCCAGGGATCAGTTCACACTATTCAGTCTGGCAGTATTATTTTAGCAACTAGTATACAGTACTTTAAGGATGAAAACAGAAAGTAATTTGTCCATCAGTTAATGGAGTTCTAGAGCACTTTCACCTAGAGCAATGGCATAATCATGGGCATAAAAAAGCATATGTCTTGACTGAGGAATTGTGCAAGGATGCAGAATGTTTGGCAGAAGAATGTTTAGTGCATCCACCTTGTGAAGTAATTGCTTGAATATTATTATTATTATTATTATTATTATTATTATTATTTATTTTATTAACAGTTTGTTATATAGCACAGCAAATTCCGTTGTGCTTTACAATTGGAAACAACAGTGATAAAAAAAAGTAGGTAATAACAGTCAGGTAGGTAGGATGGCCCTGCTCTCAAGCTTACACTCTACAGGGAAATATGCATCGATACACAAAGATAGGTGTTATCTACAGTATTGTATAATGGTCCACAAGATTGCAAATGTTCTTGGTGGGCTGGATGATATGGTTTCACATCAATGTTGGCCTGGGGTCAAGAGGATGAGAAAGTAAAGAAAGAGAAAATACAGTATGTGTGGATATGTAAAGACTGGAGTCCAGGGGCGTAGCCAGAACTTTGTGGGACCCATAGCAATATTTTGAAGGGGCCCCTGTCCCAATGCTTCTATAGATACGGGTATGGGTCATTAGGTCGACAAGAGTTAGGTTGACATTCATTAGGTCTACCACTATTGGTTAACATGCATTAGGTCGACATGGTCACTAGGTCAACATGGTCACTTGGTCAACATGGTCACTAGGTCGACATGTACTAGGTCGACATGGAAAACGGTCACTTTTTTGTGTGATTTTGTTCGTAAAGTGACGGGGCACCCAAATTAGTGCATTGTATCCCCTTGCATGGCTCGCTTCACTCGCCATGCTTCGGGCAAGGTGCCTCACTCCACTACCGCTGTGCTCGGCACAGGTTACTATTCCCAATTGTAGTCCACATGGATCGTAAAGTATGAAAAAGTTAATAAAAATTTTAAAAAATGTGATAAACTTATGTCGACCTAGTACATGTTGACCTAATGACCATGTCGACCTAGTGACAGGGGACGTGGCCACTCAAAAGGGGGCATGCCATTCAGTATAGTAGGACTCCTTATACTATCTAGTACTGGTGCCCCTTTCACCTTATACCACACAGTATGAGCCAATATTCACATAAGAGCACACGGTATGATCCTCCATCCCTCTCTCTCCAGACAGCACAGGCACACTGATCCCCCCTCTCTCCCTCCAGACAGCACAGGCACACTGATCCCCCCTCTCTCCCTCCAGACAGCACAGGCACACTGATCCCCCCTCTCTCCCTCCAGACAGCACAGGCACACTGATCCCCCCTCTCTCCCTCCAGACAGCACAGGCACACTGATCCCCCCTCTCTCCCTCCAGACAGCACAGGCACACTGATCCCCCCTCTCTCCCTCCAGACAGCACAGGCACACTGATCCCCCCTCTCTCCCTCAAGACAGCACAGGCACACTGATCCCCCCTCTCTCCCTCCAGACAGCACAGGCACACTGATCCCCCCTCTCTCCCTCCAGACAGCACAGGCATACTGATCCCCCCTCTCTCCCTCCAGACAGCACAGGCACACTGATCCCCCCTCTCTCCCTCCAGACAGCACAGGCACACTGATCCCCCCTCTCTCCCTCCAGACAGCATAGGTATATTGATTCCCCCCCTCCCTTCAGACAGCACAGGTACACTGATCCCCCCACTCCCTCCCTCCATACAGCACGGGCACACTGATCACCCCCCCCCTCCCTCCATACAGCACAGGCACACTGATCCCCCCCTCCCTCCATTCCTCCATACAGCACAGGCACATTGATCCCCCCCTCCCTTCATACAGCACAGGCACACTAATCACACCTCACTCAATTCAGCACAGGCACACTTATCCCCCCATCCCTCCATACAGCACAAGCACACTGATCCCCCCTCTCTCCATTCATCCATACAGCACAAGCATACTGATCCACCCTCCCTCCATTCCTCCATACAGCACAGGCACACTGATCCTCCCCCTCCATCCATTCCTCCATATAGCCCAGGCACACTGATCCCCCATCCCTCCATTCCTCCATACAGCACAGGCACACTGATTCCCCAACCCTCCATTCCTCCATATAGCACAGGCACACTGATCTCCCCCTCCCTCCATTCCTCCATACAGCACAGGCACACTGAGCCCCCCTTCCTCCATACAGCACAGGCACACTGATCCCCCCACTCCCTACAGACAGCACAGGCACACTGATTCCTCCCCTCTCTCCATTCCTCCATACAGCACGGGCACACTGACCCCCCCCCTACCTTCATTCCCCCATACAGCACAGGCACACTGACCCGCCCCCTCCATCCATTCCTCCATATAGCACAGGCACACTGAGCCCCTCCTCCCTCCATACAGCACAGGCACACTGATCCCCCCACTCCCTACAGACACAGATTCCTCACCATCTCGCTACCGCACTCTCATTTATGTTGGACTTGGACATGATTAAAGGAGCGCCTGTATTATAGAAAACAGGGGCCCGCCAACTGCTGCATAGGAGGTATGGAGCCCAGGCTGCTGCCCACAGACTGTGATTAGTATAGTGACGCCGGCGAGGTGAGGATGCGGGCGGGCGGGTGTGAAGTTGAGGTTCCTGCTGCTGCCTATTATGGTCCGGGGCCAGGCACATGTGGTCACTGACACGTAAGCTGCTGCTGCTGCTACTAGTCTGGCCACTCCTCCCATGCTGCTGCTCGAGTCTGCACACTACAATTAAAAAAATAAAAATACTTCCGAGTCTGTGGAGAATTGCTGGTTTACCATACCGCCGCATACTGGCCCTCTTCGGCCAATGGTACACACTAATAGATATATTTGCAGATCATTGGATCTGCAGATATATCTATAGGTGTATCAGGTAGTGTGTTGTGCGTACACACTGCTCAATCCATTGTGACTGACATCATGAACTGGGTGGACATTTACATGTACCTGCCCATATGAACTGCCAATTCTTGCTGGCTTGTGCAGGAAGTGTACGGGCGGTCATCTGACCGTCCATACACACAAGGCCTAAATAACTCACCCAAATCTAACTCTCTCTGCACATTTTATATCTGCCCCCCCTGCAGTGCTCATGGTTTTGCCCAACTGCTAACTAATTTGCTGCTGCAATCAACTCTGAATTACCCCCATGATTTTGCCCAACTGCTAACAAATTTGCTTCTATGATCAGGTCTGAATTACCCACACAGAACAATGTATCAATATATCTGTAGATATATTGGTCATCGTGTGTGCTGTAGGGCCAACGCGATATATCTGCGAACAACTGCATTCTCAGACATATCGTTAGTACATGCTGGCCGAACTGTATTTCGGCAGTTCAATAGAATGGCCAATATGTTGGCCAATGTGTACGCACCTTAAAGCTTCTGAAGAAAAAGTTTAGCCCTTTACATTATTCTGCCTGCTTGAAAATAAATAAAAGAAAATAGTTAATTTGTTAATTTTAATCTATATATTAAATTATGTTGCTTTAAATTTGACTAGAGTAAAAACAAATAGGTTTTGAATTACTTTATAACTGAAATATTTTTTATACAAGTACCTTGCAAATGTTTTAACAGTTAAGAAAGTAAGCTCTATTCAAATGTTAAAAGCTTTTGATATGGATAGCAAAATAGTGTTATTTGAGCCTAACTGCATATTTGGCAAGTGCTGCAATTACTAGAAGCCTGAACTCCCTTATATTGTGGGATTATTGACTATCAAAATTCACTTTACTCAAGATTCAGTACAAACAACACAAATTGTTGAAATATGCCCTACACATGCAGACCTCCAGCCCACAAGAGCAGCTGGGATTCTGCTGTTAATCTTACAAGAATGTGCGAGAATTTCCAAGGTTTCTGTTATCACAATTTACTTGGTAAATGCAGGTTTATTGCTGAGCAGGGTCTTTTCAATTTTATTTCATTCTTAAATGAAGGGAAGGTAGGGTAAGTACACATTCATGTAAAGTTTAATATAGACAGTGAAAGACTTGCTGTTTAGGGGGTTCCAAATATAAGTTATTTTTTAGTGAAATTTAATTTGCCAAATTCCCTTCAAAATGTATGCATTTGTATATTGATACAGCAATTTACCAGTTAATGTAGAAACATTGGTAGTTCCAGCACTTCACCAGCCCTTTTTTTACAGAGTGTTTTTAGGTACCGAGAAAGAAAAGTATACAGGGCTTCATTCAAGTTGGATTGTAGATCTCAGAAAATTGCAAAACAGGCAATTTTCAGAGATTGGCGCATGCGCTGTGGCCGCAGCATGCGTGCATACTTTATTCCCTTCTTTGACCTTCTAGATGAGCACTTGGCTAGAGAGTGCCAAGAACCATCTGTCAGGTATGTTACATTGGGGAAGGCTTACCTTGACCAGGTTGATGCTAGGAAGCACTGGATGAAACCCCTTCTCTACTCCCTGGCAAAATTTCACAGTGGAACACCCAGAGATCAGCCTGAGCTGTGTTGCAACTGGCCATTTGTTGGCTTGGAGGATAAGGAATTGGCTAGTGAATGCTAAATGTCCTTCCTTGGAAATACCAGATCAAGGATGTTACAATGACACATGTAAGTATGGGTACCACGGCTAGGTGGATGTCAGGAAATACCACCTGAAATCGCTTTTTAAGTCTGTGGAAGAGGTAACCACACAGCTTGTCTCCAATACTGTCACAGAGCTACAGTCATTGAGTTTACCATATGCTAAATTTAAGGATATGGAAGCCATTGCTGAGTGCCAGTGAGACATTGGGGAAGAAGCTGCCATGATCACCCTACCACCACTCAAGCAACAGAAGCCCTAAAGGAAATCCCTCAGGTGAGAACCAACCAGTTCTGGCTACTGAGTCATTCATAGTGTTGTGTTTGGTGGAGGGGAATTGGCTGTTGAGGGAGAATACCCATATAGGAGGCAGTTAGTCGTGGTGGCTACTCTGCAGCCACATGATAGATTACCTGAGGGAACAGTGAAAGGGACTTTTGAGGGGGAAGGGTTGACAGATAAATTGTTGTATCTCACTACTTCCCTGCAGCCCAAGTTCAATTTTGCTTTGGCACAAAGGCAGGAGTCCCAACATGTTACTGCCATTCGGCACATTTTGGGACTACAATCTGGGGCGGTGGGCAGAGAGGCCCACACTGTATCAAGAGTCATGCCCAAACACTAGCATATGCCCATACTTACACAACTAACAAATTTATGTTTGGGACAAATGGAGAAAATACAGACTCCTGAACCGCCAGAGGCGAGGGACGTAATGCACCACAAGGAGGGAAACTGTTCTCAGCCAGCATACCAGTATTTCCTTGTTTTCATAAAGGAGCCCACAGAATGAGTGTGAGAAGGGCGGCAATGTACAAGTGTGTTTTGGGCCCAAACTTATTAGCTACCAAGGACATGTAAGTGTGAACCTGGTGTAGGACAGAAAAATTGTGGACTGCTAATCATAAATCCACCAGATCCAAAAGGCCATGCACTAGTCTCTACAGGTGACAAGGCCCTTAGTACTTTCGACCCAGTTGGGCTTATAGCACCAGTTTGTACTGCCTGGTCACAGGGCTAAATTGTGGGGAAGAAATTCTGATTACCATCTTACCAGACCCAGGGAAAGACTTAATAGATTGTTCCATCAGCCTGACATTTAGGACTTCTGTACCAAAAGTGGTAGAGGAATGTGAGGAATTGAGAGGACTGTGATAAATAATATGGTTGTGCCTCATTCCCACGTCAATAAAACCTGTTGACTATGTACTTTTTATTCCCATATCCCTCTATCTACATTCAGTATTTGTGTTTGTTTATTCACTATTACATGTTCCTGTTCACCTACATACTGTGTTTGAATTAGAGATGTGCACCGGAAATTTTTCGGGTTTTGTGTTTTGGTTTTGGATTCGGTTCCGCTGCCGTGTTTTGGATTCGGACGCGTTTTGGCAAAACCTCCCTGAAAATTTTTAGTTGGATTTGGGTGTGTTTTGGATTCGGGTGTTTTATTTTTCAAAAACCCCTCAAAAACAGCTTAAATCATAGAATTTGGGGGTCATTTTGATCCTATAGTATTATTAACCTCAATAACCACAATTTCCACTCATTTCCAGTCTATTCTGAACACCTCACACCTCACAATACTATTTTTAGTCCTAAAATTTGCACCAACGTCGCTGGATGACTAAGCAAAGCGACCCAAGAGGGCGACACAAACACCTGGCCCATCTAGGAGTGGCACTGCAGTGTCAGACAGGATGTCACTTCAAAAAATTGGCCCCAAACAGCACATGATGCAAACAAAAGAGAAAAAGAGGTGCACTGTGGTCGCCGGACGGCTAGGCTAAGCGACACAAACACCTCAATATCACATGAATTATTCGTTCTAATCAATGGTATTATTGGTCCAAATCACTGGAAGAAAATGACAAAAACACAGGAATTATTTGTTCTAATCAATGGTATTATTGGTCCAAATCACTGGAAGAAAATGACAAAATCACTGGAATTATTCGTTCTAATCAATGGTATTATTGGTCCAAATCACTGGAAGAAAATGACAAAATCACTGGAATTATTCGTTCTAATAAATGGTATTATTGGTCCAAATCACTGGAAGAAAATGACAAAATCACTGGAATTATTCGTTCTAATAAATGGTATTATTGGTCCAAATCACTGGAAGAAAATGACAAAATCACTGGAATTATTCGTAAACATTTGTAGAAAGTCGCTGCTTTCTGATTACAGAAATGCTCAGATATTCCTGCGAATCCACAATCCCTTCCCAGAGGAAAAAGAAATTGAGAAACCATTGTTTGAGAACGTTTGTTTTCTTTCCCTTACAAAGGAACAAACCACTTTCCAAGAAGACTGACGTTTTTGGGATTATGGAGACATAATGTTTTTGAATATAAATCCTAAAGCAGGTGGTGTATTAGAGCAAAAGAGTGCAAGAGACCAGCCATGCAGTTTCTGAAATATTATGACAAAATGTTAATGTATTTCATAAGCACTCATTCCTAACTCTGCTAAGTACTGTTTGGTATACTGTATCTGGCTTCCATGAGATAGTTGTCCATTATTTTAGCTTCCACTGACCTTTTTGAAAGCGGTAGAAGTTATTGATTCTTTTTTGGGGGGGTTTTCCCCCATATTTTTAATTTTCTCCTGCATAGCCCAGTAAAATGTTGCATGTTAAGTATTGACTTGTGCCTTCTGGGGGTCCACTTCTTCACCAAACCCAGCCAAATCTCATCCTAACCCTCTGTTTTACGTTCTCTATGTACCCCATATGTGTCACCCATGTCTGTCTACCCCTCCCTTTTAGATTGTAAGCTCTCACGAGCAGGGCCCTCTTCCCTCATGTGCTTATCCTTTGTCTTACTTTAATAATCTTCAACTGTACCATGTCCAGCAGTCTTCTGCCACCTGATACTTATTCCAGTGTCATCTGCTGATGTAACTATGTTTACTTACCCTGTACTTGTCCTATACTGTCATGAACTGTAAGTTGCTGTTTTCCTGTTTGATTATTTATGTACTCTGTAATTGGGCGCTGCAGAACCCTTGTGGCTCCTGATAATGTCGATATTATCTTAAACCATAAAGCTATACCTCTAAACACACTTTTACCACGGAGCCGCTGCGGCCGCTAGACTTAATACACACGTTACGTACTTTGTACGCTATTTGCGTACAGAGTCCCGTACCTTGTCCGGACTTAGCGTACAAACGCCGCGCTGGGGGTACAAAGTACACACAGCGCGCACACACTCTTGATATACTTTTAACCTTATTAGTAATGCAATGATATTATTACACTCTTAACCTTATGCAGCAAAGCACTGCAATGATGTTACACCTTAAACCTTATGCAGCTCTGACGGTACAAAGTACCCACAGCGCGTACACACCTTATCAATACACTGATAAACCTTATACAGTTAGGTAATGTAATATGCTTTAAACCCTAGCAGGGAAAAAAGGACACAACACCGATTTGTAGTTAAACAATGGGATCCGACACCTCAGCGTATATATCTGGAAGGGGATAACAATACAATTTATACACTACAATATACAACAGAGTAAATGGCTACAGTTAATGTACATACGTGTGAATATTCGCTTGCGCAACCTGGTCCAGTCCTCCGCTAATCAGGTAGATAGCGTTAAGAGTCTTCTGACCGGCCAGGCAGCAACAGGCTTTTTATACATTACTTCCAAAAGCAATACAATAGATACTGTAATCCCTTTGTCCATTGGACACAGAGATGCATCTTTACATTACAGGAGAGGTCATAGGTTGATTTGAAAAGGTGGGTGATGTCTTTCTCAACTGCTCTTTGGGTGGTCTCCTCTGGATTCCCGCCGCATACATAATATACAGTAAATACAGTTTATATCTATATTCTACTTCTGCACATAACTATACGCAGGAACATTCGATCTTCTTCTAACCAACACCGGAATGTTACCCTTAAAATACCCTACAGCTGGATACTGGACATCACCTTATAACCTTAGTCAATCCCTTCCTATCATGCAAAGGTGAATCCCTTAGTCCTGGAATCATTTAAACTGTTTATACTTGCTGATGTGGTGCAGGGGGGCTATGTGTACAATGTGCACTATTTGGATTAAATATGTGATGTTTTGATTAGCCTCTATGCGCTCACAAACTCCGCCGTAAATACCCATACCACGCGCAGGACCGCGGGAGCGACCATACGCAAATTGCGGACATGTGCACGCACAGCGGAACAAGTGCACGCGCAGCGGGCATGTGTGTGTTGTTAGTACGTGGTGTATGTACTGGAATATTTTTCGACTTTGACACGCCATATAAATAAAGGATAATAATAATAATAATAATAATATAGGGTGTATAATCCCCAGGTGTATCTCACACATCACACAGTATAGTATATAGGGTGTATAATCCCCAGGTGTATCTCACACATCACACAGTACAGTATATAGGGTGTATAATCCCCAGGTGTATCTCACACATCGGTCAGTACAGATTACAGGATGTATAATCACCAGGTGTATAACACAAGTCGCACAGTACAGTATACATACTGGTCACAACAATGCAGCAGATATTGAGCACTGATCAGGATACTAGAAGTGACACAGAGCTGCAAGATAGAGCAATGGCCTACTGTACTGTACTATATATGTATACTGCTTGTCACCAAAATGCTGCACTGTCCTACTATATACTGCTCACAATAATTCTGCACAGATATGGAATGGATTCTTGCAGTGACACAGAGCTGCAAGATACAGCAATGGCCTACTGTACACAACTATTTACTGTTGGGTCACCAAAATGCTGCACTGTAATACTATATATACTGCTCACAAAAATGCTGCACAGATATGGAATGGATACTTGCAGTGACACAGAGCTGCAAGATACAGCAATGGCCTACTGTACTGTACTAATATAAGTATAATTATATACTGGTGGTCCCCAGTCCCCACAATAAAGCACACTGAGCACAGATATTTTCAGCACACTGAGCACAGATATGGAGCGTTTTCAGGCAGAGAACGTAGATATTTTCAGCACACTGAGCACAGATATTTTCAGCACATTGAGCACAGATATTTGCAGCACACTGAGCATAGATTACGGAGCTTTTCAGGCAGAGAACGCAGCCACGTCCTCTCCATTCAATCTCCAATGCACGAGTGAAAATGGCGGCGACGCGCGGCTCTTTATATAGAATACGAATCTCGCGAGAATCCAACAGCGGGATGATGACGTTCGGGCGTGTTCGGGTTAACCGAGCAAGGCAGGAAGATCCGAGTGTGCCTCGGAACCGTGTAAAATGGGTGAAGTTCGGGGGGGTTCGGATCTCGAAGAACCGAACCCGCTCATCTCTAGTTTGAATCATCCTTAATATTAGTAATATAGTATATGAGATTGTATAATGTTATCTGTTAAACTTTGTCACGCTCTGAGTGGGTTGTGGACTCAGACTTGAGACAGCAGTGACAGGAAGCTTTGATTCCTTGAACAGAAGATGAGCTGGACAGATAAAAGTTATTCTCTTGAATTTTATTATAATTAGAGATGCAAGACTAATAGTCTAAACAGAACATACAGGTGTCTCCGATCTCAGGAATTAGTGCAGGGAAGATAACACTGGGAACCGTTAACCATGATTCAGTGTTGGTAGGATGTCTAGGCGGGTTTGGTAACTGAGGAGAGCGATGCAAGATGGCGGGTTAGGCCACTGGGTACTGAGTAGACTTGAGTTTGTGGGAAAAGAGATGCAGGATCAAACTGAGACAATTTCAAAACCTGCAAAGGTTTAAACAGACACAGACTGCAGGCTTCTGGAGTGCTGGAAGCTGCACAGGACAGGCTATGGAGCACAGAAAACTGCATACACAGTATGACTGTGTGAGACGTTGCACTGGCGACTCCTATTACCTCAGTTTCCTAGTTTATGCACCTGGCGCCACCGAACTGCTACCCATCAGATGTCACACAGGACCCCACACAGATGCTCCACAGACCCCCGCACGCCTGCCTACACATCCCGCTCGTAGACAGTAGTCAGCCCCTCCAATGGCCCACGCTAGATCAAGCAGACTGGTAAGTTCCAGAGCCTCTTCCCAGGCCAGACCATGACACACTGTATGTGGGTTATTCCTATTAGCATTAGAGTTTTCTATTGTTTATTTATGCCAAAAGAACATGACTGTACACTACTAATTAGATTATCAGGTCAGGAATCAAACTATTGTGTAACAGAAGCAATCTTTGTTTACCTAAACTACAGGAGACCTAGGGCTCGATTCAGACCTGATCGCTGTTGTGCAAATTCACAAGGTGGACGATTATCGATCGACTGCGCATGAGTACGGATTGTAATGTGAACGTGCAAGGTCAAACTGCAAAAAATCCAGCATCTTTTTTGATTGCTAGGGATGCACAATTTGATTGACAGGAAGCCAGCATTTGGGGGTTGTAACTGGCCATTTTCTGGGAGTGTTAGTAAAAACACAGGCATGCCCAAATGTTTTCAGGAAGGGTGTGTGATGCGAACTCCGTCCCCGAACAGCCTGTTTCTAGTGCACTTTAGGAGTAGGTCCTGGGTTACGTACAGACTGCACAGACTAGAAAAATCATTAGATGGTGAGTGAGTTGCTGACGGATTTGCTGCTGACCGGCGTTCGCAGAGATTTTCGTAAGGCATATGCAGACTTGTACGGGGTGGGTATTCATTCTGTCTGGGCGGCGACTATCTGATCACAAACCTCTGCAAATTCACAGTGGAGTGATCAGGTCTGAAGTAGGCTCCTAGTTTAGTGTAGTTCCACCCCTACCCCCTTTTGTTCCAAATCTGGCCTGACAGAGCAGAGCTGTAACTAGACATTTTAGCGCTGTGTGCAAGAAACAGCATCTACGTGCACCCCCCCACCCCCACCCCAAATATACAAACCAGGGCCAGAGCTCTCGTTTACAGATTATGGCTGCCAGAGCTCCCTTTTGGGTGATTCTCCAGAATGTGAACATAAAGTCGTATGCATCACACATGTTACATTATTTTTCCCTTTTAAACTGTTCTGTTATGAAAACTTAATTGCTTAATAGCAATGCCTTACCCTTAAACTTTAGACCCATAAAATCTTAGTTTTTTGGAGAAGTATGTAATTCGAATTTGTGTAGCTGTCCCGTGCATCACGGAGAATCACCCATTTACACTTTACAGCTGCAGAGTCCCCCTTTTTTTATACGTTAGGCAGGCAGAGTCCACCTTTTTACACATTAGGCAGGCAGAGTACCCCAGTTTACACATTAGG
Source organism: Pseudophryne corroboree (assembly GCF_028390025.1). Classification (NCBI taxonomy): domain Eukaryota; kingdom Metazoa; phylum Chordata; class Amphibia; order Anura; family Myobatrachidae; genus Pseudophryne; species Pseudophryne corroboree. The sequence goes on from NC_086451.1 coordinate 320,742,769, forward strand.
CAGGAAGAGTACCCCTGTTTACACATTAGGCAGACAGGGTCTGGGGGAGAGAGAGAGAGTGTGTGTGTGTGTGTGTGTGTGTGTGTGTGTGTGTGTGTGTGCAGGAGTGGATTGGGATGGAAAACCAGACAGGGAAATTTCAGGAAGCAGCCCTAATGGGGGCGGGTCTGTTGAGAGGCGGGATCTGTGGAGGGGGCAGGATACTCTTTTTACATAGGGCCTGATTCTGAGTCGGAGGCAGCAGTAGCCTTCCTTGCGTCTGTGACTTTATGCTAATGCTGCTACACTGCCCTTCGCTGGTGTACATCTGTATGTCCGAGTGTGCAAGGACTGAGAGGCCCACTGTCAGCATCCACAGATGCTGCAGTTATGCTTTGTGTGTCTTTTTATGCCACTATTGGTCACACCATTTTAGTCTTCACCAGCCGTATGCTAGAAAAGCTAAAAACTGGCATATCAGAGGCACACAAGTCTGTTAGTAGACACTGCACCCAGACTCCATAGGGTATTGGAAGCTGGTTTTGGATTGAAAAAGATGCCGCAGTGCTTTCTACCAATAGGCTTGTTTACCCCTAATATGACAGTTTTAAAAAAAAATTGGTGTATGTGTGATTTATCCAAAGTAACCCACTGTGCTTTTAGCATACTACACTATCGGCGCCCACTATTAATTTTTGTCTTTGAGATAGATAGATATATATATATATATATATATATATATAAATAATCTATCAGAGGCTCTGCACTCACTATAATAACTAGCAATAATAAACAGTTTTTTTTGTTTTCTTTAAATTAATATATTTATGAAGACACAGCATATGTTGCAGATCAGTCAGTTGTGACAGTTCTAAATAGTCCTTTGGCAGCGAATGTGTGAGAATACGCCAGTGTCGTAACAGTTCGGATCTGTACTGAGATGCCCACTGCCTGAGAGGCATGCCATGCTCCTGTGAGTGGGTGCTTCTCATGTGCTAGACATGCCCCCAAAGAGGTATGGCCATACCCTTACCATGCTGTGGTCACACCCCCTCCAGGGGGAGAGCGGGAACCCAGGAAGTTGCTGTATCGGGGCCCAGGATTTCTATTGGCAGCCCTGCCCACTGACAGCGTCTCTTATCTGCCACTTACTGACATAATACAGCAACAGACGCACATTGCACCTCTGAGCAACCCTATGTTCATTCAGAAAGGCTGCCAGAACAAAGACGCTGCGGTCTTTACAGCTGCATACAAATTTGCAGTCTGAGACATGTCCACCGTCTGCATCTAAGTCGTCACTCTCACAGCCAGTGGCATCTGTCACCGTCAGTGGCATCAGATCTGATTCCACAACCACCTGCATATATCTCAGTGGCCTGAAGGTGAAAGTAGATTGAGTAAGGTAAGTGACAGACTATGCCGGTACTATACCCTCCACCAGGGCCGGACTGGGACTAAAAATAGGCCCTGGCATTTTTTAAGCACACAGGCCCACCTTTGTGACCCCTCCCCTTACTATTCCTGACTCCTCCCACTTATTAGTCTATGCTCTTACTGATAAAGCTAAATATTTATCTTACTTAAAACCCTTTAAGAGGTCTAAGAACAATGTACGCTATTAACGTATGGAATACCGTAAGGGTACGCACGTTGCGTAACAATCGCTTAGCCGTAGTCGAGACGCTCAAGCGCCACGTTCGCTCACGGCCAAGGGATCACAGGCAGGCCCGCTATTGGCTGCCGACTAACGTAATGATTCGCTATAGCGTAGCGGACGCTCGGGACCACGAGGAGATCACCAGCGGCGCAGACGCTAACAATGTTAAACCTTTATAACTATACCATAAAACAGTGTAAACCTCGGTGTAGTGATAAGATGAGAATGCAACACTTAATAAGCGGGTTTACGCTAAAGCTGTTTGAGCGATAGAGACGCTCCTATTACCCACTGCAATATAATGAACACACAATACCGGTCTAAGGGTCTAACGCCTTTTAAGGAAATGAATGAACGTTCAAAAGAATAATACAATACAAGTTATACACTACCAATATAACATAGACTACCTAACCAGATGACTACACATGAAATACAATATCAGTACAATAACTATATAAGAGAAACGAGAGGGAAAGAGAAGAGAGAGAGAGAGAGATATGGCTCAGAATAACAAGAAAGACAATATGATTGCGGAGAAAAACTTACGCACAAAGGGGAACGATCGCATGCGCCTCTGGACATCCAGCTCCCGATTATCAGCAATGAGAACCGTTGAAGAGTGAGCTGGATGTGATCGGCTTGTCTATTTATGCCCCACACACAATACAATTCAATGGTCCCTACAATCTCATTGTTCATTGGACACAGGAATTCGTCTTCGCACTAAAACAAAAGGTCATAGGTTGATTCATACAGGTGGGCTGTGTCTACTTCCAACTGCTCAGGTGGGTGGGAAACTAGGTTTCCCGCCGCATGGATAAGTGAGTGCAAATAATAGTAAATGGACATAAACTTCTTATGTCCATAACTATTCGCACGAGCGATTAATCTGCTCCAAACCAACACCGGAATATTGCTAATTAAATACTCTTCCGATGGATACTAAACACCACTGTATAATCCTTGTCTGACCCTTTGTATCAGAAAAAGAGGGATCTCTCTGTCCATGAACATGCTACATTAACTAAACTTTCAGAATCTATCAAAGGGACCATGATCTACAAAATACATTATATGGTTAAAATATATATCGATTGAGTCGCCCGCTAGACGCATACAAACTCTACCGTAAATCCGCATATCGTGCGCCTGCGGGTGCACGCGAAGGCGAGTATGCGCACGCACGGGAGAGCTCTTGCACGCGCAGCGGGAGCTCGCATGAGGTGCAAATATGGCAGTGTGCATAGTGATATTTTTCTGACTTTGACAGTCCACCCTTTGGCAGTCAACAATAACTGCCACTTTCTAAAACATTTCAAAACGAGAAAAATATATGTCAAGTGTAAATACATTTCTATGATTGGGTAAGGGAGGAGAGGAGAAGGTAGGAAAAGGGTATGACCTAGTGAGATAGCAGAAGCATGTGTATGAATCCATGTTTGGGGGGTCATGTATCATCGTGCCGTACGTGTTTTAAATCAAGCTTCGAGGTATTGCGAAGTATACATTCGAATTCCTTCTTATCCCGTGGTACGGGTCTGTGGATGGGCTGTCAAACTTTACCGAGCTCTCTTCGGCTTTTGGTTGCAACAAAATGGGGGAGCACATTTTAGTTGATGATACATGAATGGGGGAATATGTGAATGCTGATATCTGTGCCGGTATTCCCTATCGCCTATGTGTGTGCTTTACCTGAAGGTTGTAGAGATGAAGATAAGAAACAATTATGGTAAATGCAGTGGTATTCTATGTCAGGTTAATGAACATTTGTCGGTTGAAGTCTTGTTCAGTGTCTGTTGAATGCAGTCTTCTTTGGGCTTTTGCCAATAGGTGTGTGCAAAAGCTTTGTCAATGTCCATAGACTTACAAAAAGTGTTGGGCTAGCGTAAATTTAAAATTTCTAGGGAAACTGGGGGTCTATGGCATAGTTCATCAAATATCTGTGTATAAGGTTGTCAAAACTTCTTCTTTAATCCATCAGTTGTCTGTATACAGGCTCGTCAAATTCCTCGTCCAGGTGGGTCTTTTTACCTTGGAGAAAACGGAAAAACAGGTGAAAGAAACGGACCGTATAATCGCATTTTCATCACATCATTGTCTCTACCGTTGGGTCATAAATCAAATTCATTGGAATTACAATTTCCTCACTCCTTAAACTCATCACCCTAGTACTACATTTGCACTTCATTAAAGCCTGACCGCATCTAAATATCAAGCCAATCGTTATGACAACACCTAAGATACATAGGAGAAACTTCCCTACATCCATTATGACTCCTTGAGACCATTCTCCTAAACCAGAGAACCAATTTCGTGGGTTCAACCATGACACCCAACCAGTCAGCTCATTACCCACAGCAGCAAGGGTGAGATTGTGTCTCCTGCGAAATTCCCACTTTAATTGGAGAATATCGTCCATCTTTTGGTCTATGACCTCGACCGGGTCCTCGGTACTATTCGTTATATATGTGCAGCATTTCACGCCGTACTGCGTTGCCAGTGTGACACAATAGCCACCTGTCACTGCCGTGAGATAATTGAGAATCATTCTATGCTGAACCAGTTCTGTTTTATAAGCTTGAAGCTCTCTTCCAGTATACCTAAACGTGTCATCATACATTTCTGTGATATTGTCTAACAAATTTGCGAGCGCGGATATGTATTTATAATTCAACACTCCTCTGGCGGTGCGAGTGATGTCTAAAGCAAGTAGAAACTGAATCCCGGTGGATTCATGGATCATGTCAGAGGCCGGATGCTCTGTTCTTTCTATCAGGTGCCGTTTAACTACGTGCTCGTAGTGGGTGTGAGTATAAGGAGCTTGGGCACCACGGTGTATATCTTTCATTTTGGCATGTGATACAGTCATTACTTCAGGCAGTACTTTTCCAATATAACACAATCCTTCAGAGTTTGGGGCAAGCCACTTATACGCCTTCCTCCCGCATATGAAATATGCATCATCGGGGAGAACATATGGGACGGAGTAGGACATAACCATATTACACATCTTCCATGTGAAATCTCCTAACCCTAATTCTCCCATCTGTCTAGTACACGTATCAGCTTGTACGATATGTGCACAGTATCCTGGTGATACCTCTCCAACTCTCGTAATCCTACTTCCTAGGGTATACCTATATCGGAAAGATTTTCCTCTACTGGCTATGTGGCGTATAAGCTCTGTATCTGTCGGCATTCTATCTGCTCTATATGAAAAGGTCATGGTTTGGTTACTCCATGACACTTCCCAATTTCCCGGCTTTCAGGGATTGGAAATGTTAAAACATATTAGGGATCTATCCACATGATATTGGTGGAGCTTCAAACTAGGAGGACTGGAGATATTAAACCTCCTGTCCACCGGCCTCCCACCACTTAGCTCAAGTACCTCCCCTATCGTTAAAGGAAATGGTACTAGTCCTGATTTGCTATGACCTTGAGGTACTTGAGAGCATACCCAACAATCTGTTTGATTTAACACACTACCCACTAAGGAGTGATAGTGATAGAGCCGTCTAGGTGGCCCCGGTTTTTGGTCCCTTCCATTATCATGTCACCTCTGGATACCAGGTCATAATGTATTGCTGAGATAACTCAATAAGACACACACAGCCGCATGTCTCATAAGTAATCTGCTTTATTTTGGTCAGCTTCAATATTTATACACAAATATTGGCAGTAAATGATTAACACAATTATATAACTTCATATGCCCCTTGTCCTTCTGCTTATCTGGAGCTACATATAGATATTTTCTGTTTCTGAGGAGAGAGCAGGGTACCAGATGCTCACTTTCACACACGATGTTATATAGAAACACGCTTTTATATTTTCCATATGTTCAAGCTAGTTTAATCAAATCTCTTTGTAATATTAAAATGAATTGCATTATTATAATTAAGAATGGTAGCTAAGCTTTTATCTCTATCAGTTTCCCTCCTATTTTATAATAATCAAACATTACAGGTTCATCTGGTATTACAATATGACATTACAGTTGAGCTACAAGGCATCACATAAACTGTACCTACAAGAGACTAAGCAAACAGTCTAGCTATAATGGTGCTAAAGGCTATGTTCCCATAGGACGGTGCTTGTCACTCTATCCCACGGAAGGTAAAGAACCGTTCACATCATATCCATTAAGGTAGACTGCTCACGGCTCCTTCTTGCCAAGCTCTTCTGTAGTTTCTTCTTTGAGTTTACACTTTACAAATTTCTTTCAAGCTGAAAGGAAGGGAAACAAAATAGAATCTTAAATTCAGATATATGCAATTTGCTAAAAAACATCACTATTTCAACAATCTCCTTTGCATGTTTGCATATTTCATCGTTCAAACTTAACTTGAGCAAAATTGCAGTGGAACCCAAGTTTCTCTTTCCTTAATTGACACAGAAGTGGGCGTGGTCAGAAACACTCGATATGGACCATCAAATCTGGGCTCAAGTGACTTTTTCACGTGTCTTTCCAGATACACCCAATCTCCTGGTTAAAGCTTGTGGGGATTCAGATCTGCTCCTGAATCTGGGAGATAAAAAAAACTAGAGAACACAGAGGTGTCAGTTTCTTCAGTAAGAACATTTTAGCATCCCTTTCTGGTTTCTGTGACACACTCACTAATCTGATACTGTAACTTCTGGTACTCCTTATCTGCAAATATCTTCTGAACTTAATTTTCTATCTATTGATCTTGCTGTAGCTTTTGCCATTGGCCAATAACTGAAAAATGTCTGTGACTATTAATACATCTTTGGCAGTTAGTTATAGTCAATTTGCAGTCTGGAAAATAACTTTTGGGGATTGCTCCAAGGGTTGTCTTGACCTTCTGTCTTGGATTGGACATTTCCACATATCCAGCAGGCTTGTACAAACTTGGTTGCATCTGGATAAAATTCTGGAGCTATCCATCTTTTCTGTGACTAAGTTTCCCATCTGATCATTTCCCAGGTGTGTGAGTCCATGGCTGACTTAACACATAAGGGGGTATAAGCTTCTGGGTAAGTATAAATTTTCTTCTAATTTCCATAAGCCAGTTTCTTCTTCTTGTCTGGCTCCTCTTCTCTGCCATGCTGCTTTTTTTTTTTTTAGGACCTGCTTGTTCCTGAAATTTCTTCAAATCCTGTAGATCAGGCATTTGAGGCTTTGCTTCTTTCTGTTACTTCTGTATGTGTGGTGTAGATGGCTACCTTTACTGGTTGTTTCGTTGCTTTCTCTTTCCACAGGCTTCTTTCTCACTCTCTTCTGCTTTGTTCTGAAGTTCAATCAGCGTAGCATAATCAGGCATTTGGTCTGGCACTGGAATGGTTACTGTATAGGCTTGCCTTATCTGCTGTGGGCATTTTGCTGCCCTCTTTGCTTCAGCATCTTGCCAGATTGTTGCCTCTTGTTTCAGGAGTGTCATTTCTTCATGTGCCTGGATCTTCATTACTGCAACCTTTTCTGTGCCCTTGCAGAGCTCTCAACTGGTGTCTGATTAGGGAAGCACATTGTATGTTTTCGCCACTTGCCTTCTTGAAGCCTCTGCTTTTCCATATCTGGCCCACAATCCTGTGCTGGGATGGTAGGGATCCTGAGTCCACAACTTCATGTTTACTGGTTACTGCGTATCCTGTATAAGGAATCCCATCCTCATAGTATCTTGAACCATCCACATAGAGATTGTGCTGTGCATCAGGAAGGGTTGTGTCTGTGACATGAGGTAGCGGTTGAGTTTCTTGTTCCATCAGTGCCATGCAGTCATGGGAAGAAAAAAAAATGTTTATTGTGAATATTTTCATCACTTTCTGCATTCCCATAGTTCATGTGGTCCTCATCATCCTGGTTATTCTGGGTACCATTGCTAGAGATATTATATGTCTCTCTTCTCCCTCCTTTTGAATCTAGAGATTCATACTCTGCTCCTTCTTCCTGCAATAGGGCTGGTAGTAGAGTTGCTGGGTTGAGGGTGGTGCATCTCTTGATGGTGACATTTGTGGCACTTAGTAGAGCTACTTCATACTTGGTGAGTCTTGCAGCTGATAAGTGCTTGGTTCTGGCTTGCTGTAGTATTTCAGTCACCGCATGTGGTACCTGAATGATCAGTTCATGATTAAGCACAATGTCTATGCATTTCTGTTTGAGGACTGCTGTTGCTGCAACTGCTCTGATGCAGGTGGGTGCTCCTTGGATAATGTTGTCCAGTTTGTTTGAAAGATAAGCTACTGGGCGTTGCTTGCTTCCATGCAGTTGCGTGATGACTCCAAGTGCATGGCCTTTCTCCTCATGGCAATAAAGAGTAAATGGTTTGGTGTAGTCTGGCAGACCCAGTGCTGGTGGAGATGCTATGGCAGCCTTGAGTTTCCAAACTGCTTCTTCAACTTGCTCTGTGGTGTAGCTTGAAGCGTCTTTCTTTGTGCTGTCATACAAAACTTGCATGTAGATAAACTTCAATTGCTGCTTCAATGCTAGGCTTCATGATAGCTGGAATATTGCTGGTATACTTGATTCCTTGTGGGGTATACTGAATAGTAGCTTGCATGATGTTAAGGATATCAGCTTCCAACAAATTCACTCTTTGAAGAGGGAGGGGCTGTCCTCCCAGTCCTGTCCCATCGACATAGTGGCTGGTTAAGAGTTCTTCTGGGACGTCAGTTTTCTTAAGTACAGTGACTGCTGCTCCAGTGTCCAAAAGGCATTCTAGGGTGTTTCCTGTAGGTAGAGTAAGCATAACAGTACCTTTTATGCGGTCAGTGTAGGTGTCACTTGAGTAGGTGGACCCCGTAGCAGGATTCAGTCATTCCTGTTGTACCGTGAAGTTTGGGACAGAGTCCTTATATTTCAGCCATGTCTGGTATTTTCTGCTTTTCTTCTTCTGATGACCTGAAACCTTGCACCAAAAACATTTACCAGTCATGTCTTCACCCTGCACATTTCTTGTGGTGTAGGGCCTGGAGTTATTTACACCTTTACCTTGACTTTGGACCTTATTTGTCTTCGTGTTAGACTGGGCAGCCTGCACTACATGTATAGTAACAGCTGGTGCTTTGGAAGTTCTCTTATCTCTCCTTTCTTTCTCGTTATCTTGAATCCCTTCTAGGACTTCTACTAGTGAGGTAATGTTCATCAAATTTGCTTCTGGTCGGACTGCATACAACTGCTGCCTGTATTCAGGTCTAAGTCCATTAAGGAACCTGGTCTTAAACAGTCTGGCGTTGTTAGAGTATTCCCTTATGCTGAGGTTTTATTGTACCAGATCAGGTTCAGCTGGTGCAGTGTCTCTGATCTGTGCACACCTGACTTGTACTCTATACAACAGTTGTGAGCCTGAAGCCATAGTATAGCGGTTGGCTTCAAGGGGAGCATTCTCAATTTTCCCCCTATCACTATCTGCCTCCTGAGGAGCTATGGCAAGAAGCATATTATATTCACCTATTCCTATGGAAGCTCTAAGAATCTGTTCTAAATCAACCCAACACGGTCTATACACAAGATACACTTGTTTAATCTTTTTTTCAAATTCAGCTGGACTTTTTCTGATATCTGGTAAGTCATTTACAGTACGCATAACTTCTGAAGGGAGCCAGGGTATGTATTGTTCCTGCTCCACATATGCTGCAATATAACCTTCAGCCCCAGGTAACCTGTCAGTTGTATGTCTGGGATTAGCATGACTACTAACTCTAACAGGCATTACATTGTAATTTTTACGAGATATTCCTCTTGGATCTCTGTTACGACTACTAGCAAATTTCCACAACCTCCTAAATATCCCTGGAGTTTTTGGTTTAACATTTTGTGATTCACATGGTCCTGAATTTGTCTCTACCCAGTTACCACAAAAGAAACATTTTTCACTTCCCTCCGGAACACATCTCCCACAATAAAGACACTTTCTTTCAGGGTAGTGGATAACATCCCTAAGAACCAGTGTACCTTCTGGATTTTTTTTATAACTTAAAGTATTTTCATAACGTTTTTCAGGTGTCATTTGTTCTGCATATGTTGCTGAAGGAGTTAAAACTCCCGCTTTATCATGTGTCCTTGATTCTGCATGCATTGATACTGCTGAGGGGGCTGACCCCCCTTCCACATTCCCATCATTATAAATAGCATAACATGTTATTGTAACATTGGGTGGTGGTATTATATTAGACCTACAATCTTCCTGTCTAATTCTTTCCTCAACTTCCAGTTCTTGTGAAACAATAAGCCATATATTTACAGTGTCCAAATAACCTTTCTTTTGTAGCCAGTGACTATCTGTGGCCTGGAACCTTTCCAAGCCTCTATATATAAGATTCCATCCTTTGGAAAATTAGCTCTTTTAAGGATAGCGTTAATACGCTTAATTCCTATCCTTCCCTCACGTTCTGCTAAGCGCTTCATCTTACTCCCTTTCCCTCCCATTGGGGTAATTAAGCCCTCTGGGTGTGGCCGAATCCACCTGCGGTGAAGAGGGATATGTCCTTGAACGAGAAGTATCTGTGTATCACTGGCTATAAGTTTTGTCTGGACACAAACCTTTCTCAGCCTATTTTTGTTTCTACTGAACTTGTCTGACTGTACTAAATCACATTTACAATACATGCAATCTAAAACACCATATTCAGTCTTCTAACTTTTCTGAAAACTTGTTGGACACTGCTGGTATTTAAAAAAAAAAAATGATCAGTAGGTTAATCAGCTAAGCATAAAGGATATGGTTCATTTCTATGCACTGACAACAATTGAGCATCCAAATGATATCCCACAATACTAGCAAATTCTGTTAAAATGCCTTTCCTATTCTGAGATGGTTATCTACGTTGCAAAAAACACTGGGTAAATCCTGCATAATAATTAACCTTAGTACACCTCTGTACCGCACACAATTGCAAACTAGGTACGCCTTTGTATTCTATTCCAATTGTTCTGTGGGCGCATGCGCTAATAAGACATAGACACAGATTCAGTCATTCAGCAACATTGGACTTTGTACAACATGTAACAATGTTTTTTATCAATGGTGCAGGCGAGGTAAGTTGTGTCTCATATGACCACCCAGGTGCTTCCATTGACAGGTGACAGGACAAGCCTACGGTTGCGCGTGCCAAGGGCCGTCTTTGATGACCTTATGGACCAACCTCCTTTATACACTTTACACCGTTTCTTGTTATCTTAAAACAGACAGTTTACATGACACAGACAAGACAGTAATCTGTTCATTTGTGGCGTCAACTGTTGGTCAGCATACCACAAATTCTAGCTAGCATTCAGGTCCCGTAAATGGCTGACCCAACTTTCATACACATAGAACATACAAACATATGACAACACTGCAATATGCCTTACGCCTTATGCCTTAGCTTTATACTGTAGCTGCAACAAGCAATAAACTTTAGCTGCGCAAGCAATACACCTGTATATGCCTTAGATTACAACAAGCAATAAACTTTAGCTGCGCAAGCAATACACCTGTATCTGCCTTAGATTACAACAAGCAATACTTTTTAGCTGCGCAATACAACATAATTCAAGTAATCTAGGCTGTGTGACAAGATAATTGGGTTTCTTTATAATGACAGTTCAAGGAAAAACATAAATGCACATTGTCTCTAGAATTACACTCAAGGAGTCTGATTTTGAGCAAAATATGGCTGCAGTCCAATCGTTTTACTCACCCAATGTGAAATCAGAGTCCTTGAGAACAATTCGCTTCCAACACAGAAACTCTCATTAGATGCTTTTCCTTGTGTTAGTCATCCCGTAGAGTCCCCCATTAAATGATACAGCCGTCTAGGTGGCCCCGGTTTTTGGTCCCTTCCATTATCATGTCACCTCTGGATACCAGGTCATAATGTATTGCTGAGATAACTCAATAAGACACACACAGCCGCATGTCTCATAAGTAATCTGCTTTATTTTGGTCAGCTTCGATATTTATACACAAATATTGGCAGTAAATGATTAACACAATTATATAACTTCATATGCCCCTTGTCCTTCTGCTTATCTGGAGCTACATATAGATATTTTCTGTTTCTGAGGAGAGAGCAGGGTACCAGATGCTCACTTTCACACACGATGTTATATAGAAACACGCTTTTATATTTTCCATATGTTCAAGCTAGTTTAATCAAATCTCTTTGTAATATTAAAATGAATTGCATTATTATAATTAAGAATGGTAGCTAAGCTTTTATCTCTATCAATAGTCACTCAAGGGATGCCGGTCCATGTGGATATTAAAACTGGATTGGCATTTCTTGATGCACCCATCCTCAACTACATTGTCACAGAGCCTACAGATACAGTTTTCTTCAGCTAACAATCCTTCACAATTCCTTCTATGGTCTATGTTATCGGATCGTTTTCTGATACTCGCCTTTGCTTGTTGATTATGTTGTTCTCGGAAAACTACGCCTCCATCTCTGTCATCAGAACCCATTCCAGAACCTTTCTCGACCTCCATGGTACTCTCGCCGGAACAGACTGCTCTGGTCAACATCATGGTCAACAGGAAAATCCGGATCACAGTCTCTTGAGGCAAGTCCATCTTAGGAGGAAACGAAGAAGAATGAGAAGGGGGAAAAAAAATAATTTGAGGGAGAGGGGATGGGAAGTGGAGAAAAACAATAAAAGGGAACAGGGAATCGACAACTGCTTTTGATCTTGTGATTTTCAATGCTCAGGTGCCGCCTCAGTCCTCCTGGAACAGACACTCCAGTGATACAACTTCCTCTACCGTCTGTTCCTTATCACGGGACCTCTCTGGATCAGCAACCTTCTTACAATGGGACGAATGAACCCAAGTCTCTCTCTCGGCAACCTTCAATGCTGTAGTGCTAGTCAATAAGACCTGGTATGGTCCTTCCCATCTGTCAATAAGGCAACCTGAGCGTAGAAAATTCCGTATCATTACATAATCCCCAGGTTCAATGTCATGACAATTACTATCTGGTAAATCAGGAATCACTAACTTCAGATTATCATTTTGATTCCTTAACTGTTTACTCATGTTAATCAAGTATTTTACAGTCACTTCATTGTTACACTTCAAATCATCCTGAGGGTTAATCATAACATGTGGTTGTCGACCAAACAAGATTTCAAAGGTAGACAGATTAAGAGGGGACCTGGGAGTGGTTCTGATGCTGTATAGTACAATGGGTAAAGCTTCTGGCCATGTCAATCCTGTTTCTGCCATAACTTTGCTCAGTTTATTTTTAATAGTGCTGTTCACTCTTTCCACCTTCGCACTCGCCTGTGGACGGTATGGAGTGTGCAGCTTGCTATCAATTCCCATCAACTTACACATTCCTTGAAAGACATCACCTGTAAAATGGGTACCCCTATCACTTTCAATTATTCTAGGGATACCATATCTACATACAAATTCCTGCACAATTTTCTTAGCAGTAAACATAGCGGTATTTGTGGCCGCCGGAAATGCTTCGACCCAATTTGAGAACACATCTATACAAACAAGTACATATTTCAAATTTCGACAAGGGGGTAATTGGATAAAGTCAATCTGTATTACCTGAAAAGGTCCGCCTGTAGGAGGGATATGAGATGGTTCTGTTGGTATTGCCTTTCCGATATTCTTTCTCAAACAGGTAAGGCATGACATTGCTCTCTTACCTGCATGGGATGAAAATCCTGGGGCGCACCAATATGCTCTTACCAACTTACACATTCCTTCCTTGCCCAGATGAGTCAGCCCGTGTGCTGCCTCAGCTAGACATGGAAGATATGCTCTGGGGGCCACTGGTTTACCTTGTCCATCCGTCCAGAGTCCTGAGGACTCCTGGCCATATCCTTTTGCCTTCCAGACTGCCTTTTCCTGTGTGGAACACAAATTTTGCATTTCACACAACTTCTGTGTGTTGATGGTATTGAATACCATCAATTGTGTGGTGTCTGTCTGTCTGGGGGTACCAGCTGCTAACTTAGCAGCTTTGTCTGCTCGGCTGTTACCAAGTGATACTGGGTCCTGGCTATATGTGTGTGCTTTACACTTGATAACAGCCACTCTGTCGGGTTCCTGTATCGCTGTTAGAAGCCTTTTGATGTGAGCTGCATGCGCTACCGGTGTACCAGCTGCCGTCATGAAATTTCTGAGGCGCCATAGGGCTCCGAAATCATGGACTACCCCGAATGCGTATCTAGAGTCGGTGTAGATATTGGCTGATTTGCCCTTAGCCAATTCACATGCTCTGGTTAGGGCGACCAGTTCAGCAACCTGGGCTGAGTGAGGTGGGCCTAGCGGTTCTGCTTCTATGGTGCCTTGGTCATCTACGACTGCGTATCCAGTACACAAGTCTCCCGAGTCTGATTGTCTGTGACAACTACCATCCGTGTAGAAGGTCAGATCTACATCTTCCAGTGGGTTGTCACTGATGTCAGGCCTTGCGGTAAAATTTTGGGTCAAATATTCCATACAATCATGTGTGTCCTCCTTTGTATTAAATTCTCCTTCCCCACCACTCTCATCCTCCACCCTTTGTGCCTGTCCAGGCACACCTGGGAGATATGTTGCAGGATTTAATGCACTGCATCTCCTTATGGTGATGTTTACGGGGGCCATTAGTGCCAATTCCCATCTTGTAAACCGCGCTGATGAGACGTGCCTGGTTTGGGCAGAATTTAGCAAGGCTGGCACTGCATGTGGTGTATGAATTGTGAGGTTGTGACCTAGCACTACATCTTCGCTTTTCGTTACTAGCAATGCTATCGCAGCAACGCTTCGCAAGCATGTGGGGAGGGATCGCGCTACCGTATCTAGCTGAGCGCTGTAGTATGCTACTGGCCTGCTGGCATCACCGTGCTTTTGGGTTAGGACGCCTGCCGCGCAACCAGCACTTTCTGTTCCGTACAGCTCAAAGGGTTTCCCATAGTCTGGCATACCTAATGCTGGTGCCTGCGTTAGGCACTGTTTAAGTCTCTCAAATGCCATCTCGGACTCGTCTGTATGCGAAATCCGATCAGGCTTGTTTGAGGAAACCATCTCCTGCAAAGGTAATGCTAGAATGGAAAATCCTGGGATCCAGTTACGGCAATACCCACACATTCCTAAAAATGTTCTGATCTGTTGCTGGGTTTGAGGCAGAGTCATGTCTCTAATTGCTTGAATTCTATCAGCGGTCAGGTGTCTCAGTCCTTGTGTTAGACAGTGTCCCAAATATTTTACTTTAGTTTGGCATAATTGCAACTTGTCTTTGGAAACCTTGTGTCCTGTGTCTGAAAGATGAAACAGGAGCTGTTTCGTATCCTTCAGGGATGCTTCCACTGAATCAGAACACAGTAGTAGATCATCCACGTACTGTATTAATACTGATCCACTCCCTGGTTGGAAAGACTGTAAACAATCATACAAAGCCTGGGAAAATATACTTGGACTGTCTATGAAACCTTGTGGTAATCGAGTCCATGTGTATTGGACTCCTCTGTATGTGAATGCAAACAAATATTGGCTGTCAGGGTGCAGAGGTACCGAAAAGAAAGCGGAGCAGAGGTCAATAACAGTGAAAAATTTCGCAGTGGGAGGGATTTGCATAAGGATGACAGCTGGATTTGGCACTACGGGGAACTGACTCTCAACTATTTTGTTAATCCCCCTTAGATCCTGCACTAGCCGGTAACCCCTCCCCCCACTCTTTTTCACAGGGAAGATGGGACTATTGGCAGTGCTGGACGTTCTTACCAGAATGCCCTGTTGTAGCAAGCGCTCTATTACTGGGTATACTCCTAACTCCACCTCTGGCTTCAGAGGGTATTGTGGGATTTTTGGAGCTATCCTACCATATTTTACTTGCACAACTACTGGAGCTACGTTTGCCATCAATCCAGTGTCTTGTCCGTCTTTAGTCCACAATGACTCTGGTATCTGGGATGTCATTTCTTCTACTTGGGATGGAGTCCTATTTGTCATAATGGTGTGTGACATTAATTTTGATGGGGAGTCTAACATGTCTCGCACTTCCTGAGCGTGATTCTCAGGTATGTCCAAGAATACACATTCAGGAGTACAATAAATGACGCACCCCATTTTACATAATAAGTCTCTTCCCAGGAGATTCGTCGGTGCCGATGCAGCCAGCAAAAAGGAATGCTTGGTATGTAAAGGCCCTATTGTAATCTCGGCTGGTTTGCTAACAGGGTAATGCTGGACTACTCCCGTTACTCCTATGGCTGGAACTGTCTTACCAGTGGTTCTCATGCCCACTGTCGAATTTATCACTGATTTGGCAGCCCCCGTATCTACAAGAAAGTTTAATGATTTACCAGCTACATTAATTGCAATTTCGGGTTCACTTCCAAGATTTGCAATCAATTTTACTGGCTGTAGATTACAGGTATGGCCACACCCCTATTGGGTATGGTGACCTCCCTGAATCCCGCTGGCAGCAACTACTTGTGAAGGGGTTAAATGGGAACTACCAGAGGCTTGCCAGTCTCTGTTCGGGGGGTATCTTTTTGTTTCCCCTGCATGTGGCTCATAACTCCGTTTCTGCGGACCCTGCTCCCAATGTCGTGTGTCGTGTCGTTGTCTAGGGGGTTGCTAAGGCTTTTGTATGTTTCTCGATTTACAGTCTCGTGCAAAGTGTCCCTCTCTATGACAGAAATAACAGGTTACCACATTTGACTTACCCACAGGGTTTGGTGATCTATACAAAGGCTGCCTTGTGGTCAGGGCCTGTATACTTACGGCCATTAACTTATCACCTTGTAATTCCCTGTGTCTGGTGATATTCCGATCGTGATCCACAGCTGCCTCTCTCAAAGTAGCCACCGACAGACCTCGCCAACATGGTTGCGTGGTCTGTACCCTTGTCTTTAATGCCTCTTTTAAACCATCCATTAGTACAGATACTGCTACTTCTCGATGGTTTATGTTTGTTTTAATGTCCTCTATGCCTGTGTATTTTGCCATATCTAGCAATGCCCTGTGAAAATATTCTGCAGCAGTTTCTGACTCTTTTTGTTTAATGGAGAAAATCTTGTTCCATTTAACTACAGCTGGAAAATACTCCTTTAACTGTAAACTTATCCTTTTTTACATTGTCTTTGTTGTACACATCTGTAAGAGGTACATCCTGATCCAATCCACGGTCAGCTAAAAGTTGAGCCGAGTCGACATTGGAGGGTAAACAAGCCCTCAGCAATACCTGCCAGTCTTTGTTATTGGGCTCTAAAGTGTTCCCTAGGTCTCTGATGTATTTCTGGCTAGCAACTAGATCTTTTCTAGGATCAGGGAATTCAGACACTATGGTTCTTAATTCCATTCGGGAAAACGGGCTGTACATGGCAATGTTTCTGATAGGAGTGACTCCTGTGGTGTCCGTTTTCCCATTTGGAACTGCTATTACCCTCACGGGAGCAAGTTTAATAACATCATTCTGTGTAGATTCTACAGCCTGTGGTGAAATGGTTTCAGCATAGTGTATGGTGCCGTACTTACCCGATGATACGACCTCACCTGTCCCTCCGCTAGGGGGCTTTGTTACTAATCTTATGGGTTGGGCCGTGCCTACTGTTGTTTCTGATATGGTGGCTGCTAGAGAGAGCGCTGATATTGTTGCCGATTCGTCCTCTTGATCACACTCCTGGGGAAAGTTCAAAACAGGGTACAACTTGCACGGGTTAATACTTGCATTGGTTAACTTATTAACATTTACACAGTTGCTAAGTGTTTGTTTGTTACACCCTAATGCGTCATTCTCCGCAACCAATTTCTCTCCTGATATGTATGGTGGCGGCGGGGCCGTGGCTATCAGTTTCTTGATAGGATTAGATCCCGCCGCCTGAGCCAATCCTCTCTGTATTTCACCCTCCTGTTGCCATAACTGCAAATAATCATAATGCTTGATTCGTCTCTTTGTTGATTTAATGAGACATATCCTCCTCCTTAGATTTTGTAACACTTCTGGGCTAAAGCTGCCTACTCTTGGGAACTTCTCCCCGTCATGCACAGTCATTCTCTCCCATTCATCACATAAAACCTCTGTGTGTGAACCGTATTTTTCACACATTACGTACCTTGCCGACCCGATTGGTCGGTTTACTGAATCAACCCGAACCGAGGTTGATCGCCCCCTACCTGAACAATTGGCCCCCATAACTTGCAGGTGTTGCTTTCACCACCTCTGACCTTCAATCAGGGTCTTCAGCGAACCCTTACAAAAACCAAAATGTTCACGATAGGCTGACGGTGGCGGTTTACCGAGTACCCCACTCACTCGCCCACGCCGACCAATACGACCTACACACTGCCCTAGTGCTGGCGTACTCGACCCAGGGCCCCTATGAACCTTCGTTTACTGGAACATGTGAGTGTGTTCCGCAGAGCATTGACCCTTTCCAGTAACTGTTGGTTGTTGGATAATTCCTGAGTGACCAGCGAACTTCCCTTCAGAAAATAAAAAATTACACAAATCACGTCAGAATGTACAAATAGTGTTTGTGACCCGTTTCGTACACAAATGGTACTGGTCAGATTAACTAATGCACACAATTACGTGCGGTACAATCAATCTGCACATAAGCAACTAATCTTATGTGCAGAGCGACCAGTGGAATCGAATATTGCGGCTGCGAATTCCTTCAGCATGAGCTTTATTGGCCTATATGGGTTCTGCACCAACCCCCTGGGTTGTGCTCTTTTCTCTATTTATAGCGGACTTCCTAGTCTGCTGTACCTGGACTTCCTGGTCAATTCCGGACCTCCTGGTCTGTGCTACAATAGACCTCCTGGTCTGCTATACTCTAATGCTCAGATTTTATGTTTAACAAAGGATGCCTCCCTTGCCACCATGCACGTCACTTACATGTATGTACCCTGCGAGAACTCGACTTCCTGTGGTTCAAACCTCAAAAATTGTATAAACTTATATATGCAAACACTCACTCACCACATGTACACTTTTGTTTCTATTTCTATTTCTGCGCAGAAATTTTCTTTCCTTTAGACCAGATGTGTTGTAAATTTGGAGAAGGATCTGTTAATCTAAGTTTCGGACACTAAAATAGATTTGCGCTATTTATCGCGTTGCCACCTTTTCGCCTGTTACAATAACACTAGCGTGTGATTTGAGTTACGTGGGCGTACCCGGACGCTCCGTTGCGTAATATACGCTGCGTGCGTCGGCCTTTGAGTTGCGTACGCGAGTCTCACCCTTTGTTAGAGACACGTGTACACAAAGCAAATATCCACCGTAACACAATGTACACGTTTATCAATGTAGATGATCCTCGATCATCTACCGAACACCACACCAATCTCTCCTTGTATCTTTCGGTAGAGCTGCGTGTGTGCTTTGCAATTTATCTCTTAATGTATTACTTTTATTCTTTAACTATGAAATAGCGGCAAATCTCTCTTAGCACGTTTATCAATTATAGAATGGCAAACAGGAGAGTGATATGAAAATACACGAATGAAAAGAAATGCAGATATATGCGTGCGTGCGTGCGTACGTACGCAAGACAGAAATAAACAGTTTTAAAAGACACTAGCGTGTTGTTCTTACCTCCGGTTCCCGGATTCCTTCAGCACCCTTTACTAAGCGAAGCAGACGCTTATCCAGACAGCACTACAATGAATATGATCTCCCGCCCTTTGCTGATGGATAATGTCTGCTGAAATTACCTAGTGCAGATATGTGAAGGACGGGCGAGCCGCCAATTGATAAAGCTAAATATTTATCTTACTTAAAACCCTTTAAGAGGTCTAAGAACAATGTACGCTATTAACGTATGGAATACCGTAAGGGTACGCACGTTGCGCAACAATCACTTAGCCGTAGTCGAGACGCTCAAGCGCCACGTTCGCTCACGGCCAAGGGATCACAGGCAGGCCCGCTATTGGCTGCCGACTAACGTAATGATTCGCTATAGCGTAGCGGACGCTCTGGACCACGAGGAGATCACCAGCGGCGCAGACGCTAACAATGTTAAACCTTTATAACTATACCATAAAACAGTGTATTATGCAGTAAACCTCGGTGTAGTGATAAGATGAGAATGCAACACTTAATAAGCGGGTTTATGCTAAAGCTGTTTGAGCGATAGAGACGCTCCTATTACCCACTGCAATATAATGAACACACAATACCGGTCTAAGGGTCTAACGCCTTTTAAGGAAATGAATGAACGTTCAAAAGAATAATACAATACAAGTTATACACTACCAATATAACATAGACTACCTAACCAGATGACTACACATGAAATACAATATCAGTACAATAACTATATAAGAGAAACGAGAGGGAAAGAGAAGAGAGAGGGAGAGAGATATGGCTCAGAATAACAAGAAAGACAATATGATTGCGGAGAAAAACTTACGCACAAAGGGGAACGATCGCATGCGCCTCTGGACATCCAGCTCCCGATTATCAGCAATGAGAACCGTTGAAGAGTGAGCTGGATGTGATCGGCTTGTCTATTTATGCCCCACACACAATACAATTCAATGGTCCCTACAATCTCATTGTTCATTGGACACAGGAATTCGTCTTCGCACTAAAACAAAAGGTCATAGGTTGATTCATACAGGTGGGCTGTGTCTACTTCCAACTGCTCAGGTGGGTGGGAAACTAGGTTTCCCGCCGCATGGATAAGTGAGTGCAAATAATAGTAAATGGACATAAACTTCTTATGTCCATAACTATTCGCACGAGCGATTAATCTGCTCCAAACCAACACCGGAATATTGCTAATTAAATACTCTTCCGATGGATACTAAACACCACTGTATAATCCTTGTCTGACCCTTTGTATCAGAAAAAGAGGGATCTCTCTGTCCATGAACATGCTACATTAACTAAACTTTCAGAATCTATCAAAGGGACCATGATCTACAAAATACATTATATGGTTAAAATATATATCGATTGAGTCGCCCGCTAGACGCATACAAACTCTACCGTAAATCCGCATATCGTGCGCCTGCGGGTGCACGCGAAGGCGAGTATGCGCACGCACGGGAGAGCTCTTGCACGCGCAGCGGGAGCTCGCATGAGGTGCAAATATGGCAGTGTGCATAGTGATATTTTTCTGACTTTGACATTACAAATATAATTAATATTCTAACAACATACAAGCGTACATAATTTTCTATTAAAATACACACAACCTGTGGTTGAAGTGGAAATTTTTAAGTGGGGGTATGTAAATGTGAAGTTTGTAAATAAGCGCGCGCCAAAGGCACGTGCGCTCCGGAAAAGGGGGCGTGGCCACTCAAAAGGGGCGTGTCCTTCAGTGTAGTTTATCACACCATACACCCCTTATACGCATTATGCACCACAATATTAGGACCCCTTATACTATCTAGTACTGGTGCCTCTTTCACATTATACCACACAGTATGAGCCAAAATTCACATTATAGCACCCAGTATGAGCCGAAATTTACATTATAGCACCCAGTATGAGCCGAAATTTACATTATATGCCCCCAATAGTGCAGTGCCAGATCCACAATTGCCCCCACAGTGCCAGGTATACAAATGCCCCCACAGTGCTAGGTATACAAATGCCCCCACAGTGTCAGGTATACAATTGCCCCCACAGTGCCAGGTATACAAATGCCCCCACAGTGCCAGGTATACAAATGCCCCCACAGTGCCAGGTAAACAATTTCCCCCACAGTGCCAGGTATACAAATGCCCCCACAGTGCCAGGTAAACAATTGCCCCCACAGTGCCAGGTATACAAATGCCCCCACAGTGCCAGGTATACAAATGCCCCCACAGTGCCAGGTAAACAATTGCTCCCACAGTGCCAGGTATACAAATGCCCCACAGTGCCAGCCAATTGCCCCCACAGTGCCAGATATACAATTGTCCCCACAGCAGCCTGTGCTGCAGCTACTTACCGCTGCTGCACTGCTGCTCCTCCGGGCTGTGAGGGACGGGGGTGAATCAGGAGAGCAGAGCGCCCGCCAGCGCGGCTGTGTCTGGTGCTGCGGCGGCTTCGTTCAAACCAGCCGCCAGTTCGTGAGCCAATCAGAGCTCGCGGACCGGCGGCTTCTGATTGGCTGCCGGTCCGCGAGCTCTGATTGGCTCATGAACCGGCGGCTGGTTTGAACGAAGCCGCCGCAGCACCAGACACAGCAGCGCTGGCGGGAGCTCTGCTCTCCTCTCCTGACAGCTGAGACATGCTGCCGCCGGACTGAGCGGCAGCGTGTCTCAGTGACCGCTGGACCGGCCCAAGTGGCCATCGGCCCTTCTGGCATTTGCCAGAAGTGCCAGATGGCCAATCCGGCCCTGCCCTCCACTCACCAACAGTATTACAACACCTCAGGATCATTACTGTATTGCGATTGTTTAGGGTTTGCAATCTTGTCTAATATACTATACTACCTGCAGCTGTTTGCACCAGCTTCATAGAAATTTGTATTACTTGTTGCATTTATATTGTGGAGACATTTGAGTACCAGTGACTATATTGCACTCTATGCAATATAGTCACTGAAGGCTGCTAGCTATAGGTGATTACTGAATGTTTACTCTATAGCTTTACAAGTGTCATTCATTACAAAATGTCAGATTTAAGCAAATTTGGATGCTGTAGAACAGATGAAGTGGTTTTATAAAGATATAAATGACTTTTCAAAAATCTTGCCTTTCCAATAAAAAATAAAAATGCTTTAGTTCCTTGCTGCTAATGACATTTAGCAATGTAGAGGACATATTTTTTATCCTTGTTTACGGTGCTGTCATATTCTCACTGCATATAATTGGTCAACACTGTGGCATTTCATTTATCTCTCTTATCTACACCAGTCATTTCTCAGAGCTGTCGATTACTCTGAAATGTTCACAGGACCTGGATTGTGATGCATTGTAGTCACACAGGATATTTAAGTACCACTGAGAACAGAATTACCTATGGCCTACAGCACAGTGTGATATCCAGTTCAACAACACAATGATTCTTCAGAAATATTTTATTATTAAAGATTAACTATTTCTCCACATTTTAACTCTTATTTTAACATAAAATTAAAGAAATGTAATCTACCTAATACTGGGCCTAATTCAGACCTGATTGCAGCTGCAAAAGTTTTCTCTAATGGGCAAAACCAAGTGCACTGCAGGTGGGGTAGATATAACATGTGCAGTGAGAGTTAGATTTGAGTGGGTTATTTTGTTTCTGTGCAGGGTAAATACTGTCTACTTTATTTTTACACTGCAATTTAGATTTCAATTTGAATACACCCCACCCAAATCTAACTCTCTCTGCACATGTTATATCTGCCCCACCTGCAGTGCACATGGTTTTTCCCATTAGACAAAAATTTTGCTGCTGCAATCAGGTTTGAATTAGTCCCATAGCTGTGACTTCTTATGGGTAATAATGCTCAAAACTTGATTGAGTACAGGTAAAACAACATACAGTATTTTAGGTAATTCTATGGCCAATTAACTTATTACAGTAGTAAGAAATCAAATTATATCAGCAATATCCAAAAGCACTTTCAAGCTAATTCCCAAGTATTAAAGCTGCATAGCTTGGTAGTCTGTTATAATTAATTAAACACAGTTTGACTCTGGGCATATTAAAACTGAAATATTAAATTAAAATTAGACGATACATCTGGATAATACCTGTCTTTTCTTTCTATTAAAACCTGTTTGTAGCACCTTTTTACAGAACACACTGGCTTGTAGGTATTAGTGATGTGCACCGGACATTTTACGGGTTTTGTGTTTTGGTTTTGGATTCGGTTCCGCGGCCGTGTTTTGGATTCGGACGCGTTTTGGCAAAACCTCACCGAAAATTTTTTGTCGGATTCGGGTGTGTTTTGGATTCGGGTGTTTTTTTCAAAAAACCCTAAAAAACAGCTTAAATCATAGAATTTGGGGGTCATTTTGATCCCATAGTATTATTAACCTCAATAACCATAATTTCCACTCATTTCCAGTCTATTCTGAACACCTCACACCTCACAATATTATTTTTAGTCCTAAAATTTGCACTGAGGTCGCTGGATGGCTAAGCTAAGCGACACAAGTGGCCGACACAAACACCTGGCCCATCTAGGAGTGGCACTGCAGTGTCAGGCATGATGGCACTTCAAAAAAATAGTCCCCAAACAGCACATGATGCAAAGAAAAAAAGAGGCGCACCAAGGTCGCTGTGTGACTAAGCTAAGCGACACAAGTGGCCGACACAAACACCTGGCCCATCTAGGAGTGGCACTGCAGTGTCAGGCAGGATGGCACTTCAAAAAAATTGTCCCCAAACAGCACATGATGCAAAGAAAAAAAGAGGCGCACCAAGGTCGCTGTGTGACTAAGCTAAGCGACACAAGTGGCCGACACAAAGACCTGGCCCATCTAGGAGTGGCACTGCAGTGTCAGGCAGGATGGCACTTCAAAAAAATTGTCCCCAAACAGCACATGATGCAAAGAAAAATGAAAGAAAAAAGAGGTGCAAGATGGAATTGTCCTTGGGCCCTCCCACCCACCCTTATGTTGTATAAACAGTACATGCACACTTTAACGAACCCATCATTTCAGCGACAGGGTCTGCCACACGACTGTGACTGAAATGACTGGTTGGTTTGGGCCCCCACCAAAAAAAGAAGCAATCAATCTCTCCTTGCACAAACTGGCTCTACAGAGGCAAGAT
This sequence comes from Pseudophryne corroboree, assembly GCF_028390025.1. Classification (NCBI taxonomy): domain Eukaryota; kingdom Metazoa; phylum Chordata; class Amphibia; order Anura; family Myobatrachidae; genus Pseudophryne; species Pseudophryne corroboree. Next base: position 320,767,013 of record NC_086451.1, read on the forward strand.
GTCCACCTCATCATCATCCTCCGATTCCTCAACCCTTTCACTGTGTACATCCCCCTCCTCACAGATTATTAATTCGTCCCCACTGGAATCCACCATCTCAGGTCCCTGTGTACTTTGTGGAGGCAATTGCTGCTGGTGAATGTCTCCACGGAGGAATTGATTATAATTAATTTTGATGAACATCATCTTCTCCACATTTTCTGGAAGTAACCACGTACGCCGATTGCTGACAAGGTGAGCGGCTGCACTAAACACTCTTTCTGAGTACACACTGGAGGGAGGGCAACTTAGGTAGAATAAAGCCACTTTGTGCAAGGGCCTCCAAATTGCCTCTTTTTCCTGCCAGTATACGTACGGACTGTCTGACGTGCATACTTGGATGCGGTCACTCATATCCTCCACCATTCTTTCAATGGTGAGAGAATCATATGAAGTGACAGTAGACGACATGTCAGTAATCGTTGGCAGGTCCTTCAGTCCGAACCAGATGTCAGCACTCGCTCCAGACTGCCCTGCATCACTGCCAGCGGGTGGGCTCGGAAATTCTTAGCCTTTTCCTCGCACCCCCAGTTGCGGGAGAATGTGAAGGAGGAGATGTTGACGGGTCACGTTCCGCTTGACTTGACAATTTTCTCACCAGCAGGTCTTTGAACCTCTGCAGACTTGTGTCTGCCGGAAAGAGAGATACAACGTAGGTTTTAAATCTAGGATCGAGCACGGTGGCCAAAATGTAGTGCTCTGATTTCAACAGATTGACCACTCATGAATCCTGGTTAAGCGAATTAAGGGCTCCATCCACAAGTCCCACATGCCTAGCGGAATCGCTCTGTTTTAGCTCCTCCTTCAATGTCTCCAGCTTCTTCTGCAAAAGCCTGATGAGGGGAATGACCTGACTCAGGCTGGCAGTGTCTGAACTGACTTCACGTGTGGCAAGTTCAAAGGGTTGCAGAACCTTGCACAACGTTGAAATCATTCTCCACTGCGCTTGAGTCAGGTGCATTCCCCCTCCTTTGCCTATATCGTGGGCAGATGTATAGGCTTGAATGGCCTTTTGCTGCTCCTCCATCCTCTGAAGCATATAGAGGGTTGAATTCCACCTCGTTACCACCTCTTGCTTCAGATGATGGCAGGGCAGGTACAGGATTGTTTGGTCTTGCTCCAGTCTTCTGTACGCGGTGGCTGAATGCCGAAAGTGGCCAGCAATTCTTCGGGCAACAGACAGCATCTCTTGCACGCCCCTGTCGTTTTTTTAAATAATTCTGCACCACCAAATTCAATGTATGTGCAAAACATGGGACGTGCTGGAATTTGCCCAGATGTAATGCACGCACAATATTGCTGGCGTTGTCCGATGTCACAAATCCCCAGGAGAGTCCAATTGGGGTAAGCCATTCTGCGATGATCTTCCACAGTTTTTCGTAAGAGGTTGTCAACTGTGTGCCTCTTCTGGAAAGCGGTGATACAAAGCATAGCCTGCCTAGGAACGAGTTGGCGTTTGCGAGATGCTGCTACTGGTGCCGCCGCTGCTGTTCTTTCTGCGGGAGGCAATACATCTACCCAGTGGGCTGTCACAGTCATATAGTCCTAAGTCTGCCCTGCTCCACTTGTCCACATGTCTGTGGTTAAGTGGACATTGGGTACAACTGCATTTTTTAGGATACTGGTGACTCTTTTTCTGAGGTCTGTGTACATTTTCGGTATCGCCTGCTTAGAGAAATGGAACCTAGATGGTATTTGGTACCGGGGACACAGTACCTCAATCAAGTCTCTAGTTGCCTCTGAATTAACGGTGGATACCGGATCCACGTTTCTCACCGCCCAGGCTGCCAAGGACTGAGTTATCTGCTTTGCAGCAGGATGACTGCTGTGATATTTCATCTTCCTCGCAAAGGACTGTTGGACAGTCAATTGCTTACTGGAAGTTGTACAAGTGGTCTTCCGACTTCCCCTCTGGGATGACGATCGACTCCCAGCAGCTACAACAGCAGCGCCAGCAGCAGTAGGTGTTACACTCAAGGATGCATTGGAGGAATCCCAGGCAGGAGAGGACTCGTCAGACTTGCCAGTGACATGGCCTGCAGGACTATTGGCTTTCCTGGGTAAGGAGGAAATTGACACTGAGGGAGTTGGTGGTGTGGTTTGCAGGAGCTTGGTTACAAGAGGAAGGGATTTAGTGGTCAGTGGACTGCTTCCGCTGTCACCCAAAGTTTTTGAACTTATCACTGACTTATTATGAATGCGCTGCAGGTGACGTATAAGGGAGGATGTTCTGAGGTGGTTAACGTCCTTACCCCTACTTATTACAGCTTGACAAAGGCAACACACGGCTTGACACCAGTTGTCCGCATTTGTGTTGAAATAATTCCACACCGAAGAGCTGATTTTTTTTGTATTTTGACGGGGCATGTCAATGGCCATATTCGTCCCACGGACAACAGGTGTCTCCCCGGGTGCCTGACTTAAACAAACCACCTCACCATCAGAATCCTCCTTGTCAATTTTCTCCCCAGCGCCAGCAACACCTATATCCTCGTCCTGGTGTACTTCAACAGTGACATCTTCAATTTGACTATCAGGAACTGGACTGCGGGTGCTCCTTCCAGCACTTGCAGGGGGCGTGCAAATGGTGGAAGGTGCAAGCTTTTCCCGTCCAGTGTTGGGAAGGTCAGGCATCGCAACCGACACAATTGGACTCTCCTTGGGTATTTGTGATTTAGAAGAACGCACAGTTATTTGCTGTGCTTTTGCCAGCTTAAGTCTTTTCATTTTTCTAGCGAGAGGATGAGTGCTTCCATCCTCATGTGAAGCTGAACCACTAGCCATGAACATAGGCCAGGGCCTCAGCCGTTCCTTGCCACTCCGTGTCGTAAATGGCATATTGGCAAGTTTACGCTTCTCCTCAGACGCTTTTAATTTTGATTTTTGGGTCATTTTACTGAACCTTTGTTTTTTGGATTTTACATGCTCTCTACTATGACATTGGGCATCGGCCTTGGCAGACGACGTTGATGGCATTTCATCGTCTCAGCCATGACTAGTGGCAGCAGCTTCAGCACGAGGTGGAAGTGGATCTTGATCTTTCCCTATTTTAACCTCCACATTTTTGTTCTCCATATTTTAATGTGTGGAATGATATGCCAGTATCAATAGCAATGGCCTACTACTATATATACTGCGCACAACTAAAATGCACCACAGGTATAGAATGTAGATGGATAGTAAACTTATACCCCTTTTCCACCTACGTACCGTGTCCGATCCGGGATGTTTAACACGGCTACAACCCGTGTCGGCTCCCCCGTTTCCACTACACGTCGACACGGGTTATTCCCGTGTCTGATCTGTTTCCACCTAACCCGGGTAAGCTCTGTAAAAGCCTATTGCTGTCATTACAAATGGACTTTTTACTGTCTCATCAAGATGATGTCATCAAAAGGACCAAAACAGAGGGGTGGGGCCTGCTCACAGCATTGCAGCAATGAACGCCGGTGCAGTAGCTGTGTCTAGCATGGTTATGGTCGTGTACTTTGATGAATTGTCTGCGTAGTGCCTTCAATTTGTTAACGACTTGTTGCTGGGTTTTTTGGATGCCACTATCTGCCAGCATAAGGGATATGTTCTTGTAGACGATAGCATCCTTAACTGTTCCAGTCACCTGCCTTTTTATTTCTTCCTCTCCCCGAATATTAAGCAGCTCTTTGATCTCTGTGTCTGACCAGGTATGGCTAGCCATGTTGCTGTGCTGGAGCTTCTGCTGCTGTATATTGTCTGTTTGTTTGGAAGCTGCTGCAATAAAAATATCTGTATGTACCCAGCGCGACTTCAGAGTGTTTTGTTTGCAAGCTGCCTCAATGCCTGCATGTGCCCAGCGTAGTGTTGTTTGCTGCTGCGGTGCCTGCATGTGCCCAGCGTGTCTCCCAGGGATGACATCATCTTCCAGTGCCCCAGAAGCAGCCAATCAGCGTCTCAGAGCGTTACTCGGGTCTGAAAACACGTGTAATGACCGTTTCCACTGCACCGCTATCCGTGTCATTACCGTGTTCTACCCAGGTAAATAGCCGGGTTGGATTCCCGGGTCACTCAACCCGTGTTGACCCGTTTCCACCTACTAAAAATCCGTGTCGATGCGCGCCCCCGTGCAAAAACACGGGTAAAAACAGCTAGTGGAAAAGGGGTATTAATGACAACACAGAGGTAGGTACAGCAGTGGCCTTCCGTACCGTACTGCTATATATAGTATACTGGTGGTCACTGTGTCAGCAAACTGCAAAACTAAAATGCACCACAGGTATAGAATGTAGATGGATAGTATACTTAATGACGACACAGAGGTAGGTACAGCAGTGGCCTTCCGTACCGTACTGCTATATATAGTATACTGGTGGTCACTGTGTCAGCAAACTGCAAAACTAAAATGCACCACAGGTATAGAATGTAGATGGATAGTATACTTAATGACGACACAGAGGTAGGTACAGCAGTGGCCTTCCGTACCGTACTGCTATATATAGTATACTGGTGGTCACTGTGTCAGCAAACTGCAAAACTAAAATGCACCACAGGTATAGAATGTAGATGGATAGTATACTTAATGACGACACAGAGGTAGGTACAGCAGTGGCCTTCCGTACCGTACTGCTATATATAGTATACTGGTGGTCACTGTGTCAGCAAAACTCTGCACTGTACTCCTCCTATATAATATTATACTGGTGGTCCCGACTCTCCAGTCCCCATAATAAAGCAGCACACTGAGCACCGATATGGAGTGTTTTTCAGGCTGACAACGTATAATGGTGGTCACTGTCAGCAAAACTCTGCACTGTACTCCTCCTATATAATATTAATTATACTGGTGGTCCCCAGTCCCCACATTAAAATAAAGCAGCACACTGAGCACAGATATGGAGTGTTTTTCAGGCAGACAACGTTTACTGGTGGTCACTGTCAGCAAAACTCTGCACTGTACTCCTGCTATATAATACAGCTGCTCCCCAGTCCCCACAATTAAGCAGTGTGAGCACAGATATATGCAGCACACTGAGCACAGATATGGAGCGTTTTTTTCTGGCAGAGAACGGATAAAACTGGTGGTCACTGATCAGCAAAACTCTGCACTGTACTCCTCCTATATTATACAGCTGCTCCCCAGTCCTCCCCACAATGAATTAAGCAATAATGCACAATCAAATTCAACAATAACGGAGAGGACGCCAGCCACGTCCTCTCCCTAACATTTGCAATGCACGAGTGAAAATGGCGGCGACAAGCGGCTGCTTATATAGAATCCGAATCTCGCGAGAATCCGACAGCGGGATGATGACGTTCGGGCGAGCTCTGGTTACCCGAGCCATACGGGAGAATCCGAGTATGGCTCGGACCCGTGTAAAAAGGGTGAAGTTCGGGGGGGTTCGGTTTCCGAGAAACCGAACCCGCTCATCACTAGTAGGTATTAGTCAACTAGTAAATTTTAAATTCTTTTCCACCATATTTTCTATGCGGGCATCGTATTCCCAAAGATATCAGTGGGAAGATTCTGCCCGCCATAAGCAAAGGTATACGCGGAAGAGGGGCAGTGGACCCAGGCCGCCGCTGTACTCCTCCAGTAGTTCCGAGCCTGAGTAATAATTATTTCCTGCTCGGTATCACTGCCTAGCCCTACTCGCAGCCTAAGCCTAGATCTAGACCTAACCCTTACCTTAAAATCACAAAGCAATTTGGATGTCGTCATACTATTATCAATATTCACAATGTTAACATTATGCCATGTCGGCATTCTGCCATTGTCAAAATGTTGAATGTCAACGCTGGCATTTTGAAAGCTGACATTTATTATTTATTAATTATCAGTTATTTATATAGCGCACACATATTCCGCAATCACAGAGAATATTTGTCCATTCACATCAGTCCCTGCCCCAGTGGAGGTTACAATCTATGGGGGACATTTACTAATCAGTGATAAGTGTGGAGAAGTGAGCCAGTGGAGAAGTGCCCATGGCAACCAATCAGCACTGAAGTAACATCTACAGCTGCTGATTGGTTGATGGGGCATCTTCTTCACTGGATCACTTCTCCACTCTTATCACTGCTTAGTAAATGTCCCCCTATAGTCCCTACCACATGTACATGCACACACATTCGTGCTAGGGTTAATTTTGTTTGGAGCCAATTAACCTACCAGTATATCTTTGGATTGTTGGAGGAAACCGGAGTAACCGGAGGAAACTCACACAAGTACAGGGAGAATATACAAACTCCACACAGTTAGGGCCATGATGGGAATCAAATCCATGTACTCAGTGCTGTGAGGCAGTCATGCTAACCATTATACCATCCGTGCTGCCCATTTAGACTATGTCGGAATGTTGGGTTGACATTGTAAATATCAGAATGTCGACATATGTATAGTATATTTAATGTGCATGTCTAGTGAAAAGAAAAAAGTGTAATACTGTATGTATGCAACTGTGAAGAGGGTTTTACAGGACTCTTATAACTAGAAATAGATATGGGAGGTAAAAGAAAAACTGAAAATCATAGTTGACAACATTTAATAAAATAATTTCCAGGGGTACTTTGCTCTTAGCCGGTGCATTTGAACACATCACATGTGATACAGTCTCAGCAGACCTTGGAGCTCTAAAATCCCAATTATGTCATAAATACTAAACTGAATTATACATTTTATTTGAATCTTAATATTCTTCCTCAATAAATGTTGACATATAAACTTAAAAATATACATTATAAGATCTACATACAGTATAACATGCAAAAGAGGAACACATTTGTGGTGTTGGTCAATACCAAAACAAAATAGAGACATTTTTCTGAGTCATAAAGGCGCAAAATCACCTGCAACTTTGTATGCAATTATTTGCTTACTGCGCATAAGTCCTGGGTTGCAGAAGCATCTTTGTGTACATACTGTATGCACAATTTACAGTTGGACAGATCTCTGTAGATGCCAAATGCATTTCTAGGTGGCAACAGAACAGAACTGCTTTGTGGATGTGTCGGTGTGTCATGGGTGTATAGCCAGGGTTTCTCACTATTTGCGTTTATGCATTCTGGAGGCCAAATTCAGACAGTTCTCTTGCACTTAGTATGCGGTACAGTAGGTGCTCTCTTGTAAAGATGTGCATTTGCATAGATGGGTACATATTAGGATGTGCATATAGGGCCTAATTCAGTGAGGATCACTATTGAGGCTTAAACCAGCTACTGCTAAAAATCGCATGTGAAGAGCCACCAGAAAAGAAAAAGGATGTCCACCGCTGCATTTCCAGATTTGAGTATGCATTCACAAAACTGCGATGCATACACAGAAATATAGCAAAATCACCAGTTGCGGTTGACCCATGCCTACTCAAGATAATGCAATTGCAGTTGCACTGGTTGCCATGTTTTTCATCATAGCGATTGCAGCTGACATCAGATGCACACCACGAAAACGGCAATGACACACCTGTGTTTTCCAAACCACTCCCCACAAACACCATGGTGGTAATTCTGAGTTGATTGCAGCCAGCAACTTCTTGCTGCTGCTGCGATTAACTAGTCCACGCCTGTGGGGAAGTGTATTTTAGCTTAGCAGGGCTGCGATCGCTTGTGCAGCCCTGCTTAGCTAAAAAAATTTCAAGCAGAACATGACTAGCCCTGGACATATTTACCCTGTGCGATGATCTCTGCGATGCTGGAGCCGGCTTTGACGTCAGACATCCGCCCTCTGGACACGCCTACATTTTCTTCTCCACTTCCCAAAAACGGCAGTCAATGGTCCGAATCCACCCAGGTATGCCTTCTTTCTGTCAATCTTCTTGCGGCCGGCTCTGCGACCGCTTTCTTCGTTGAGCGCGACATAACCCGGCGACCCCTGTCAACGGGCAACGATGCGCGAGCGCAATGCGGCCGCCGCGCATGCGCATTCCAGACCTGTTCGCATGACAGCGACAAATCGCTGCGTGCGAACGGGTTGGAATGACCCCCCCATGTCGCTTACCAGAAAAGGTCGATTCCTGTCAATCTCTTGGCAGTCGCATATCACTGGGCCTGTGATTACAGAGCGCTCCCACTTTGCATGCTCAGTCTGCCGATATTTGATCGGTGCACATGTTCTCACATTTGCAAATTATAGTGAATTAGTCCTATAGTCAAATTAGCATTTTATTTGTAATTAAGTCACATTTAGTATATGAACAAAATAGAAACTGCATGTGACTGTAACAGGCACCAGAATGTCAAGTCGAAATCAGGCCATTTGCATCCAGGATTCATGTCTACTTTTAATCACATACAGACAAGGAATATGTCAAATTAAACCTAACAGGATTGCTACACAATGATCATGCGATTTGCTTTGGGTTCTAAAACAAGCTACAACTGATTTCAGACAGAAATACTGTCAACACTCAGCAAGTACATAACCTGACCTAAACCAACCTAAATTGTCTTGGTAGAATTGGTAAACATTTGGTTAAAAAAAAAATAGAAAGTTCAATTGTTCTATATTTATTACATTACATGTTTTCAGTGTATTCATCACTTGCCATGTGCCTCTATGATACCTGTAATTTAGAATATTTTAGAGATTAACTAAATAAAAAGAAAAACTTAGCTTTAGTTAAAATTATTATTCCTTTTCATCATACACAATTCTAAACATGAAATACTTAATAATTAAATAAGAAGATACACAACATGAATAAAAAAAAATAACATATAAGCACAATCTATGTTTTAATAATCACGTTTATAATACTCAACCATATAAAATCAGAACATAATTTTCGATTGTACTTAAATAAGGCGCACTGATTTCTTTTTTAGATAGAATAAGAAATATGATGGATTGCTTCTAAAAGAATCCCATATGTACAAAAGAAAATTTGACAGCAGATATACAATTCAAATGCATTTAAATAAAATGAAATGTCCTAGTCATACAATCTGAATTTTATAAAACACGATCTGTGCTTGTTTTATCGTCAATAGGTTTTATTGAATTTTTCCAAACAAAGGGGGATACAGAAAGAGAAAAGGGGAAAAAAAGGGGTGGGGGACATAGAACAGGGGGAAGGGGTGCACACAACCATAATCATACAAAGGCAAAATTTGGCAATAAAAAACAAAAACAAAGAAAGTACATCAATAAAGTAACATATCACAGAAATTAGTAAATAAAGTACAAACACAAGGGATAAGGGTGTAGGAGGTTCATTTAGGCTAAACTGCAAAGGGGAGGACTGAGAGGGGTGAGAAATCAGGGCTGCTCCATCCCCATCAGTGACGTACTCATGCCAGGGCATCCATTTCACCATTGGGGAGGAGGATTTATAAGAGTATGGAATACATTCGGTTTCCATCGTAAAATGAAAGTGTATTTTATGGAACACCTTCAGCACTGAGGGGAGTAGGGGTTGTTTCCATGCTTGGGCTAAAGTAGACCTTGCTGCGATACACATTTGTCCCAGCAAATACCTATAGCGGGATGGAACCTCAGGGGGGAAAATATGTAACAGCGCTATCATTGGTACTGGACTGAGGGAGAGGGCCAAAACCTTATTAATTAACCAAAAAACTTCTACCCAGTAGTCGTGCAACATGGGTAGGACCAAAAATCATGGTATAGGCGGCCGACATCATCACAATTCCGCCAGCAATATTTGGAGCAGGACGGCCAGAAAGTATGTACCCTATCAGGCGTAAGGTATAATCTGTTCAGTAGTTTAACATGCATTTCCGAGTGGTTTAAGCATCTGGACATGCTGAAAGATATACTGTATATATGTTCCCAGTGGGAGTCAGATATTTCAATGTCCAGCTCCTCTTCCCAACAGAGTTGTGCATTAGACGTCTGAGGTTTGGGTAAATTAACAATAATATTATACCAAAAGGAGATTTCTTTACCAGACCTGACTGATAACAGATGTGACAGTACAGATTGAGCTATAGCGCTGGGAGGGTTTTGGGAAGGAGGCAGGCTTTGAAACCAGTGACGAATCTGGAGGTAATTGGTTCCTTGGATGGGATGGAAAAGTGGTCCTGCAGCTAAGAGAATGTAGACAAAACATTTCCATCCAGTATGTCATCCACTGTTTGTATATTACAATTAAGCCACTGGGAAACAGGGGGGCTAAAGTCAGGCAATTTGGAAACTAATTTGTCCCAAGTGCATATGGAAAAATATGTAGAGGTGAGTAGGGGCATGTTCAGAGGTCGTAAGTATTTGGGGGTCCATAATATATTTGCTAGGGGGTAAGTGGAACATTTTGTTTGCTCAATCGCTACCCAGGAGGATGTAGAGGGATCGATTATCCAGTATTTCAGTTATGTTAGGATACAGGCGTCCTGGTATGTGGACAAATTGGGTAGGGCCAGTCCCCCACAATGTCTGGGTAAAACCATACAGGAGTGGGCTAGTCTGGGGGGGTGGATTTCCATAGGTATTTGGTGAGTATAACTCTACACTTATCCAAATACATCTTGGGGAATGTAAAGGGGATTGTTCACAATTAGTACATAAGCTTTGGAAGCAGAGACATTTTAAAGGCAGCCAAGTGACCTAACCATGATACCTCGTATGCAAGCCAAGATGAAGGGAAAGATTGAAGGGCCACATGAAGAGGTGGTAAGTTAACATCAAAGACCGATGAGATGGAGGGAGGGATGTGTATGCCTAAATATATGATGGATTTAGTATTCCAATTGTATGGATAAAGGGAATGCAAAGTATTCACTTCTGAGTCAGGTAAATTTATTGGCAGAGCATCAGATTTGGTCATATTTAGTCTACAATAAGAATCCTCGCTTAACGTAGTCAGTAGGTCGTGGGGACGTGGGAGGGAGAAAGTAGGATGGGTGACAAAAAGGAGGACATTGTCTGCAAAGAGACACAAATTATGGGTGGTTTAGCCACAAAGTATCCATAGAAATTCCCTGTCTGACCTAATTCTGGCAGCAAGGGTTCCATTACTAGTACAAAAATTAACTGTGAGAGGGGGCAGCCTTGGCAGTTACCCTTAGATATTAGAAAGATATCCGACAGGAAGCCATTACAGAATACCCGGGCAGTAGGGAAACTATATAGGGCCAGTATGGCCGACAGTATCGGACCACTAAAGCCAAATTTAGACAAAACAGCAGTCATATACCTCCAATTCAACCTGTCAAAGGCTTTCTCCGCATCGAGGGAAAGCAACAGGAAGCCCTCATTCGCCGGAAGAGAGTTAATTAAATTGAATACTCTGTGGGTGTTGTCCGTGGCCTGCCTGCCAGGCACAAATCCAACCTGGTCAGTGTGAATCAGGAAGGGCAAATAAGCATTAAGCCTAGTCGCGATCAGTTTGGCATAGAGCTTAACATCTCCATTAAGTAGGGCAATCGGTCGATAATTCTGACAGAGAGAAGGGTCTTTACCTGGTTTGGGGATTGCTATTACTTGGGCCATTAGCATTTCCGCAGGGAAGTTGCCGACTCTTGTAACATCATTAAAGAGCTCTTTGAGCATAGGGAAGAGCCGGTCTCTAAAAGCTCTTTAGAACTCATTACGAAAGCCATCAGGCCCAGGGGCTTTATGTGTAGGGAGGGAGTTAATAGCAGAATCGACCTGAAGTGAAGACCAGGGGGCAACTGCTCATGTGTCAGGGTAGGCTAATCTACAGAGGAGAGAAAAGACTGAATGAGTTCAGGAGTGGGCTGTGGGGTAGATATATCAGATTTTAAATTGTACAATTGCGTGTAGTAAAGTGCAAATTGATTTGCCATGTCTAAGGGGTTTGCTAGTTTAGAGCCCGATGGAGAGATAATACATTTAATCCGATTGTGGGCTTGCCTGGCACAGAGTTTTCAGGCCAGCATCCTTCCGGTCCTATTCCCCACCAAGTAAAATTTTTGTCTAAGTCTAGGGCGGATTGTGTCCTAACAACCAAAAGTTTCTGTAGTTGACTACAGAGTTCAGACAATTCCTTTCAAAGATCTTTGGTTGGGTGGTGTTTGTTTTTATCCTTGGCTGCTTTAAGTTTAGTTTCTAAGGAAGTTTGAAGCTGCATGGCTCGTTTATTAAGCATAGCCCTGGCTTGGATGGTGGAGCCATGGACAACTGCTTTAAAGGCACACCAGTAGGTTGATACGGAGGTGTCAGAAGGGGAGTTTGTAAAGAGGAATGAGGAAATACTATCAGTTATGATTTTCTCTTCCAAAGTCTCAGAGAGCAAATGTGGGAAGCGCCAGTGCCTAGGAGGCAGAAATGTTTTAGAGAGTTCCCAGCTCCACATTATAGGAGATGGGCAGAACTGGGCCTGCAGACTGTAACGACCATTTGTCACATAGTATAAAATCAATACGTGAATAAGAGTTATGGACTGGGGAAAAAAAGGAATAGTCCCTACCAGATGGGTTTTGAACATGCCAGATATCATATAAATCAAACTCAGCAAGAAGATTACGAAAAGCTAAGGAGGGGCCAGTGCGGGACCTAAGGGTGCTAGGGTTAACTAGGGGTGATTTCCCATCTTCGGGTCATTCACTAGGTTGAAGTCACGCAGTAAGACTAAGGAGTCCACCTTCACTCTCTGGATAAGTAAACATAATTTCCTAAGAAATGTAAATTGGTTTGAATTAGGAGCATATAAGGAAACAATTGTGGTTAGCTTATCCTCCAGTAGGCCGGTAAGGATCAAGTATCGACCTGTCTTGTCTGCAGTTTGGGAGTGTAATGTGAAGGGTGTAGTGGCTCTAAAGAAAATAGCTATGCCATTTCTCTTGAAAGGGCCATTAGCGAAATAACCTGTGGGGTAATGGTGGTATTTCATAGCAAGGGTCCTAAGGGATGAAAAGTGGATTTCTTGAAGGGCCACCACATCGGCCCTATGCTTATAAAAGAAGGACAGGGCCAGCTGACACTTATTAGGAAAATTTAGACCCTTAACGTTTAAGGAAATCAGTTTTACCATGGCGATGGTATCATTGAGCTATATATCAGGTGGCATCCCAGGGAAGAGGAACACGGTGGGGGATAAAACACACACAAAACAAAAGTTTAAAAAAAAAGGAGGAAGAGAGGAAAACCAAAACAACCCTGTACAAAGGGTCTGTGTAACTACTGCAGCGGAAAAAATTAGCAGTAGGGTAAATATGGGGAAAAGTGGCATCTGCTTTCCACCCAGGGCCGAACCATCAGGGGAAATCACACAATTTTCGAACATCACAGCAACCTTAGGCAAAGTAAGCATCGCAAAGCTTATCATATACAAAGCAAGGCATTTGACTATAGTATGCAGCAAATAACACCAACAATATAAACAGTGAAAAGATACAAAAACAATAGCAATAGGAACAATCAGGGTAACTCACATACTCTTATGGAGGGCAACATATCAAATTAAGAGTCCATCGCAGCAAATAGCGCTTATGGAGAGTCAAGAAGTGGACCACTCTGAGTGTGGTGCAGGATGTTTTTCGGTTGTAGCAGGTAATTTGACCGGGATATCCGAATCAGCCAGTAGCTTGACCCCGGCATCAAGATTGGATATAACGAAAGAAGAATTTTCATAAGTGACTATCAGTTTGACCGGAAAGCTCCATATGTATCGTATCTCCTGAGACCGAAGTGCTGTTGTAAGAGGGGCCAGCGCCTTACGTTTTTGGATGGTGAGAGCAGAGAAGTCCAGGAACAGCTGGAAACCCCCCCAGGTCCTCAGAGTCCTCCACTTAGCGAGCCGCCTGAAGAATACGCTATTTCATGGTGAAAAAATGGACTCTCAATAGGGTATCTCTGGGAATCGAAGTGGATAGGGAACGAGGATTGTGAAGATGGTGAACCCGGTCAATAAACAACTCGTGGTCACTTGCTGAAGGTAGTAACTTCTGGAATAGGGTCATCACATAGTCCAACAGTTCTGTGTTAGCGACCGAGTCTGGGATTCCACGATTTTAATATTATTCCTCCTGGAACAGTCTTCAATATCTGCCATCTTATTTTTATACGATTCCAGATCAGCTTGTTGGTGATCATGAGCCACAATGAGGTCGTTGTGTGAGGTCACTAGTTCCTCCATTTTTTGCTCCAGGTGGTCAGTTCTGTTGCCAATGGCTGTGAGCTTAATCTTAATGTCCCGTCTAGCAGCTGTGAGATCTTGAGAGAGGTCTGACTTAAAGGCTGCTAAGGCTTGGCAGAGGGTTTTGACAGTGAGGGGATTGGAGGATTTCGGGTTTATACCTGGGCATGATAGTGGTCAGGGAATATCACCCCATCCGGGGCTACTCGCAGAGGTAGAGGCTTGCCCATCATGTAGTGTGAGTGAGGGGCGCGACACATTTTCTGTGCAGGGAAGGACACTGGGGGAAAAGTGTGCCTTTGGACTACTTTGGGGGCATAGTTGCATGAGTGCAAACAGAAAAACAGTGTAAATTCTATGGGCGGATAGTTAATAAGAGTTAAGAAGTGTTGTTTCCATGGTTAGCTTATGCATTAAACATAGTGGCCCTGGGTAAAGGGTAGAAGAGCATCACATTATATTTGTTAAAACAGGCTTCTGTCACACATACTGTCAAACCCCCAGCTCCATGCCTAGGGAGGATATGTGGTTTTGTGACAGTGGCAGGTAGTATCACCTAGTAGCACACACACAAAGCGGGGCCTGGAAGACTCCAAATGAGGGACAGAGATGGGAGTGTGTAAATAGATAGTGCCTTCTGCTAAGGTTATGCTGGCCCAGGGATACCCTAATGGTACAGGTGTTCAAGGGCAGGACAGATGGATGAGCACACTCAGTGTGCCATGCGCCCAGGCCCCAGTAAGGAGATGCAGCTGCAGCCTCTATTATGCAATGTAGGGAGTGCTGATGTAGATCAGGCCTGCCCTCCAGGGAGACTTTTTTTAAAGGAGGGAATCACTCACCAGGACCCGGAGCGGCACATCAGGGCTAGGCGGGAGACAGAGCGGGGCAAGGAGCTGCAGACAGGACCTTCCGAGCGGTGAGGTGGGAGTCGCGGTGGATCCCAGGTCCTCAGTACCAGAGCACTCCGGGGGTCCACACGGACAGGTGGTTGCTGTCTGGTAAGCGTTGGGGCAATGTGAAGGTAGTCTCGGGGTCTGGCTGAGGGTTGAAGAGTCCGGGTGGCTAGTAGGACACGGCCGAGGTCCGAGTCCTGCTACGGCACCCAAATTGAGGTCCTGGCTTTGCTGCTGGTCCAGGCCGCAACCCATAGAGTCAGAGAAGCTGACTCCCAGCCTCGCAGACCAAGTGCCAGCACACGGAGAAGCAGGTGAGGGAGAGAGAAGATGATTTAGGTGGGCAGGAGCGGGGGTATAGGGCAGAAAACTGGGACAAAAAGCTGAATTTCAGAGGAGCTCCCATGGGACATGACTGCTCTCCTCTGTAGCCAAGCCAAGCCTGAATCTGTGCTTGTTTTAGACTTTGGGGAGCTATCCAATTGCAAGTGAAGAAACATTGAGTTTTCCAGATGTTTTACCCGTATTTTTTCAGAGGCTATCACCAGTAAAAAAAAAAAAGTACCTTGTCTCCCGAAAACACAGGTTCAGTGAAACTTGTGTGTTTTCTGTAGAAACAGCAAAGTTTTTGGGTGAAAACGGATCTGTTTACTGGGATTTGGTTTCGTCTACCTGAGGCAGGTGAAACAAAATCCCCGATAAGCCGTGGCTTGTGCCGGCTTATCAGGGATACTTGGATAACCCCCGGTGAGACAATTAGCCGTGGTAATTAACCGCAGCTAATTGGATACTCTCCTTTGTGTGCTGCATTTAAAAGCAAATCTGACCTTTGTGAGTTTTGTCTATAGACAATGTAGAAAGGCATATTAAAGAATGTGCCAGTTGTGCCTAAGCCTTTTTATTGCTGGGCGTACATTGGGCCTAATTTATGTTTGTATGGAAGTGCACTGCCACAAGCACGCAACTCTGAAATTCCATATCATTAAAAGGAAAATGCAGCAAGAGGCTTCTGTATGAGATTGTTGCCTCCTCCATGCATTTGCAAGATCTTAGAGATGTGCACTTGAAATTTTTCGGGTTTTGTGTTTTGGTTTTGGGTTCGGTTCCGCGGCCGTGTTTTGTGTTCGACCGCGTTTTGGCAAAACCTCACCGAATTTTTTTTGTCGGATTCGGGTGTGTTTTGGATTCGGGTGTTTTTTTCAAAAAACACTAAAAAACAGCTTAAATCATAGAATTTGGGGGTCATTTTGATCCCAAAGTATTATTAACCTCAAAAACCATAATTTCCACTCATTTTCAGTCTATTCTGAATACCTCACACCTCACAATATTATTTTTAGTCCTAAAATTTGCACCGAGGTCGCTGGATGACTAAGCTAAGCGACCCTAGTGGCCGACACAAACACCGGGCCCATCTAGGAGTGGCACTGCAGTGTCACGCAGGATGGCCCTTCCAAAAAACACTCCCCAAACAGCACATGACGCAAAGAAAAAAAGAGGCGCAATGAGGTAGCTGTGTGAGTAAGCTAAGCGACCCTAGTGGCCGACACAAACACCTTGCCCATCTAGGAGTGGCACTGCAGTGTCACGCAGGATGGCCCTTCCAAAAAACACTCCCCAAACAGCACATGACGCAAAGAAAAAAAGAGGCGCAATGAGGTAGCTGTGTGAGTAAGATAAGCGACCCTAGTGGCCGACACAAACACCGGGCCCATCTAGGAGTGGCACTGCAGTGTCACGCAGGATGGCCCTTCCAAAAAACACTCCCCAAACAGCACATGACGCAAAGAAAAAAAGAGGCGCAATGAGGTAGCTGTGTGAGTAAGATAAGCGACCCTAGTGGCCGACACAAACACCGGGCCCATCTAGGAGTGGCACTGCAGTGTCACGCAGGATGGCCCTTCCAAAAAACACTCCCCAAACAGCACATGACGCAAAGAAAAAAAGAGGCGCAATGAGGTAGCTGTGTGAGTAAGATAAGCGACCCTAGTGGCCGACACAAACACCGGGCCCATCTAGGAGTGTCACTGCAGTGTCACGCAGGATGGCCCTTCCAAAAAACACTCCCCAAACAGCACATGACGCAAAGAAAAAAAGAGGCGCAATGAGGTAGCTGTGTGAGTAAGATAAGCGACCCTAGTGGCCGACACAAACACCTGGCCCATCTTGGAGTGGCACTGCAGTGTCACGCAGGATGGCCCTTCCAAAAAACACTCCCCAAACAGCACACGACGCAAAGAAAAATTAAAGATAAAAGAGGTGCTAGATGGAATTGTCCTTGGGCCCTCCCACCCACCCTTATGTTGTATAAACAGGACATGCACACTTTAACCAACCCATCATTTCAGTGACAGGGTCTGCCACACGACTGTGACTGAAATGACGGGTTGGTTTGGACCCCCACCAAAAAAGAAGCAATTAATCTCTCCTTGCACAAACTGGCTCTACAGAGGCAAGATGTCCACCTCATCATCATCCTCCGATATATCACCGTGTACATCCCTCTCCTCACAGATTATCAATTCGTCCCCACTGAAATCCACCATCTCAGCTCCCTGTGTACTTTGTGGAGGCAATTGCTGCTGGTCAATGTCTCCACGGAGGAATTGATTATAATTCATTTTAATGAACATCATCTTCTCCACATTTTCTGGAAGTAACCTCGTACGCCGATTGCTGACAAGGTGAGCGGCGGCACTAAACACTCTTTCGGAGTACACACTTGTGGGAGGGCAACTTAGGTAGAATAAAGCCAGTTTGTGCAAGGGCCTCCAAATTGCCTCTTTTTCCTGCCAGTATAAGTACGGACTGTGTGACGTGCCTACTTGGATGCGGTCACTCATATAATCCTCCACCATTCTTTCAATGGGGAGAGAATCATATGCAGTGACAGTAGACGACATGTCCGTAATCGTTGACAGGTCCTTCAGTCCGGACCAGATGTCAGCATCAGCAGTCGCTCCAGACTGCCCTGCATCACCGCCAGCGGGTGGGCTCGGAATTCTGAGCCTTTTCCTCGCACCCCCAGTTGCGGGAGAATGTGAAGGAGGAGATGTTGACAGGTCGCGTTCCGCTTGACTTGACAATTTTCTCACCAGCAGGTCTTTGAACCCCAGCAGACTTGTGTCTGCCGGAAAGAGAGATCCAAGGTAGTTTTTAAATCTAGGATCGAGCACGGTGGCCAAAATGTAGTGCTCTGATTTCAACAGATTGACCACCCGTGAATCCTTGTTAAGCGAATTAAGGGCTCCATCCACAAGTCCCACATGCCTAGCGGAATCGCTCCGTGTTAGCTCCTCCTTCAATGTCTCCAGCTTCTTCTGCAAAAGCCTGATGAGGGGAATGACCTGACTCAGGCTGGCAGTGTCTGAACTGACTTCACGTGTGGCAAGTTCAAAGGGCAGCAGAACCTTGCACAACGTTGAAATCATTCTCCACTGCGCTTGAGACAGGTGCATTCCACCTCCTATATCGTGCTGAATTGTATAGGCTTGAATGGCCTTTTGCTGCTCCTCCAACCTCTGAAGCATATATAGGGTTGAATTCCACCTCGTTACCACTTATTGCTTCAGATGATGGCAGGGCAGGTTCAGGCGTTTTTGGTGTTGCTCCAGTCTTCTGTACGTGGTGCCTGTACGCCGAAAGTGTCCCGCAATACTTCATGGCCACCGACAGCATCTCTTGCACGCCCCTGTCGTTTTTTAAAAAATTCTGCACCACCAAATTCAAGGTATGTGCAAAACATGGGACGTGCTGGAATTTGCCCAGATTTAATGCGCACACAATATTGCTGGCATTGTCCGATGCCACAAATCCACAGGAGAGTCCAATTGGGGTAAGCCATTCCGCGATGATCTTCCTCAGTTGCCGTAAGAGGTTTTCAGCTGTGTGCGTATTCTGGAAACCGGTGATACAAAGCGTAGCCTGCCTAGGAAAGAGTTGGCGTTTGCAAGATGCTGCTACTGGTGCCGCCGCTGCTGTTCTTGCGGCGGGAGTCCATACATCTACCCAGTGGGCTGTCACAGTCATATAGTCCTGACCCTGCCCTGCTCCACTTGTCCACATGTCCGTGGTTAAGTGGACATTGGGTACAGCTGCATTTTTTAGGACACTGGTGACTCTTTTTCTGAGGTCTGTGTACATTTTCGGTATTGCCTGCCTAGAGAAATGGAACCTAGATGGTATTTGGTACCGGGGACACAGTACCTCCAACAAGTCTCTAGTTGGCTCTGCAGTAATGATGGATACCGGAACCATGTTTCTCACCACCCAGGATGCCAAGGCCTCAGTTATCCGCTTTGCAGCAGGATGACTGCTGTGATATTTCATCTTCCTCGCAAAGGACTGTTGGACAGTCAATTGCTTGGTGGAAGTAGTAAAAGTGGTCTTACGATTTCCCCTCTGGGATGACCATCGACTCCCAGCAGCAACAACAGCAGCGCCAGCAGCAGTAGGCGTTACACGCAAGGATGCATCGGAGGAATCCCAGGCAGGAGAGGACTCGTCAGAATTGCCAGTGACATGGCCTGCAGGACTATTGGCATTCCTGGGGAAGGAGGAAATTGACACTGAGGGAGTTGGTGGGGTGGTTTGCGTGAGCTTGGTTACAAGAGGAAGGGATTTACTGGTCAGTGGACTGCTTCCGCTGTCGCACAAAGTTTTTGAACTTGTCACTGACTTATTATGAATGCGCTGCAGGTGACGTATAAGGGAGGATGTTCTGAGGTGGTTAACGTCCTTACCCCTACTTATTACAGCTTGACAAAGGCAACACACGGCTTGACAAATGTTGTCCGCATTTCTGTTGAAATACTTCCACACCGAAGAGCTGATTTTTTTGGTATTTTCACCAGGCATGTCAATGGCCATATTCCTCCCACGGACAACAGGTGTCTCCCCGGGTGCCTGACTTAAACAAACCACCTCACCATCAGAATCCTCCTTGTCAATTTCCTCCCCAGCGCCAGCAACACCCATATCCTCCTCATCCTGGTGTACTTCAACACTGACATCTTCAATCTGACTATCAGGAACTGGACTGTGGGTGCTCCTTCCAGCACTTGCAGGGGGCGTGCAAATGGTGGAAGGCGCATGCTCTTCACGTCCAGTGTTGGGAAGGTCAGGCATCGCAACCGACACAATTGGACTCTCCTTGTGGATTTGGGATTTCGAAGAACGCACAGTTCTTTGCGGTGCTTTTGCCAGCTTGAGTCTTTTCATTTTTCTAGCGAGAGGCTGAGTGCTTCCATCCTCATGTGAAGCTGAACCACTAGCCATGAACATAGGCCAGGGCCTCAGCCGTTCCTTGCCACTCCGTGTGGTAAATGGCATATTGGCAAGTTTACGCTTCTCCTCCGACAGTTTTATTTTAGATTTTGGAGTCCTTTTTTTACTGATATTTGGTGTTTTGGATTTTACATGCTCTGTACTATGACATTGGGCATCGGCCTTGGCAGACGACGTTGCTGGCAATTCATCGTCTCGGACATGACTAGTGGCAGCAGCTTCAGCACGAGGTGGGAGTGGATCTTGATCTTTTCCTAATTTTGGAACCTCAACATTTTTGTTCTCCATATTTTAATAGGCACAACTAAAAGGCACCTCAGGTAAACAATGGAGATGGATGGATACTAGTATACTTATGGATGGACGAGCGACTGCCGACACAGAGGTAGCTACAGCCGTGGACTACCGTACTGTGTCTGCTGATTATATAGACTGGATGATAATGAGATGAAATCAATATATATATATATATATATATAATATCACTAGTACTGCAGCCGGACAGGTATATATATTTATTATGTAATGACTGATGACGGACCTGCTGGACACTGTCAGCTCAGCAGCACCGCAGACTGCTACAGTAAGCTACTATAGTAGTATGTATAAAGAAGAAAGAAAAAAAAAAACACGGGTAGGTGGTATACAATTATGGATGGACGAGCGACTGCCGACACAGAGGTAGCTACAGCCGTGGACTACCGTACTGTGTCTGCTGCTAATATAGACTGGATGATAATGAGATGAAATCAATATATATATATATATATATATATAATATCACACTAGTACTGCAGCCGGACAGGTAGATATATTTATTATGTAATGACTGATGACGGACCTGCTGGACACTGTCAGCTCAGCAGCACCGCAGACTGCTACAGTAAGCTACTATAGTAGTATGTATAAAGAAGAAAGGAAAAAAAAAACCACGGGTAGGTGGTATACAATTATGGATGGACGAGCGACTGCCGACACAGAGGTAGCTACAGCCGTGGACTACCGTACTGTGTCTGCTGCTAATATAGACTGGATGATAATGAGATGAAATCAATATATATGTATATATAATATCACACTAGTACTGCAGCCGGACAGGTAGATATATTTATTATGTAATGACTGATGACGGACCTGCTGGACACTTCAGCTCAGCAGCACCGCAGACTGCTACAGTAAGCTACTATAGTAGTATGTATAAAGAAGAAAGAAAAAAAAAAAACCACGGGTAGGTGGTATACAATTATGGATGGACGAGCGACTGCCGACACAGAGGTAGCTACAGCCGTGGACTACCGTACTGTGTCTGCTGCTAATATAGACTGGATGATAATGAGATGAAATCAATATATATATATATAATATCACACTAGTACTGCAGCCGGACAGGTAGATATATTTATTATGTAATGACTGATGACGGACCTGCTGGACACTGTCAGCTCAGCAGCACCGCAGACTGCTACAGTAAGCTACTATAGTAGTATGTATAAAGAAGAAAGAAAAAAAAAAACCACGGGTAGGTGGTATACAATTATGGATGGACGAGCGACTGCCGACACAGAGGTAGCTACAGCCGTGGACTACCGTACTGTGTCTGCTGCTAATATAGACTGGATGATAATGAGATGAAATCAATATATATATTTATAATATCACACTAGTACTGCAGCCGGACAGGTAGATATATTTATTATGTAATGACTGATGACGGACCTGCTGGACACTGTCAGCTCAGCAGCACCGCAGACTGCTACAGTAAGCTACTATAGTAGTATGTATAAAGAAGGAAAAAAAAAAAAAACACGGGTAGGTGGTATACAATTATGGATGGACGAGCGACTGCCGACACAGAGGTAGCTACAGCCGTGGACTACCGTACTGTGTCTGCTGCTAATATAGACTGGATGATAATGAGATGAAATCAATATATATATATATATAATATCACACTAGTACTGCAGCCGGACAGGTATATATATTTATTATGTAATGACTGATGACGGACCTGCTGGACACTGTCAGCTCAGCAGCACCGCAGACTGCTACAGTAAGCTACTATAGTAGTATGTATAAAGAAGAAGAAAGAAAAGAAAAAAAAACGGGTAGGTGGTATACAATATTATATATATATTATATACAATTATATATATATATTATATATATTAAACTGGTGGTGATTATTAAACTGGTGGTCAGGTCACTGGTCACACTATCAGCAACTTGCAAGTAGTACTCCTAAGCAGACAATCACAATATATATTATACTGGTGGTCAGTGTGGTCACAATGGCAGTGTGGCACTCTCGCAGCAAAAGTGTGCACTGTACGTTATATGTACTCCTGAGTCCTGCTCTCAGACTCTAACTGCTCCCCACTGTCAGTGTCTCCCCCACAAGTCAGATATACATTATACAGTCACACTATCTATCTATCACTTCAGCAAGTAGTAGTACTCCTCCTAAAGTACTCCTCCTAATGCTCCCCAAAATTACTACTGTGTCTCTCTCTACTCTAGTCTCACTCTCTTCTCTATAAACGGAGAGGACGCCAGCCACGTCCTCTCCCTATGAATCTCAATGCACCTGTGAAAATGGCGGCGACGCGCGGCTCCTTATATAGAATCTGAGTCTCGCGATAGAATCCGAGCCTCGCGAGAATCCGACAGCGGGATGATGACGTTCGGGCGCGCTCGGGTTAACCGAGCAAGGCGGGAATATCCGAGTCGCTCGGCCCCGTGTAAAAAAAAATGAAGTTCGGGCGGGTTCGGATTCCGAGGAACCGAACCCGCTCATCTCTACAAGATCTGAGTGTTTATTAGGCAATCAGGTGCCGGGGAGCCTGCATAAGTTGATGCAGACCCTGGACCCATCACACCTTCAAAATGTGGGGAACACGCCCTTGTTTTGAAGAATTGTGCCAGATGCTGCCCCCATAATGTCACAGCATGTTAACCATGCTGCAGCTAACAGAGATCTTTGGGCAATATCGCAAGACCTGTACTGCACATGCGCAGAATGGGTCTTACATCAGCGCAGATCCTACACCATTAGATTTGTATGTAAACCATCGGTATTCCACACAAATCTGAATTAGGCCCATTGTAGGATATAATGTATGTCAGACTTACAGATATTTTATCTGACAGTCTGAAACAAGCAGATATCATGACAATATTTCACAGTGATGGCCACACGATAACTAGATTCTTACCCTGGGGAGAAAACATTTCCCCGTTCCTCTAGGAAACAGGGAAAATATTGGTCACTTAGCCTGGGGCACATATGTGGGTGATTATCAGCTCACAAATTGTTACATCTTTTGGACATGTCGGATGATTCAGCCTGTCCAGCATGTCAATAGTTTGTGATCAGGCATACAAATAAACTGTGCAAATATACTAGGTATCCACCAATATCTGGCCGAAGTCCTAATGGAGAAAGAACATTATTTAATAAAATTCTTCTTCTTCTTCTTCTTCTTCTTCTTCTTCTTCTTCTTCTTCTTCTTCTTCTTCTTCTTCTTCTTCTTCTTCTTCTTCTTATTATTATTATTATTATTATTATTATTAACAAATATATAATGTATGTCCAGCATAAGTAATCAAATCTTATTGTACAATTTGTATTTCATTACAAGTCCTACATTCAAAAATATGAGTTAGTTAAAAATCAGTTATGTTGTGACTAATCTGCGATGTGTGTATGTACTTTAAACAAATTGACAAAATTAAAATTATCACCAGTTAAATTAAATTATAAGAAATGATTACAATATGTAATAATAATAATAATAATAATAATAATAATAATAATAATAAACTGTAGCGAAGGTGATCCAAATATATTTTTCTCTCTCCTCGCCCCCTTCTCAGGTCCTCCCTCTGGGCATTCAACTATTAATTCTACCTTTTAAATATATTGGTCATGTAAGAGGGTCTTATTGTCCTATCCATTATTAAGACCCAATGGTTCCATGCCATTTATGTATTTAACTTGCCATGAGTTCCAGTGAAGGATGCCAATTAAGTTTTGATACTATTAAAATGTACGCTGCTGTTAGTGCGCACGTGGGAACTTAGCTTATGCATGCACACAGGTAGGTCAGAGGAGGCAGGGGGCTCCAAATGAGTCACACTTGGCACTCTGGATTTCTTTACAATAGGAAGGAGTGGGGCTCAGAGGGCAAATGCCTTCTAAAGATGGTATTAGATCCTACAGTCAGGCTCTAAAAACTTTCAGTGTTTGGAGCTTGATAAATGAAGAGTGCTTACATTTGGGGCACTAATACTGAATAGGCCCACTACATAAAGAAAAACATGCAGCAACTAGTGCTTCCACATATATAATGGGCCCATTCATTTTAATGAATAGGCCATTTAGTCCTTAACCGACTTGGGTTCATGTAAAGAATGTGAAGGAGTGAAGCAAATATACTTAGACTGAGTTAATGCCTTTATATTTGCTCTAATGCTTCCATATTTGAACATTGATATTTGTGTGATTAAATGAATTAGAGAAGCCAACCAAAATAATGTACCCTTATTGTTTGCACAATATGACTTATTATTTTTTAATGATTTTTGTTTCACATTGTGTTATGATTGAAAAGGTGAAGAGCTAGATGTTTCTGCAGGAATGCAAAATTTCATAGAGTCATGTGATATCTGAAATGTCAGGGTAGTACTGTGTGTGAATTTAAACTGTTATATTGATAATGGCTGAGAGACAAAGTAAAATCAACAGAAGCTGACCAAATGGATGCATACAAATCAATTTACTAAAAAGCTCTGTTCCATAGCAAATGTTAGCCATAGGCTTGATGTGACCTACTGCAAGAGGTTATGCAGTGGACTTAGCTGGAGCTCAGAGCTGCTGCTGACTTTGCTAGTTTTATTGAACCAGCAAACATAAAGTAATCTGACTAGCTCAGACTAATTTTTGTTAAATGAATACTGACACTGTTCTATATGTGTATATGTTCATATCATTACAATACATCAATTTATTATGATCTGTACATTCAGTCATTCAGAATATCTTTTTTTATTTTATTTCTGTTTTATTAGAGTTTTCTATCAAAAGAGAATAACAGATAATCAGGATAGAAAAATGAACAGTATTCCAGATATCACATTCCATGAAAATAATAAAATATCAATAAAAAAGGAGAAAATATAAAAGGACAACAATAAACAAAGACATGATTAGGGTAAGAAGGGTACGACAGGAGAGAGGGAAGGGGGTAGTTATACATTAATCTGACTAATCACTCCATGTTATTAAGAGAGCAATTACACATGTCTGAGTATGTACCATTCTGGTTTTTCAAAAACTTTAAATATTTGGGTTTAGGTGTCAGGAGGGAGGGAGTCTATGTATTTACCCCATTGTTTAAAGAAACTAAGAACACCGAACACCAGCCTCAATATTAGTCAATGCTGATTTGCGATCAAAATTTAAAATTTGCATCAATTTTTCTATGAACCTCCATCAGTGAGGGTTTGGATTTAGATATCCAGTGAGTGCACATTATTTTCTTGGATAATGTAACCAGGATTGTCACAAAAGGTATCATCTCCTGTCTGTGCATACCCAGGTCTCAGTTCAAGAAGTTTGCACATACAGTAGACACACTAGAGGGTTGGGTAGAACATGGATATGGATAAGTGTGTTTATAAAAGAGACCACCTTATTCCAAAAATGTTTAATATGTCCACATTCCCAGAAATTGTGGTAGAAGGAGGCAGAATGATAACTGCATTTAGGACAGTCTCCTGTTATTGAGGTAGGGCATGCTGGACTTGAGATACATAGTCCCCCTGCAGTGTGCATAAATTAACTTCCTGTAAATAGGCGGAGCTTAAAACTCTCATAGTAGAATCATAATGCTTACTAAGTTGGGTTAATTCGGTAAGGGTAAGGATATTTTTTTGCCATTGTTTGAGCAATTTATTCCATCTAAGTTCAGAAGAGAGCCTAGTAATCGTAGAATAAATACATTTGGTCTGATATGGTGTACGCTCACATAGTGTAAACACTGTTTGTAATGGATCAGAGAATGAATTAGAGGCAGAAATTCTATAATCTATAATCGAGGAAACGCAGTGTCTCACTTGTAAATACATACAAAAATGAGTTTGTGGGATGTCATATTTTCTCCTTAATATCAGAGAATTGGAGGAGTTTTCCTCCCGGATCAAAAACTTTGGACGAATTGGATAGGCCTTTTTCCAGCCAAACTCTAAAATTAGAATTAGAAATGGAAGAAGGGAATGCAGGATTTCCCCAGAGTGGAGTTCATGAAGAATGCATGTGGTTTTTGTGGAGTATTTTTTATTGAGAGTAAGCCATGTATAATATATATAATAAAATAAGGGGCAGTGTAGAATATGCAAAGGGATGTCCTTCAAGCATGAATGCAGAAGTGCGCTAGGGGAGAATGGATAAAATAAAGAGACATCTAGCTTGGAATCAGTGAACAAGTTCCCTTCCAACAGTCAGTCAGCAGCAAATCTAAACAAAACTGCCAGTGAGTAAGAAGAAAAATAAGGTAAGCCCACTCCACCTAAAAAAATAAAAAGGTTTCCAGCGCTTTCCTTATATTAATTAACTCATATATTTCATACACACAAGTGGGTGTCAATGTCAACATGGATAAAACATTTTATTTTAAGATAGCGATATTAAAATGTGTATCAATTTCCATATATTTCCATATCTATAAATAGTTCTATGTGATCACAAATTCTTGCTGTTAAGCTAATACCGGTACAATAAAAAAATAAAATTATAACAAACAACAAACACCACAAACATAAACAGGAGTAACATGTATCTTTGTGAATGGACACAAAAGTTCAGTTTGTATGGGAGTTGATACACCAACTGGCATTTTACTCCCCGCTGTCCAATACACAGAGGTGTGTAAATCTCGTATTCACAGATTTCAAAGCCATAGGCAATTTTACCTTAAGGATTTTTTATTCCGCTGCTGGTTAAGTTGTTGCAATCACAGCTCCTGGATAGCTTGCAGGCTCTCCTTATAGTCCTGTGAGCTGCAGCTCTCTATGGGAGCCTGGGGGTGGCCTTAGCAGGAAAGTAGAGGGGCGTTATGCTGAATGCTGAGTCCCAGGTTCGGTGCCGGCTGTAAGACTACACGCAGCGCTGCTGATTCCCGGAGACCTGCAGCCAGCACATATGTTACAAACATCCCTGCATGTATGTTCATATGTGCTTTCCTGCTCCCCACTGCGTGATTTGTTGTAAATTGCGGCCCATGGGTTTCATCCGCCACTGGCTAGCTCTGAATAAACACAGAAATGTTTAGATAACTTTCCAAAAGATGTATGTTACACAAAATCTTACTGAACTAAGGGTGCATACACACGGTGAGATTCGGACTTATCCGATTCTCACCGTGCGACAGGGGGCCGGGTCGGCACTTAGCCAGTATCGCAAGCACATAATGAGTGTGCTTGCGATGCTGGCTATGTGCGATGTCAATCCTGACTATCTCTTCTATAGAGATAGCCAGGATTGACTTGCCTGCACAGCCTATTTTTTCTGCCGATGCCGACCGCGCGGGGCCGCGCATCGGCATCGGATCGGGATCGCAAGGTGACTGTCACCTTGCGATCTGCACTATCTTTTCTTCCGATTCTGACTATATATACTGACACCATTTTATGTCCCACACACAAAAATACCCCTTATAAATTATGGCCCAGTGGTGGGCTGGTGGTACTGAGTACCACCACCATATTTCTCATTGGTACTCCAGACCACTCCATACCACCCTACTTTCAGCACTGTAAAAAAGTAATAGAAAAAAACTGGGTAATAACAGGCAGACATAGAGGTAGGAAAGACCCACTCGCAAGCTTACAATCTATAGGGAAATAGGCGTTGATACAAAAGGATAGCTGCTACCTTTTGCATAAAGATCATGCCAGATTGCAAAGGTTCTTAATCTTAGAGAATGTGTTTGTTGCAAAGAGGCAACAAAGAGAATGGATTGCTTTTTGGAGCACTCTTTTTTAACAATTTTTATGCAAATCAGTTTGATATGATTATAAGAGTTAAAACGTAACCTTTAATCAATACTCCTAAAATGAAAGGGGGTTATTAATCAGTAACATACATTTCCAATGAAAGTGTCAATCCATAATTATATCAACATCCCCTTATAAACAAAAACAATTTTTTTATAACATTGTTTTAAATTCATTAATGATCCAAATAATGATGAAGATCTAATTTTAATTAAAATCAATAGTTCATGTGTGGTGAGATATTCTTTTATGTTCAAACTTAAGATTATAAATCTCAATTCATGCAAATATTGCAATCAAAAGAAAGAATGTGTTTACGTACATGTACTTAATGTAGTTGATGTCGAAAACCAACAATGGTAATCAACTTTTCTGCCATCTGCACCTGTGAGCTTAGAGTCTATGCAACAGACAGTATCTCTTTACTGGTCTATTTCATTATCTGCCAAGTTCTTGGATACAAGTGTAAACAATGTTGCCTTTCTGGCTCTTACAATTCTCTCTGCAGTTTTCCAAGCCTGTGTGTCATACAGGCTGCATAATATTTTGAGTGGCCCTAAATTGTGCTTCTCATAAGGACATAGACAATTTCTCTCTGTCTTTATGCGTGATTGCACATGCCCATAAGGTTGGGCCCAGGTTCCTGCTAATTGATATTCATAAATATATACAAGCACTATGGATTAATTGCAAATGGTGTAAGTGTGTCCTTTGTGTGACAGACTGTCACTTAAATGGTATAAGTTTCAGTTTATTGTCCAGAGAGTGTCAGACATATCATACGAGAAAGCAAGATATAGCACACTGATTTCCATAGCCATAATATAAAGAAAAGTACAATCCAAGATGCCGTCTTCCTCATCTACTGCCCATTATCATCATGGAGCGGATAATGAGTGAGAGTAAGGGTTATTGCCAGATTGATAGAGTGGATAGAATCGGCGTTACTCTGTTACTCTGTGTCTGGTGTTAGGTGGACCCTGATACCTTTTGGCATTGCAAGATCCAGATTCGCCAGCAGAAAACAGGTAGACGCTAGAAATAGCAGATGGATAATGCAGGATATCTGGTTTATGCGTGATTGCACATGCCCATAAGGTTGGGCCCAGGTTCCTGCTAATTGATGTTCATAAATATATACAAGCACTATGGATTAATTGCAATGGTGTAAGTGTGTCCTTTGTGTGACAGACTGTCACTTAAATGGTATATATTTCAGTTTATTGTCCAGAGAGTGTCAGACATACCATACGAGAAAGCAAGATATAGCACACTGATTTCCATAGCCATAATATAAAGAAAAGTACAATCCAAGATGCCGTCTTCCTCATCTACTGCCCATTATCATCATGGAGCGGATAATGAGTGAGAGTAAGGGTTATTGCCAGATTGATAGAGTGGATAGATTCGGCGTTACTCTGTTACTCTGTGCCTGGTGTTAGGTGGACCCTGATACCTTTTGGCATTGCAAGATCCAGATTCGCCAGCAGAGAGCAGGTAGACGCTAGAAATAGCAGATGGATAATGCAGGATATCTGGTTGATTTAGCAAGAACCATTTATTAGATGTCTGTATGAAATATCAGGCACATAGCTCCCATACTGTCTAAATGATCAATACTATTCTGGTTAGCCTTCTGTTAGTATAGTTGTGACACACGGCTACTGCAATTAATTAAGAGAGCTGATTTGGAGTAAGTGTGAACCACAGCCTAAACTTATTATGGTTCTAATTGATCGTAAATTGGCAAGTTATTCACACATTGCTGAATTAACAAACTATTCACACATTGCTATAGCGATTAAAAACTAAATCTAGGTACAGATGGATATTATGGGGATACCAAATGACCCCCTGCTGATTAACCATTAATTGCTGGTTATTCACAGGTAGCTGTAATAGCTGAAACTATAATCGAGTACATGTAAATATTCCAACGTGTAATTAGCGGTAAACATACAGATTGCTTAATAACATTTGGCAAATATTTAAATACCTGTGTTGTCCATGCAGGTTATTTAGTGCATTTGGCTATTTCTGCCTCACGTGTCATACATCCAAAATTGGATTTTCAAAGGATGATGTATAGGCAGCACTGATCTAAACTATAGGAGATTGGTAATAAGCTGAAACACGATTTTACATAAATTATGCCTATAGAGTGCAGCAAAACTATCCCAAGACACGTGTACCGAACCACATAGATTATATTGTTTTTAAAATTGACCATTGATTAAGGAGTATTAAACTCACAATAACTGCGGTTAAGGTCCTGCTCAATAATTGCAATGTATGCAGGTAAGTATGTATCAAATATGTTACCAATCTGTTGCTGCAGCCACCTGACAGTCGGCGGTCACCGTCCTCCCATTGCAGGGCGCCGGGACCACACACGGCTGCGGTGATTGCGATCCTCCGACTCGGCTATCCGGACTCCAACTACATTCACGGTTTTCCCCCGTGTGGGGTGCCGTAGCCGGACGGCTATGACGGCTGCGATCCTCCGGCTGTGAGTGCCAGGCTTGGACTGAACGTACGTTTCACCACGTCGGCTTGATCACCAGTCAGCCTGACGTGGTGCAAACAGTCACTGTATTTAAAGTGCCACGGCCCAATCTCTGGTGTTCCCGGTCTCGATCTGCCCCCAGATATGGCCTGCAATTAATTAATTAGTTATGCAATCCAATCACACATGCGTTCACCTTCATTATTCGATCAATGCGCATGGGTGTTGGGTTGCTCCTTTAGCCTTTATCTGGTATTACATCATTGTCTGCTGCTGATTAATTCCATGCCTGGATGGTAGGAGTTATATAGCATCACAGGTGGGTGTTAGCTAGATATTGTTCCTCCCAAAGGTCATAACGGCATAATTGTCAAGGGGGTTTGAAATTGTGACAAGATAGTTAATGCTAGTGGGGAGAATTGTCTAAAGTTATATAGAAAGTTGATTAGCTGCGTTGTTTCCATAATCCTAACTTATTCAGCCACATGTAGAGGGGATTCTTAATTCAAGAAGTGAAATATAAAAATTATATAAGTGTTTCTAAAAGTATATTGTTCTAATTTAGTGATAAAAAATAAACTCTGAAATGTAAAAATATAAAAATATGAGAATGAGAAAAATAAAAAAAATCCATAAATGCGTGTATATGTATAAATGCACATACATGTGCATTTATTTACTTATAATTGGGAAGATTTGTTCTTTCTGGTGGCAATTAAAATATTGAAATAAAGTGTTAATCAATTAATGTGATAAATCTAAAAGGAAGGGATACTGATGAGGTGGTGAATTAAGGTGATGATGGTGAAACAGTGTGTACATAAGAAGGTTAAAGAATAAAGTGAAGATGATTGTACAATTGGTTTGATTGGTTATTTCATTTAATGATCATCAAATGAAATGAAATTGTGTAATTGGTAAGTAAAAAATGGTAAGTGTACACGTGAAAAAGTGTGAGAAAATATAGAAAACCGTGAAAAAATAAGTGAATAAAAAAGTACTTATGTCAAAATTAACTATGTGACATTGAGTAGTATTAATGTCTTGTCGTCATGTGGAGTGTATGTGGGAAGCAGAAAAAAAAGGAGGGGGGGGGGGAAGAAATCCTCTCGTGATATTGAGAAGTGTGATATGGTGAATATGCACATGATGATTATTGATGCATCCATCTGTGTATAAGAGGTGTGAGTGATTGTGTGATATCTGGGAAATGTGGGGAGGGAAAAAGGGGGGGGAAAGTGAAGAAAGAGAAAAAGAGGGAAAGAGAAAAAGAAAAAGAAATAGAAAAGAGAAAGAGGGGGAAGAACAGAAAAAGTGAGAATGGAAACCCTGATAGATCCTAAACAGATCCCTGAGGAAGGGACAAGGGTGACATGATGTGTCACTAACACGTGTATCTAAAATGAAATGATATTGGGATTAATCTGTTGTGTGGGGAAAAAAAGGCAAGAAAAGTGTGAAACAGAGAATGAAAGGAAAAAGGAAGAAGCCCATATTATATGTTGTGAATGCTGCTGATTGATGATAATTGTCATGTAGGATTATAATAAACCAAATGTAGTGAAGTAATAAGATAGAAAAATGATAATACTATAATATCCCATCTTAGCATTTTGTATGTCACTTTCCCTATAATGTAATTACAGAAAAACTGTAAAATTAATGTTTTCATTCAGGCCCGTGGGTGATAAGCAGCCTAACCTGAATGTCCACTCACTCTCCTTCCTGAGCAATTCTCTCATGATATCCCCTCCTCGGATACCCATCTTGATTTTTTCCAGGCCGAAGGTCTGGATTTGATGAGAGTCATCATTATGATGTTGATGGAAGTGTCGCGCTACAGTTGTTATTTGTTTGAAGTTCTTCATATCCTTCATCACATTCCGGATGTTCCCCATATGTTCCAAAACTCTTGTTTTGAACATTCTGGTAGTGATTCCTACGTATCTCATACCACACGTGCATTGTAGACAATATACTACATTTGTGGTCCTACAGTTGAAGTATTCATGTATCTTATAGATATCTCCATATCTGTCCTTTATTTCCTGTATGGGTAACATGTATCTGCATGCTTTGCAGGAACCGCAGGGGAAGGTTCCTTTGACAATAGGAGTCCTATGTGGATTCTGGTTGAAGTGACTCCGAACCAAAGAGTCCTTTATATTCGGACATCTCCTCCAGCTCATAGAGACTTTGTCTTGTAAATTGTTGGCGAGATCTGGGTCTGACAGAAGAATATGCCAGTGTTTTTGGATGCCATTTTGGAGTTGTCTCCATTCCCTACAGAAATCGCCAACAAATCTCAACAAATGATTATGTTCTAAATATATTATATTAGTATTATTTCCCCCCCACAATCTCCAACATTCCGAAGGGTGAGTTCCTTAGACTTAAGAGGAATTGTTCAGATGCCTCGATATACAAACAAAAGAGCAGTGAACTTGTGGAACGGCTACGTGAACGAGGCTATAGCCATAGGCTTAATAAGAAAGCGAAGATCTCCACCCACCAAGTAGAAAGGAACTCTCTGATTTTTCAAGAAAAGCAGTCAAAATCAGATCAAGAAGAGATGAGATTTGTTGGCGATTTCTGTAGGGAATGGAGACAACTCCAAAATGGCATCCAAAAACCCTGGCATATTCTTCTGTCAGACCAAGATCTCGCCAACAATTTACAAGACAAAGTCTCTATGAGCTGGAGGAGATGTCCGAATATAAAGGACTCTTTGGTTCGGAGTCACTTCAACCAGAATCCACATAGGACTCCTATTGTCAAAGGAACCTTCCCCTGCGGTTCCTGCAAAGCATGCAGATACATGTTACCCATACAGGAAATAAAGGACAGATATGGAGATATCTATAAGATACATGAATACTTCAACTGTAGGACCACAAATGTAGTATATTGTCTACAATGCACGTGTGGTATGAGATACGTAGGAATCACTACCAGAATGTTCAAAACAAGAGTTTTGGAACATATGGGGAACATCCGGAATGTGATGAAGGATATGAAGAACTTCAAACAAATAACAACTGTAGCGCGACACTTCCATCAACATCATAATGATGACTCTCATCAAATCCAGACCTTCGGCCTGGAAAAAATCAAGATGGGTATCCGAGGAGGGGATATCATGAGAGAATTGCTCAGGAAGGAGAGTGAGTGGACATTCAGGTTAGGCTGCTTATCACCCACGGGCCTGAATGAAAACATTAATTTTACAGTTTTTCTGTAATTACATTATAGGGAAAGTGACATACAAAATGCTAAGATGGGATATTATAGTATTATCATTTTTCTATCTTATTACTTCACTACATTTGGTTTATTATAATCCTACATGACAATTATCATCAATCAGCAGCATTCACAACATATAATATGGGCTTCTTCCTTTTTCCTTTCATTCTCTGTTTCACACTTTTCTTGCCTTTTTTTCCCCACACAACAGATTAATCCCAATATCATTTCATTTTAGATACACGTGTTAGTGACACATCATGTCACCCTTGTCCCTTCCTCAGGGATCTGTTTAGGATCTATCAGGGTTTCCATTCTCACTTTTTCTGTTCTTCCCCCTCTTTCTCTTTTCTATTTCTTTTTCTTTTTCTCTTTCCCTCTTTTTCTCTTTCTTCACTTTCCCCCCCCTTTTTCCCTCCCCACATTTCCCAGATATCACACAATCACTCACACCTCTTATACACAGATGGATGCATCAATAATCATCATGTGCATATTCACCATATCACACTTCTCAATATCACGAGAGGATTTCTTTCCCCCCCCCCCCTCCTTTTTTTTCTGCTTCCCACATACACTCCACATGACGACAAGACATTAATACTACTCAATGTCACATAGTTAATTTTGACATAAGTACTTTTTTATTCACTTATTTTTTCACGGTTTTCTATATTTTCTCACACTTTTTCACGTGTACACTTACCATTTTTTACTTACCAATTACACAATTTCATTTCATTTGATGATCATTAAATGAAATAACCAATCAAACCAATTGTACAATCATCTTCACTTTATTCTTTAACCTTCTTATGTACACACTGTTTCACCATCATCACCTTAATTCACCACCTCATCAGTATCCCTTCCTTTTAGATTTATCACATTAATTGATTAACACTTTATTTCAATATTTTAATTGCCACCAGAAAGAACAAATCTTCCCAATTATAAGTAAATAAATGCACATGTATGTGCATTTATACATATACACGCATTTATGGATTTTTTTTATTTTTCTCATTCTCATATTTTTATATTTTTACATTTCAGAGTTTATTTTTTATCACTAAATTAGAACAATATACTTTTAGAAACACTTATATAATTTTTATATTTCACTTCTTGAATTAAGAATCCCCTCTACATGTGGCTGAATAAGTTAGGATTATGGAAACAACGCAGCTAATCAACTTTCTATATAACTTTAGACAATTCTCCCCACTAGCATTAACTATCTTGTCACAATTTCAAACCCCCTTGACAATTATGCCGTTATGACCTTTGGGAGGAACAATATCTAGCTAACACCCACCTGTGATGCTATATAACTCCTACCATCCAGGCATGGAATTAATCAGCAGCAGACAATGATGTAATACCAGATAAAGGCTAAAGGAGCAACCCAACACCCATGCGCATTGATCGAATAATGAAGGTGAACGCATGTGTGATTGGATTGCATAACTAATTAATTAATTGCAGGCCATATCTGGGGGCAGATCGAGACCGGGAACACCAGAGATTGGGCCGTGGCACTTTAAATACAGTGACTGTTTGCACCACGTCAGGCTGACTGGTGATCAAGCCGACGTGGTGAAACGTACGTTCAGTCCAAGCCTGGCACTCACAGCCGGAGGATCGCAGCCGTCATAGCCGTCCGGCTACGGCACCCCACACGGGGGAAAACCGTGAATGTAGTTGGAGTCCGGATAGCCGAGTCGGAGGATCGCAATCACCGCAGCCGTGTGTGGTCCCGGCGCCCTGCAATGGGAGGACGGTGACCGCCGACTGTCAGGTGGCTGCAGCAACAGATTGGTAACATATTTGATACATACTTACCTGTATACATTGCAATTATTGAGCAGGACCTTAACCGCAGTTATTGTGAGTTTAATACTCCTTAATCAATGGTCAATTTTAAAAACAATATAATCTATGTGGTTCGGTACACGTGTCTTGGGATAGTTTTGCTGCACTCTATAGGCATAATTTATGTAAAATCGTGTTTCAGCTTATTACCAATCTCCTATAGTTTAGATCAGTGCTGCCTATACATCATCCTTTGAAAATCCAATTTTGGATGTATGACACGTGAGGCAGAAATAGCCAAATGCACTAAATAACCTGCATGGACAACACAGGTATTTAAATATTTGCCAAATGTTATTAAGCAATCTGTATGTTTACCGCTAATTACACGTTGGAATATTTACATGTACTCGATTATAGTTTCAGCTATTACAGCTACCTGTGAATAACCAGCAATTAATGGTTAATCAGCAGGGGGTCATTTGGTATCCTCATAATATCCATCTGTACCTAGATTTAGTTTTTAATCGCTATAGCAATGTGTGAATAGTTTGTTAATTCAGCAATGTGTGAATAACTTGCCAATTTACGATCAATTAGAACCATAATAAGTTTAGGCTGTGGTTCACACTTACTCCAAATCAGCTCTCTTAATTAATTGCAGTAGCCGTGTGTCACAACTATACTAACAGAAGGCTAACCAGAATAGTATTGATCATTTAGACAGTATGGGAGCTATGTGCCTGATATTTCATACAGACATCTAATAAATGGTTCTTGCTAAATCAACCAGATATCCTGCATTATCCATCTGCTATTTCTAGCGTCTACCTGCTCTCTGCTGGCGAATCTGGATCTTGCAATGCCAAAAGGTATCAGGGTCCACCTAACACCAGGCACAGAGTAACAGAGTAACGCCGAATCTATCCACTCTATCAATCTGGCAATAACCCTTACTCTCACTCATTATCCGCTCCATGATGATAATGGGCAGTAGATGAGGAAGACGGCATCTTGGATTGTACTTTTCTTTATATTATGGCTATGGAAATCAGTGTGCTATATCTTGCTTTCTCGTATGGTATGTCTGACACTCTCTGGACAATAAACTGAAATATATACCATTTAAGTGACAGTCTGTCACACAAAGGACACACTTACACCATTGCAATTAATCCATAGTGCTTGTATATATTTATGAACATCAATTAGCAGGAACCTGGGCCCAACCTTATGGGCATGTGCAATCACGCATAAACCAGATATCCTGCATTATCCATCTGCTATTTCTAGCGTCTACCTGTTTTCTGCTGGCGAATCTGGATCTTGCAATGCCAAAAGGTATCAGGGTCCACCTAACACCAGACACAGAGTAACAGAGTAACGCCGATTCTATCCACTCTATCAATCTGGCAATAACCCTTACTCTCACTCATTATCCGCTCCATGATGATAATGGGCAGTAGATGAGGAAGACGGCATCTTGGATTGTACTTTTCTTTATATTATGGCTATGGAAATCAGTGTGCTATATCTTGCTTTCTCGTATGATATGTCTGACACTCTCTGGACAATAAACTGAAACTTATACCATTTAAGTGACAGTCTGTCACACAAAGGACACACTTACACCATTTGCAATTAATCCATAGTGCTTGTATATATTTATGAATATCAATTAGCAGGAACCTGGGCCCAACCTTATGGGCATGTGCAATCACGCATAAAGACAGAGAGAAATTGTCTATGTCCTTATGAGAAGCACAATTTAGGGCCACTCAAAATATTATGCAGCCTGTATGACACACAGGCTTGGAAAACTGCAGAGAGAATTGTAAGAGCCAGAAAGGCAACATTGTTTACACTTGTATCCAAGAACTTGGCAGATAATGAAATAGACCAGTAAAGAGATACTGTCTGTTGCATAGACTCTAAGCTCACAGGTGCAGATGGCAGAAAAGTTGATTACCATTGTTGGTTTTCGACATCAACTACATTAAGTACATGTACGTAAACACATTCTTTCTTTTGATTGCAATATTTGCATGAATTGAGATTTATAATCTTAAGTTTGAACATAAAAGAATATCTCACCACACATGAACTATTGATTTTAATTAAAATTAGATCTTCATCATTATTTGGATCATTAATGAATTTAAAACAATGTTATAAAAAAATTGTTTTTGTTTATAAGGGGATGTTGATATAATTATGGATTGACACTTTCATTGGAAATGTATGTTACTGATTAATAACCCCCTTTCATTTTAGGAGTATTGATTAAAGGTTACGTTTTAACTCTTATAATCATATCAAACTGATTTGCATAAAAATTGTTAAAAAAGAGTGCTCCAAAAAGCAATCCATTCTCTTTGTTGCCTCTTTGCAACAAACACATTCTCTAATGTTCTGTATATTTTGATTGCAGGAGCACCTCCAGCATAAACAAGGTGTAATCTAGCAAAGGAAGGTATACCAGCTGGTTTTCTTGAATATACCATTATTATTATTATTGTATTTGAATCACTCAGTCTGGTGCGGGATATATAGTATAGTGCCATAGTTTGTTTCTGAGTTTCCATATCTCAGTTCTTTCCCAGCACGGACAACTCAAACCATAGGACCCCCCAAATCGGGTAATATTAAGGATAGGTTTAACAACATAAAATTTTTTTTTTTTTTTTCGTGCCTTATCACTCTCCATTATCCAATAGCTTATTTACACTTGACGTGGTGCAAACATGTCACAGTTTAAATTACTTTCAGAGCTGACTGTAAAAAGGAAAACTGATAACTTGGATGACATCTTCTCTAGTGACACAGGTCTTTCAGACTCAGAACCCACATGGGAAGGGGACTTTTCTAGGCTACGCAAATTACAACAGAGACAGATTAGGACGAACTGGGATCTAACCAGTCTTGAAAATTATATAAGACAAAAAATCGTACCTAGGGGACTACGCCCAAGAACACTCCCAGCCTTTGAATTGGCAACTGACAATTTAAAGAAGGAATGGGAGAGTGCACTATTAAAGTGCTCCTCGGAACTTATAAATATACTCATTAAACACAACCATCTGGTTCTGGAAGAATGTGAAAAGGATATTAATACACTGGGCAAGAAACTAGAAACGTGGGAACAAAATACCTCATTTCAAAAGTGCTTTGAAGAGCATAAAAAAGAACTTCAACAATATGAGTCCATGATTGTGGATAGGAAAAAACAAAAATTCATGAGAGACAGACGGGATTTTGCCACAGACAGAGTTTTTAAATGGAATAAAAATGTGGAAAGATACACACGAAGAGATCGAGGAGAGAATTATACCTCCTCCGAAATTGACTCCTCAGAAAATGAGGATGGAGGGGAATCTGCTCAGAGGCTAGATAAACAACGGAGAGGGGACAGCAATCAGAGACAGCCTTTTTTGGAATCAGGCCGGATACCCCGAGGACGTCCACCCAGAGGAGGAAGAGGAGGGGAGGGAAGAAGTACAAGAAACAGGCGCAGATGGGAGTCGACATCCCCGACGAGATACTCTCCCAGAACGTACAAGAACAAATGATGGACAACAATATGCTAAACATCATCAACTTAACGGATCGTACTTTGACAAAGGATCAGGAACGAGCTCTAATGAAGGGTCTGTCATTCTCACCATCAAAGCCATTTAATCGATTTATGTGGGAAAAAAATCTACAACTCTTTGGCAGGAAATTACTGCTTAGGAAGTTTTTTGCCAATAAACAGAGAGGATCAGTCTCCCCACAATCTTTGGACATGGATTCCGTCACCATTCCGTCACCACAACACAGGAGTGGACCTCACAAGAAATGGAGGCCATACATGTATTAGAAGATCTTGCGGAAGAAAGTAGAGACAAGACCAAATGCATTAGTCAAGACCAAGATGTAAGAATAAATCTACCTTCCTCCCCCCAGAAAACATCAGCCCAGAGACAAGAGTATTTTTAAATCTAGTCTCTAAGGAGTTCGATATCATCCACAAAAAATCCAGACATCAAAGATTTCCCAAGAACATATCCTTTCACGAGAGGCAAGCTATAATGGAGATCAAATCATGGGAAGATGTCATAGTAAAACCCTCAGACAAAGGGGGTAATACAGTTCTGTGGCCGAGAGCCATGTATTTGAAGGAAGCTCTGAAACAATTGAATAATTCACAATGTTATCAAAAACTCCTTCTGAATCCCACTCCCAACTATAAAGAGGTATACAACAGGATAATTGATCAAGCCTTCCTGGATCATACCATTACTAAAGAGGAATATCAATTTCTGAAAGTGGAGAACCCAAAAGTCCCCACCTTCTACTTACTCCC
This sequence comes from Pseudophryne corroboree, assembly GCF_028390025.1. Classification (NCBI taxonomy): domain Eukaryota; kingdom Metazoa; phylum Chordata; class Amphibia; order Anura; family Myobatrachidae; genus Pseudophryne; species Pseudophryne corroboree. Next base: position 320,807,219 of record NC_086451.1, read on the forward strand.
GAAGGTTCATAAAAACCTGAAAGAACCCCCAGGACGCCCGATTGTATCAGGTATGGGGAGTCTATCTGAGAAAGCGAGCATTTTTATAGACACCCATTTAAGGTCATATGTTGAACAATTGGCCTCATATGTGAAAGACACTCCGGATGTCTTGAGAAAATTAAGTGATATCAAATTGGAAGAAAATCACATACTAGTGAGTCTAGATGTGGAGTCCCTATACACGTGTATCTCACACGGTCTTGGTCTACATGCTGTACAATATTTCCTGAAAATGGAAGGCGAAGGAGAATTTCAATCTCTCCTGCTCAAATTACTCAACTTTGTCTTGAACAGAAACTTCTTTGTCTTCAATGATCAGTTTTACCTCCAGATAAGAGGTACGGCGATGGGGGCAGCATGCGCCCCCACATACGCCAACCTCTTCCTAGGATGGTGGGAAAGGGAGGTGGTCTTCGCTGACAGTCATGGAATACACAACCAGCACATAATCATGTGGCTCAGATACATAGACGATGTGTTTATGATCTGGGAAGGCACAGAAGAGGAGCTGATAGAATTTATTAATAGCCTTAATACCAACGAATATAACATTAAGTTGACGATGGAGTACAGTCGAGACGAAATATCCTTTTTGGATTTAAAAATATATCGTGATGCGACAAATACAGTGGCAACGAAATTATATCGTAAAATCACAGCCACAAACAGCATACTCCAAAGTTCCAGTTCACATTTCCCCCCCACAATCTCCAACATTCCGAAGGGTGAGTTCCTTAGACTTAAGAGGAATTGTTCAGATGCCTCGATATACAAACAAAAGAGCAGTGAACTTGTGGAACGGCTACGTGAACGAGGCTATAGCCATAGGCTTATTAAGAAAGCGAAGATCTCCACCCACCAAGTAGAAAGGAACTCTCTGATTTTTCAAGAAAAGCAGTCAAAATCAGATCAAGAAGAGATGAGATTTGTTGGCGATTTCTGTAGGGAATGGAGACAACTCCAAAATGGCATCCAAAAACACTGGCATATTCTTCTGTCAGACCCAGATCTCGCCAACAATTTACAAGACAAAGTCTCTATGAGCTGGAGGAGATGTCCGAATATAAAGGACTCTTTGGTTCGGAGTCACTTCAACCAGAATCCACATAGGACTCCTATTGTCAAAGGAACCTTCCCCTGCGGTTCCTGCAAAGCATGCAGATACATGTTACCCATACAGGAAATAAAGGACAGATATGGAGATATCTATAAGATACATGAATACTTCAACTGTAGGACCACAAATGTAGTATATTGTCTACAATGCACGTGTGGTATGAGATACGTAGGAATCACTACCAGAATGTTCAAAACAAGAGTTTTGGAACATATGGGGAACATCCGGAATGTGATGAAGGATATGAAGAACTTCAAACAAATAACAACTGTAGCGCGACACTTCCATCAACATCATAATGATGACTCTCATCAAATCCAGACCTTCGGCCTGGAAAAAATCAAGATGGGTATCCGAGGAGGGGATATCATGAGAGAATTGCTCAGGAAGGAGAGTGAGTGGACATTCAGGTTAGGCTGCTTATCACCCACGGGCCTGAATGAAAACATTAATTTTACAGTTTTTCTGTAATTACATTATAGGGAAAGTGACATACAAAATGCTAAGATGGGATATTATAGTATTATCATTTTTCTATCTTATTACTTCACTACATTTGGTTTATTATAATCCTACATGACAATTATCATCAATCAGCAGCATTCACAACATATAATATGGGCTTCTTCCTTTTTCCTTTCATTCTCTGTTTCACACTTTTCTTGCCTTTTTTTCCCCACACAACAGATTAATCCCAATATCATTTCATTTTAGATACACGTGTTAGTGACACATCATGTCACCCTTGTCCCTTCCTCAGGGATCTGTTTAGGATCTATCAGGGTTTCCATTCTCACTTTTTCTGTTCTTCCCCCTCTTTCTCTTTTCTATTTCTTTTTCTTTTTCTCTTTCCCTCTTTTTCTCTTTCTTCACTTCCCCCCCCCTTTTTCCCTCCCCACATTTCCCAGATATCACACAATCACTCACACCTCTTATACACAGATGGATGCATCAATAATCATCATGTGCATATTCACCATATCACACTTCTCAATATCACGAGAGGATTTCTTTCCCCCCCCCCCTCCTTTTTTTTCTGCTTCCCACATACACTCCACATGACGACAAGACATTAATACTACTCAATGTCACATAGTTAATTTTGACATAAGTACTTTTTTATTCACTTATTTTTTCACGGTTTTCTATATTTTCTCACACTTTTTCACGTGTACACTTACCATTTTTTACTTACCAATTACACAATTTCATTTCATTTGATGATCATTAAATGAAATAACCAATCAAACCAATTGTACAATCATCTTCACTTTATTCTTTAACCTTCTTATGTACACACTGTTTCACCATCATCACCTTAATTCACCACCTCATCAGTATCCCTTCCTTTTAGATTTATCACATTAATTGATTAACACTTTATTTCAATATTTTAATTGCCACCAGAAAGAACAAATCTTCCCAATTATAAGTAAATAAATGCACATATATGTGCATTTATACATATACACGCATTTATGGATTTTTTTTATTTTTCTCATTCTCATATTTTTATATTTTTACATTTCAGAGTTTATTTTTTATCACTAAATTAGAACAATATACTTTTAGAAACACTTATATAATTTTTATATTTCACTTCTTGAATTAAGAATCCCCTCTACATGTGGCTGAATAAGTTAGGATTATGGAAACAACGCAGCTAATCAACTTTCTATATAACTTTAGACAATTCTCCCCACTAGCATTAACTATCTTGTCACAATTTCAAACCCCCTTGACAATTATGCCGTTATGACCTTTGGGAGGAACAATATCTAGCTAACACCCACCTGTGATGCTATATAACTCCTACCTTCCAGGCATGGAATTAATCAGCAGCAGACAATGATGTAATACCAGATAAAGGCTAAAGGAGCAACCCAACACCCATGCGCATTGATCGAATAATGAAGGTGAACGCATGTGTGATTGGATTGCATAACTAATTAATTAATTGCAGGCCATATCTGGGGGCAGATCGAGACCGGGAACACCAGAGATTGGGCCGTGGCACTTTAAATACAGTGACTGTTTGCACCACGTCAGGCTGACTGGTGATCAAGCCGACGTGGTGAAACGTACGTTCAGTCCAAGCCTGGCACTCACAGCCGGAGGATCGCAGCCGTCATAGCCGTCCGGCTACGGCACCCCACACGGGGGAAAACCGTGAATGTAGTTGGAGTCCGGATAGCCGAGTCGGAGGATCGCAATCACCGCAGCCGTGTGTGGTCCCGGCGCCCTGCAATGGGAGGACGGTGACCGCCGACTGTCAGGTGGCTGCAGCAACAGATTGGTAACATATTTGATACATACTTACCTGTATACATTGCAATTATTGAGCAGGACCTTAACCGCAGTTATTGTGAGTTTAATACTCCTTAATCAATGGTCAATTTTAAAAACAATATAATCTATGTGGTTCGGTACACGTGTCTTGGGATAGTTTTGCTGCACTCTATAGGCATAATTTATGTAAAATCGTGTTTCAGCTTATTACCAATCTCCTATAGTTTAGATCAGTGCTGCCTATACATCATCCTTTGAAAATCCAATTTTGGATGTATGACACGTGAGGCAGAAATAGCCAAATGCACTAAATAACCTGCATGGACAACACAGGTATTTAAATATTTGCCAAATGTTATTAAGCAATCTGTATGTTTACCGCTAATTACACGTTGGAATATTTACATGTACTCGATTATAGTTTCAGCTATTACAGCTACCTGTGAATAACCAGCAATTAATGGTTAATCAGCAGGGGGTCATTTGGTATCCCCATAATATCCATCTGTACCTAGATTTAGTTTTTAATCGCTATAGCAATGTGTGAATAGTTTGTTAATTCAGCAATGTGTGAATAACTTGCCAATTTACGATCAATTAGAACCATAATAAGTTTAGGCTGTGGTTCACACTTACTCCAAATCAGCTCTCTTAATTAATTGCAGTAGCCGTGTGTCACAACTATACTAACAGAAGGCTAACCAGAATAGTATTGATCATTTAGACAGTATGGGAGCTATGTGCCTGATATTTCATACAGACATCTAATAAATGGTTCTTGCTAAATCAACCAGATATCCTGCATTATCCATCTGCTATTTCTAGCGTCTACCTGCTCTCTGCTGGCGAATCTGGATCTTGCAATGCCAAAAGGTATCAGGGTCCACCTAACACCAGGCACAGAGTAACAGAGTAACGCCGAATCTATCCACTCTATCAATCTGGCAATAACCCTTACTCTCACTCATTATCCGCTCCATGATGATAATGGGCAGTAGATGAGGAAGACGGCATCTTGGATTGTACTTTTCTTTATATTATGGCTATGGAAATCAGTGTGCTATATCTTGCTTTCTCGTATGGTATGTCTGACACTCTCTGGACAATAAACTGAAATATATACCATTTAAGTGACAGTCTGTCACACAAAGGACACACTTACACCATTGCAATTAATCCATAGTGCTTGTATATATTTATGAACATCAATTAGCAGGAACCTGGGCCCAACCTTATGGGCATGTGCAATCACGCATAAACCAGATATCCTGCATTATCCATCTGCTATTTCTAGCGTCTACCTGTTTTCTGCTGGCGAATCTGGATCTTGCAATGCCAAAAGGTATCAGGGTCCACCTAACACCAGACACAGAGTAACAGAGTAACGCCGATTCTATCCACTCTATCAATCTGGCAATAACCCTTACTCTCACTCATTATCCGCTCCATGATGATAATGGGCAGTAGATGAGGAAGACGGCATCTTGGATTGTACTTTTCTTTATATTATGGCTATGGAAATCAGTGTGCTATATCTTGCTTTCTCGTATGATATGTCTGACACTCTCTGGACAATAAACTGAAACTTATACCATTTAAGTGACAGTCTGTCACACAAAGGACACACTTACACCATTTGCAATTAATCCATAGTGCTTGTATATATTTATGAATATCAATTAGCAGGAACCTGGGCCCAACCTTATGGGCATGTGCAATCACGCATAAAGACAGAGAGAAATTGTCTATGTCCTTATGAGAAGCACAATTTAGGGCCACTCAAAATATTATGCAGCCTGTATGACACACAGGCTTGGAAAACTGCAGAGAGAATTGTAAGAGCCAGAAAGGCAACATTGTTTACACTTGTATCCAAGAACTTGGCAGATAATGAAATAGACCAGTAAAGAGATACTGTCTGTTGCATAGACTCTAAGCTCACAGGTGCAGATGGCAGAAAAGTTGATTACCATTGTTGGTTTTCGACATCAACTACATTAAGTACATGTACGTAAACACATTCTTTCTTTTGATTGCAATATTTGCATGAATTGAGATTTATAATCTTAAGTTTGAACATAAAAGAATATCTCACCACACATGAACTATTGATTTTAATTAAAATTAGATCTTCATCATTATTTGGATCATTAATGAATTTAAAACAATGTTATAAAAAAATTGTTTTTGTTTATAAGGGGATGTTGATATAATTATGGATTGACACTTTCATTGGAAATGTATGTTACTGATTAATAACCCCCTTTCATTTTAGGAGTATTGATTAAAGGTTACGTTTTAACTCTTATAATCATATCAAACTGATTTGCATAAAAATTGTTAAAAAAGAGTGCTCCAAAAAGCAATCCATTCTCTTTGTTGCCTCTTTGCAACAAACACATTCTCTAATGTTCTGTATATTTTGATTGCAGGAGCACCTCCAGCATAAACAAGGTGTAATCTAGCAAAGGAAGGTATACCAGCTGGTTTTCTTGAATATACCATTATTATTATTGTATTTGAATCACTCAGTCTGGTGCGGGATATATAGTATAGTGCCATAGTTTGTTTCTGAGTTTCCATATCTCAGTTCTTTCCCAGCACGGACAACTCAAACCATAGGACCCCCCAAATCGGGTAATATTAAGGATAGGTTTAACAACATAAACATTTTTTTTTTTTTTTTTCGTGCCTTATCACTCTCCATTATCCAATAGCTTATTTACACTTGACGTGGTGCAAACATGTCACAGTTTAAATTACTTTCAGAGCTGACTGTAAAAAGGAAAACTGATAACTTGGATGACATCTTCTCTAGTGACACAGGTCTTTCAGACTCAGAACCCACATGGGAAGGGGACTTTTCTAGGCTACGCAAATTACAACAGAGACAGATTAGGACGAACTGGGATCTAACCAGTCTTGAAAATTATATAAGACAAAAAATCGTACCTAGGGGACTACGCCCAAGAACACTCCCAGCCTTTGAATTGGCAACTGACAATTTAAAGAAGGAATGGGAGAGTGCACTATTAAAGTGCTCCTCGGAACTTATAAATATACTCATTAAACACAACCATCTGGTTCTGGAAGAATGTGAAAAGGATATTAATACACTGGGCAAGAAACTAGAAACGTGGGAACAAAATACCTCATTTCAAAAGTGCTTTGAAGAGCATAAAAAAGAACTTCAACAATATGAGTCCATGATTGTGGATAGGAAAAAACAAAAATTCATGAGAGACAGACGGGATTTTGCCACAGACAGAGTTTTTAAATGGAATAAAAATGTGGAAAGATACACACGAAGAGATCGAGGAGAGAATTATACCTCCTCCGAAATTGACTCCTCAGAAAATGAGGATGGAGGGGAATCTGCTCAGAGGCTAGATAAACAACGGAGAGGGGACAGCAATCAGAGACAGCCTTTTTTGGAATCAGGCCGGATACCCCGAGGACGTCCACCCAGAGGAGGAAGAGGAGGGGAGGGAAGAAGTACAAGAAACAGGCGCAGATGGGAGTCGACATCCCCGACGAGATACTCTCCCAGAACGTACAAGAACAAATGATGGACAACAATATGCTAAACATCATCAACTTAACGGATCGTACTTTGACAAAGGATCAGGAACGAGCTCTAATGAAGGGTCTGTCATTCTCACCATCAAAGCCATTTAATCGATTTATGTGGGGAAAAAATCTACAACTCTTTGGCAGGAAATTACTGCTTAGGAAGTTTTTTGCCAATAAACAGAGAGGATCAGTCTCCCCACAATCTTTGGACATGGATTCCGTCACCACAACACAGGAGTGGACCTCACAAGAAATGGAGGCCATACATGTATTAGAAGATCTTGCGGAAGAAAGTAGAGACAAGACCAAATGCATTAGTCAAGACCAAGATGTAAGAATAAATCTACCTTCCTCCCCCCAGAAAACATCAGCCCAGAGACAAGAGTATTTTTAAATCTAGTCTCTAAGGAGTTCGATATCATCCACAAAAAATCCAGACATCAAAGATTTCCCAAGAACATATCCTTTCACGAGAGGCAAGCTATAATGGAGATCAAATCATGGGAAGATGTCATAGTAAAACCCTCAGACAAAGGGGGTAATACAGTTCTGTGGCCGAGAGCCATGTATTTGAAGGAAGCTCTGAAACAATTGAATAATTCACAATGTTATCAAAAACTCCTTCTGAATCCCACTCCCAACTATAAAGAGGTATACAACAGGATAATTGATCAAGCCTTCCTGGATCATACCATTACTAAAGAGGAATATCAATTTCTGAAAGTGGAGAACCCAAAAGTCCCCACCTTCTACTTACTCCCGAAGGTTCATAAAAACCTGAAAGAACCCCCAGGACGCCCGATTGTATCAGGTATGGGGAGTCTATCTGAGAAAGCGAGCATTTTTATAGACACCCATTTAAGGTCATATGTTGAACAATTGGCCTCATATGTGAAAGACACTCCGGATGTCTTGAGAAAATTAAGTGATATCAAATTGGAAGAAAATCACATACTAGTGAGTCTAGATGTGGAGTCCCTATACACGTGTATCTCACACGGTCTTGGTCTACATGCTGTACAATATTTCCTGAAAATGGAAGGCGAAGGAGAATTTCAATCTCTCCTGCTCAAATTACTCAACTTTGTCTTGAACAGAAACTTCTTTGTCTTCAATGATCAGTTTTACCTCCAGATAAGAGGTACGGCGATGGGGGCAGCATGCGCCCCCACATACGCCAACCTCTTCCTAGGATGGTGGGAAAGGGAGGTGGTCTTCGCTGACAGTCATGGAATACACAACCAGCACATAATCATGTGGCTCAGATACATAGACGATGTGTTTATGATCTGGGAAGGCACAGAAGAGGAGCTGATAGAATTTATTAATAGCCTTAATACCAACGAATATAACATTAAGTTGACGATGGAGTACAGTCGAGACGAAATATCCTTTTTGGATTTAAAAATATATCGTGATGCGACAAATACAGTGGCAACGAAATTATATCGTAAAATCACAGCCACAAACAGCATACTCCAAAGTTCCAGTTCACATTTCCCCCCCACAATCTCCAACATTCCGAAGGGTGAGTTCCTTAGACTTAAGAGGAATTGTTCAGATGCCTCGATATACAAACAAAAGAGCAGTGAACTTGTGGAACGGCTACGTGAACGAGGCTATAGCCATAGGCTTATTAAGAAAGCGAAGATCTCCACCCACCAAGTAGAAAGGAACTCTCTGATTTTTCAAGAAAAGCAGTCAAAATCAGATCAAGAAGAGATGAGATTTGTTGGCGATTTCTGTAGGGAATGGAGACAACTCCAAAATGGCATCCAAAAACACTGGCATATTCTTCTGTCAGACCCAGATCTCGCCAACAATTTACAAGACAAAGTCTCTATGAGCTGGAGGAGATGTCCGAATATAAAGGACTCTTTGGTTCGGAGTCACTTCAACCAGAATCCACATAGGACTCCTATTGTCAAAGGAACCTTCCCCTGCGGTTCCTGCAAAGCATGCAGATACATGTTACCCATACAGGAAATAAAGGACAGATATGGAGATATCTATAAGATACATGAATACTTCAACTGTAGGACCACAAATGTAGTATATTGTCTACAATGCACGTGTGGTATGAGATACGTAGGAATCACTACCAGAATGTTCAAAACAAGAGTTTTGGAACATATGGGGAACATCCGGAATGTGATGAAGGATATGAAGAACTTCAAACAAATAACAACTGTAGCGCGACACTTCCATCAACATCATAATGATGACTCTCATCAAATCCAGACCTTCGGCCTGGAAAAAATCAAGATGGGTATCCGAGGAGGGGATATCATGAGAGAATTGCTCAGGAAGGAGAGTGAGTGGACATTCAGGTTAGGCTGCTTATCACCCACGGGCCTGAATGAAAACATTAATTTTACAGTTTTTCTGTAATTACATTATAGGGAAAGTGACATACAAAATGCTAAGATGGGATATTATAGTATTATCATTTTTCTATCTTATTACTTCACTACATTTGGTTTATTATAATCCTACATGACAATTATCATCAATCAGCAGCATTCACAACATATAATATGGGCTTCTTCCTTTTTCCTTTCATTCTCTGTTTCACACTTTTCTTGCCTTTTTTTCCCCACACAACAGATTAATCCCAATATCATTTCATTTTAGATACACGTGTTAGTGACACATCATGTCACCCTTGTCCCTTCCTCAGGGATCTGTTTAGGATCTATCAGGGTTTCCATTCTCACTTTTTCTGTTCTTCCCCCTCTTTCTCTTTTCTATTTCTTTTTCTTTTTCTCTTTCCCTCTTTTTCTCTTTCTTCACTTTCCCCCCCCTTTTTCCCTCCCCACATTTCCCAGATATCACACAATCACTCACACCTCTTATACACAGATGGATGCATCAATAATCATCATGTGCATATTCACCATATCACACTTCTCAATATCACGAGAGGATTTCTTTCCCCCCCCCCCTCCTTTTTTTTCTGCTTCCCACATACACTCCACATGACGACAAGACATTAATACTACTCAATGTCACATAGTTAATTTTGACATAAGTACTTTTTTATTCACTTATTTTTTCACGGTTTTCTATATTTTCTCACACTTTTTCACGTGTACACTTACCATTTTTTACTTACCAATTACACAATTTCATTTCATTTGATGATCATTAAATGAAATAACCAATCAAACCAATTGTACAATCATCTTCACTTTATTCTTTAACCTTCTTATGTACACACTGTTTCACCATCATCACCTTAATTCACCACCTCATCAGTATCCCTTCCTTTTAGATTTATCACATTAATTGATTAACACTTTATTTCAATATTTTAATTGCCACCAGAAAGAACAAATCTTCCCAATTATAAGTAAATAAATGCACATATATGTGCATTTATACATATACACGCATTTATGGATTTTTTTTATTTTTCTCATTCTCATATTTTTATATTTTTACATTTCAGAGTTTATTTTTTATCACTAAATTAGAACAATATACTTTTAGAAACACTTATATAATTTTTATATTTCACTTCTTGAATTAAGAATCCCCTCTACATGTGGCTGAATAAGTTAGGATTATGGAAACAATGCAGCTAATCAACTTTCTATATAACTTTAGACAATTCTCCCCACTAGCATTAACTATCTTGTCACAATTTCAAACCCCCTTGACAATTATGCCGTTATGACCTTTGGGAGGAACAATATCTAGCTAACACCCACCTGTGATGCTATATAACTCCTACCTTCCAGGCATGGAATTAATCAGCAGCAGACAATGATGTAATACCAGATAAAGGCTAAAGGAGCAACCCAACACCCATGCGCATTGATCGAATAATGAAGGTGAACGCATGTGTGATTGGATTGCATAACTAATTAATTAATTGCAGGCCATATCTGGGGGCAGATCGAGACCGGGAACACCAGAGATTGGGCCGTGGCACTTTAAATACAGTGACTGTTTGCACCACGTCAGGCTGACTGGTGATCAAGCCGACGTGGTGAAACGTACGTTCAGTCCAAGCCTGGCACTCACAGCCGGAGGATCGCAGCCGTCATAGCCGTCCGGCTACGGCACCCCACACGGGGGAAAACCGTGAATGTAGTTGGAGTCCGGATAGCCGAGTCGGAGGATCGCAATCACCGCAGCCGTGTGTGGTCCCGGCGCCCTGCAATGGGAGGACGGTGACCGCCGACTGTCAGGTGGCTGCAGCAACAGATTGGTAACATATTTGATACATACTTACCTGTATACATTGCAATTATTGAGCAGGACCTTAACCGCAGTTATTGTGAGTTTAATACTCCTTAATCAATGGTCAATTTTAAAAACAATATAATCTATGTGGTTCGGTACACGTGTCTTGGGATAGTTTTGCTGCACTCTATAGGCATAATTTATGTAAAATCGTGTTTCAGCTTATTACCAATCTCCTATAGTTTAGATCAGTGCTGCCTATACATCATCCTTTGAAAATCCAATTTTGGATGTATGACACGTGAGGCAGAAATAGCCAAATGCACTAAATAACCTGCATGGACAACACAGGTATTTAAATATTTGCCAAATGTTATTAAGCAATCTGTATGTTTACCGCTAATTACACGTTGGAATATTTACATGTACTCGATTATAGTTTCAGCTATTACAGCTACCTGTGAATAACCAGCAATTAATGGTTAATCAGCAGGGGGTCATTTGGTATCCCCATAATATCCATCTGTACCTAGATTTAGTTTTTAATCGCTATAGCAATGTGTGAATAGTTTGTTAATTCAGCAATGTGTGAATAACTTGCCAATTTACGATCAATTAGAACCATAATAAGTTTAGGCTGTGGTTCACACTTACTCCAAATCAGCTCTCTTAATTAATTGCAGTAGCCGTGTGTCACAACTATACTAACAGAAGGCTAACCAGAATAGTATTGATCATTTAGACAGTATGGGAGCTATGTGCCTGATATTTCATACAGACATCTAATAAATGGTTCTTGCTAAATCAACCAGATATCCTGCATTATCCATCTGCTATTTCTAGCGTCTACCTGCTCTCTGCTGGCGAATCTGGATCTTGCAATGCCAAAAGGTATCAGGGTCCACCTAACACCAGGCACAGAGTAACAGAGTAACGCCGAATCTATCCACTCTATCAATCTGGCAATAACCCTTACTCTCACTCATTATCCGCTCCATGATGATAATGGGCAGTAGATGAGGAAGACGGCATCTTGGATTGTACTTTTCTTTATATTATGGCTATGGAAATCAGTGTGCTATATCTTGCTTTCTCGTATGGTATGTCTGACACTCTCTGGACAATAAACTGAAATATATACCATTTAAGTGACAGTCTGTCACACAAAGGACACACTTACACCATTGCAATTAATCCATAGTGCTTGTATATATTTATGAACATCAATTAGCAGGAACCTGGGCCCAACCTTATGGGCATGTGCAATCACGCATAAACCAGATATCCTGCATTATCCATCTGCTATTTCTAGCGTCTACCTGTTTTCTGCTGGCGAATCTGGATCTTGCAATGCCAAAAGGTATCAGGGTCCACCTAACACCAGACACAGAGTAACAGAGTAACGCCGATTCTATCCACTCTATCAATCTGGCAATAACCCTTACTCTCACTCATTATCCGCTCCATGATGATAATGGGCAGTAGATGAGGAAGACGGCATCTTGGATTGTACTTTTCTTTATATTATGGCTATGGAAATCAGTGTGCTATATCTTGCTTTCTCGTATGATATGTCTGACACTCTCTGGACAATAAACTGAAACTTATACCATTTAAGTGACAGTCTGTCACACAAAGGACACACTTACACCATTTGCAATTAATCCATAGTGCTTGTATATATTTATGAATATCAATTAGCAGGAACCTGGGCCCAACCTTATGGGCATGTGCAATCACGCATAAAGACAGAGAGAAATTGTCTATGTCCTTATGAGAAGCACAATTTAGGGCCACTCAAAATATTATGCAGCCTGTATGACACACAGGCTTGGAAAACTGCAGAGAGAATTGTAAGAGCCAGAAAGGCAACATTGTTTACACTTGTATCCAAGAACTTGGCAGATAATGAAATAGACCAGTAAAGAGATACTGTCTGTTGCATAGACTCTAAGCTCACAGGTGCAGATGGCAGAAAAGTTGATTACCATTGTTGGTTTTCGACATCAACTACATTAAGTACATGTACGTAAACACATTCTTTCTTTTGATTGCAATATTTGCATGAATTGAGATTTATAATCTTAAGTTTGAACATAAAAGAATATCTCACCACACATGAACTATTGATTTTAATTAAAATTAGATCTTCATCATTATTTGGATCATTAATGAATTTAAAACAATGTTATAAAAAAATTGTTTTTGTTTATAAGGGGATGTTGATATAATTATGGATTGACACTTTCATTGGAAATGTATGTTACTGATTAATAACCCCCTTTCATTTTAGGAGTATTGATTAAAGGTTACGTTTTAACTCTTATAATCATATCAAACTGATTTGCATAAAAATTGTTAAAAAAGAGTGCTCCAAAAAGCAATCCATTCTCTTTGTTGCCTCTTTGCAACAAACACATTCTCTAATGTTCTGTATATTTTGATTGCAGGAGCACCTCCAGCATAAACAAGGTGTAATCTAGCAAAGGAAGGTATACCAGCTGGTTTTCTTGAATATACCATTATTATTATTGTATTTGAATCACTCAGTCTGGTGCGGGATATATAGTATAGTGCCATAGTTTGTTTCTGAGTTTCCATATCTCAGTTCTTTCCCAGCACGGACAACTCAAACCATAGGACCCCCCAAATCGGGTAATATTAAGGATAGGTTTAACAACATAAAATTTTTTTTTTTTTTTTTCGTGCCTTATCACTCTCCATTATCCAATAGCTTATTTACACTTGACGTGGTGCAAACATGTCACAGTTTAAATTACTTTCAGAGCTGACTGTAAAAAGGAAAACTGATAACTTGGATGACATCTTCTCTAGTGACACAGGTCTTTCAGACTCAGAACCCACATGGGAAGGGGACTTTTCTAGGCTACGCAAATTACAACAGAGACAGATTAGGACGAACTGGGATCTAACCAGTCTTGAAAATTATATAAGACAAAAAATCGTACCTAGGGGACTACGCCCAAGAACACTCCCAGCCTTTGAATTGGCAACTGACAATTTAAAGAAGGAATGGGAGAGTGCACTATTAAAGTGCTCCTCGGAACTTATAAATATACTCATTAAACACAACCATCTGGTTCTGGAAGAATGTGAAAAGGATATTAATACACTGGGCAAGAAACTAGAAACGTGGGAACAAAATACCTCATTTCAAAAGTGCTTTGAAGAGCATAAAAAAGAACTTCAACAATATGAGTCCATGATTGTGGATAGGAAAAAACAAAAATTCATGAGAGACAGACGGGATTTTGCCACAGACAGAGTTTTTAAATGGAATAAAAATGTGGAAAGATACACACGAAGAGATCGAGGAGAGAATTATACCTCCTCCGAAATTGACTCCTCAGAAAATGAGGATGGAGGGGAATCTGCTCAGAGGCTAGATAAACAACGGAGAGGGGACAGCAATCAGAGACAGCCTTTTTTGGAATCAGGCCGGATACCCCGAGGACGTCCACCCAGAGGAGGAAGAGGAGGGGAGGGAAGAAGTACAAGAAACAGGCGCAGATGGGAGTCGACATCCCCGACGAGATACTCTCCCAGAACGTACAAGAACAAATGATGGACAACAATATGCTAAACATCATCAACTTAACGGATCGTACTTTGACAAAGGATCAGGAACGAGCTCTAATGAAGGGTCTGTCATTCTCACCATCAAAGCCATTTAATCGATTTATGTGGGAAAAAAATCTACAACTCTTTGGCAGGAAATTACTGCTTAGGAAGTTTTTTGCCAATAAACAGAGAGGATCAGTCTCCCCACAATCTTTGGACATGGATTCCGTCACCACAACACAGGAGTGGACCTCACAAGAAATGGAGGCCATACATGTATTAGAAGATCTTGCGGAAGAAAGTAGAGACAAGACCAAATGCATTAGTCAAGACCAAGATGTAAGAATAAATCTACCTTCCTCCCCCCAGAAAACATCAGCCCAGAGACAAGAGTATTTTTAAATCTAGTCTCTAAGGAGTTCGATATCATCCACAAAAAATCCAGACATCAAAGATTTCCCAAGAACATATCCTTTCACGAGAGGCAAGCTATAATGGAGATCAAATCATGGGAAGATGTCATAGTAAAACCCTCAGACAAAGGGGGTAATACAGTTCTGTGGCCGAGAGCCATGTATTTGAAGGAAGCTCTGAAACAATTGAATAATTCACAATGTTATCAAAAACTCCTTCTGAATCCCACTCCCAACTATAAAGAGGTATACAACAGGATAATTGATCAAGCCTTCCTGGATCATACCATTACTAAAGAGGAATATCAATTTCTGAAAGTGGAGAACCCAAAAGTCCCCACCTTCTACTTACTCCCGAAGGTTCATAAAAACCTGAAAGAACCCCCAGGACGCCCGATTGTATCAGGTATGGGGAGTCTATCTGAGAAAGCGAGCATTTTTATAGACACCCATTTAAGGTCATATGTTGAACAATTGGCCTCATATGTGAAAGACACTCCGGATGTCTTGAGAAAATTAAGTGATATCAAATTGGAAGAAAATCACATACTAGTGAGTCTAGATGTGGAGTCCCTATACACGTGTATCTCACACGGTCTTGGTCTACATGCTGTACAATATTTCCTGAAAATGGAAGGCGAAGGAGAATTTCAATCTCTCCTGCTCAAATTACTCAACTTTGTCTTGAACAGAAACTTCTTTGTCTTCAATGATCAGTTTTACCTCCAGATAAGAGGTACGGCGATGGGGGCAGCATGCGCCCCCACATACGCCAACCTCTTCCTAGGATGGTGGGAAAGGGAGGTGGTCTTCGCTGACAGTCATGGAATACACAACCAGCACATAATCATGTGGCTCAGATACATAGACGATGTGTTTATGATCTGGGAAGGCACAGAAGAGGAGCTGATAGAATTTATTAATAGCCTTAATACCAACGAATATAACATTAAGTTGACGATGGAGTACAGTCGAGACGAAATATCCTTTTTGGATTTAAAAATATATCGTGATGCGACAAATACAGTGGCAACGAAATTATATCGTAAAATCACAGCCACAAACAGCATACTCCAAAGTTCCAGTTCACATTTCCCCCCCACAATCTCCAACATTCCGAAGGGTGAGTTCCTTAGACTTAAGAGGAATTGTTCAGATGCCTCGATATACAAACAAAAGAGCAGTGAACTTGTGGAACGGCTACGTGAACGAGGCTATAGCCATAGGCTTATTAAGAAAGCGAAGATCTCCACCCACCAAGTAGAAAGGAACTCTCTGATTTTTCAAGAAAAGCAGTCAAAATCAGATCAAGAAGAGATGAGATTTGTTGGCGATTTCTGTAGGGAATGGAGACAACTCCAAAATGGCATCCAAAAACACTGGCATATTCTTCTGTCAGACCCAGATCTCGCCAACAATTTACAAGACAAAGTCTCTATGAGTTGGAGGAGATGTCCGAATATAAAGGACTCTTTGGTTCGGAGTCACTTCAACCAGAATCCACATAGGACTCCTATTGTCAAAGGAACCTTCCCCTGCGGTTCCTGCAAAGCATGCAGATACATGTTACCCATACAGGAAATAAAGGACAGATATGGAGATATCTATAAGATACATGAATACTTCAACTGTAGGACCACAAATGTAGTATATTGTCTACAATGCACGTGTGGTATGAGATACGTAGGAATCACTACCAGAATGTTCAAAACAAGAGTTTTGGAACATATGGGGAACATCCGGAATGTGATGAAGGATATGAAGAACTTCAAACAAATAACAACTGTAGCGCGACACTTCCATCAACATCATAATGATGACTCTCATCAAATCCAGACCTTCGGCCTGGAAAAAATCAAGATGGGTATCCGAGGAGGGGATATCATGAGAGAATTGCTCAGGAAGGAGAGTGAGTGGACATTCAGGTTAGGCTGCTTATCACCCACGGGCCTGAATGAAAACATTAATTTTACAGTTTTTCTGTAATTACATTATAGGGAAAGTGACATACAAAATGCTAAGATGGGATATTATAGTATTATCATTTTTCTATCTTATTACTTCACTACATTTGGTTTATTATAATCCTACATGACAATTATCATCAATCAGCAGCATTCACAACATATAATATGGGCTTCTTCCTTTTTCCTTTCATTCTCTGTTTCACACTTTTCTTGCCTTTTTTTCCCCACACAACAGATTAATCCCAATATCATTTCATTTTAGATACACGTGTTAGTGACACATCATGTCACCCTTGTCCCTTCCTCAGGGATCTGTTTAGGATCTATCAGGGTTTCCATTCTCACTTTTTCTGTTCTTCCCCCTCTTTCTCTTTTCTATTTCTTTTTCTTTTTCTCTTTCCCTCTTTTTCTCTTTCTTCACTTTCCCCCCCCCTTTTTCCCTCCCCACATTTCCCAGATATCACACAATCACTCACACCTCTTATACACAGATGGATGCATCAATAATCATCATGTGCATATTCACCATATCACACTTCTCAATATCACGAGAGGATTTCTTTCCCCCCCCCCCTCCTTTTTTTTCTGCTTCCCACATACACTCCACATGACGACAAGACATTAATACTACTCAATGTCACATAGTTAATTTTGACATAAGTACTTTTTTATTCACTTATTTTTTCACGGTTTTCTATATTTTCTCACACTTTTTCACGTGTACACTTACCATTTTTTACTTACCAATTACACAATTTCATTTCATTTGATGAACATTAAATGAAATAACCAATCAAACCAATTGTACAATCATCTTCACTTTATTCTTTAACCTTCTTATGTACACACTGTTTCACCATCATCACCTTAATTCACCACCTCATCAGTATCCCTTCCTTTTAGATTTATCACATTAATTGATTAACACTTTATTTCAATATTTTAATTGCCACCAGAAAGAACAAATCTTCCCAATTATAAGTAAATAAATGCACATATATGTGCATTTATACATATACACGCATTTATGGATTTTTTTTATTTTTCTCATTCTCATATTTTTATATTTTTACATTTCAGAGTTTATTTTTTATCACTAAATTAGAACAATATACTTTTAGAAACACTTATATAATTTTTATATTTCACTTCTTGAATTAAGAATCCCCTCTACATGTGGCTGAATAAGTTAGGATTATGGAAACAACGCAGCTAATCAACTTTCTATATAACTTTAGACAATTCTCCCCACTAGCATTAACTATCTTGTCACAATTTCAAACCCCCTTGACAATTATGCCGTTATGACCTTTGGGAGGAACAATATCTAGCTAACACCCACCTGTGATGCTATATAACTCCTACCTTCCAGGCATGGAATTAATCAGCAGCAGACAATGATGTAATACCAGATAAAGGCTAAAGGAGCAACCCAACACCCATGCGCATTGATCGAATAATGAAGGTGAACGCATGTGTGATTGGATTGCATAACTAATTAATTAATTGCAGGCCATATCTGGGGGCAGATCGAGACCGGGAACACCAGAGATTGGGCCGTGGCACTTTAAATACAGTGACTGTTTGCACCACGTCAGGCTGACTGGTGATCAAGCCGACGTGGTGAAACGTACGTTCAGTCCAAGCCTGGCACTCACAGCCGGAGGATCGCAGCCGTCATAGCCGTCCGGCTACGGCACCCCACACGGGGGAAAACCGTGAATGTAGTTGGAGTCCGGATAGCCGAGTCGGAGGATCGCAATCACCGCAGCCGTGTGTGGTCCCGGCGCCCTGCAATGGGAGGACGGTGACCGCCGACTGTCAGGTGGCTGCAGCAACAGATTGGTAACATATTTGATACATACTTACCTGTATACATTGCAATTATTGAGCAGGACCTTAACCGCAGTTATTGTGAGTTTAATACTCCTTAATCAATGGTCAATTTTAAAAACAATATAATCTATGTGGTTCGGTACACGTGTCTTGGGATAGTTTTGCTGCACTCTATAGGCATAATTTATGTAAAATCGTGTTTCAGCTTATTACCAATCTCCTATAGTTTAGATCAGTGCTGCCTATACATCATCCTTTGAAAATCCAATTTTGGATGTATGACACGTGAGGCAGAAATAGCCAAATGCACTAAATAACCTGCATGGACAACACAGGTATTTAAATATTTGCCAAATGTTATTAAGCAATCTGTATGTTTACCGCTAATTACACGTTGGAATATTTACATGTACTCGATTATAGTTTCAGCTATTACAGCTACCTGTGAATAACCAGCAATTAATGGTTAATCAGCAGGGGGTCATTTGGTATCCCCATAATATCCATCTGTACCTAGATTTAGTTTTTAATCGCTATAGCAATGTGTGAATAGTTTGTTAATTCAGCAATGTGTGAATAACTTGCCAATTTACGATCAATTAGAACCATAATAAGTTTAGGCTGTGGTTCACACTTACTCCAAATCAGCTCTCTTAATTAATTGCAGTAGCCGTGTGTCACAACTATACTAACAGAAGGCTAACCAGAATAGTATTGATCATTTAGACAGTATGGGAGCTATGTGCCTGATATTTCATACAGACATCTAATAAATGGTTCTTGCTAAATCAACCAGATATCCTGCATTATCCATCTGCTATTTCTAGCGTCTACCTGCTCTCTGCTGGCGAATCTGGATCTTGCAATGCCAAAAGGTATCAGGGTCCACCTAACACCAGGCACAGAGTAACAGAGTAACGCCGAATCTATCCACTCTATCAATCTGGCAATAACCCTTACTCTCACTCATTATCCGCTCCATGATGATAATGGGCAGTAGATGAGGAAGACGGCATCTTGGATTGTACTTTTCTTTATATTATGGCTATGGAAATCAGTGTGCTATATCTTGCTTTCTCGTATGGTATGTCTGACACTCTCTGGACAATAAACTGAAATATATACCATTTAAGTGACAGTCTGTCACACAAAGGACACACTTACACCATTGCAATTAATCCATAGTGCTTGTATATATTTATGAACATCAATTAGCAGGAACCTGGGCCCAACCTTATGGGCATGTGCAATCACGCATAAACCAGATATCCTGCATTATCCATCTGCTATTTCTAGCGTCTACCTGTTTTCTGCTGGCGAATCTGGATCTTGCAATGCCAAAAGGTATCAGGGTCCACCTAACACCAGACACAGAGTAACAGAGTAACGCCGATTCTATCCACTCTATCAATCTGGCAATAACCCTTACTCTCACTCATTATCCGCTCCATGATGATAATGGGCAGTAGATGAGGAAGACGGCATCTTGGATTGTACTTTTCTTTATATTATGGCTATGGAAATCAGTGTGCTATATCTTGCTTTCTCGTATGATATGTCTGACACTCTCTGGACAATAAACTGAAACTTATACCATTTAAGTGACAGTCTGTCACACAAAGGACACACTTACACCATTTGCAATTAATCCATAGTGCTTGTATATATTTATGAATATCAATTAGCAGGAACCTGGGCCCAACCTTATGGGCATGTGCAATCACGCATAAAGACAGAGAGAAATTGTCTATGTCCTTATGAGAAGCACAATTTAGGGCCACTCAAAATATTATGCAGCCTGTATGACACACAGGCTTGGAAAACTGCAGAGAGAATTGTAAGAGCCAGAAAGGCAACATTGTTTACACTTGTATCCAAGAACTTGGCAGATAATGAAATAGACCAGTAAAGAGATACTGTCTGTTGCATAGACTCTAAGCTCACAGGTGCAGATGGCAGAAAAGTTGATTACCATTGTTGGTTTTCGACATCAACTACATTAAGTACATGTACGTAAACACATTCTTTCTTTTGATTGCAATATTTGCATGAATTGAGATTTATAATCTTAAGTTTGAACATAAAAGAATATCTCACCACACATGAACTATTGATTTTAATTAAAATTAGATCTTCATCATTATTTGGATCATTAATGAATTTAAAACAATGTTATAAAAAAATTGTTTTTGTTTATAAGGGGATGTTGATATAATTATGGATTGACACTTTCATTGGAAATGTATGTTACTGATTAATAACCCCCTTTCATTTTAGGAGTATTGATTAAAGGTTACGTTTTAACTCTTATAATCATATCAAACTGATTTGCATAAAAATTGTTAAAAAAGAGTGCTCCAAAAAGCAATCCATTCTCTTTGTTGCCTCTTTGCAACAAACACATTCTCTAATGTTCTGTATATTTTGATTGCAGGAGCACCTCCAGCATAAACAAGGTGTAATCTAGCAAAGGAAGGTATACCAGCTGGTTTTCTTGAATATACCATTATTATTATTGTATTTGAATCACTCAGTCTGGTGCGGGATATATAGTATAGTGCCATAGTTTGTTTCTGAGTTTCCATATCTCAGTTCTTTCCCAGCACGGACAACTCAAACCATAGGACCCCCCAAATCGGGTAATATTAAGGATAGGTTTAACAACATAAAAATTTTTTTTTTTTTTTCGTGCCTTATCACTCTCCATTATCCAATAGCTTATTTACACTTGACGTGGTGCAAACATGTCACAGTTTAAATTACTTTCAGAGCTGACTGTAAAAAGGAAAACTGATAACTTGGATGACATCTTCTCTAGTGACACAGGTCTTTCAGACTCAGAACCCACATGGGAAGGGGACTTTTCTAGGCTACGCAAATTACAACAGAGACAGATTAGGACGAACTGGGATCTAACCAGTCTTGAAAATTATATAAGACAAAAAATCGTACCTAGGGGACTACGCCCAAGAACACTCCCAGCCTTTGAATTGGCAACTGACAATTTAAAGAAGGAATGGGAGAGTGCACTATTAAAGTGCTCCTCGGAACTTATAAATATACTCATTAAACACAACCATCTGGTTCTGGAAGAATGTGAAAAGGATATTAATACACTGGGCAAGAAACTAGAAACGTGGGAACAAAATACCTCATTTCAAAAGTGCTTTGAAGAGCATAAAAAAGAACTTCAACAATATGAGTCCATGATTGTGGATAGGAAAAAACAAAAATTCATGAGAGACAGACGGGATTTTGCCACAGACAGAGTTTTTAAATGGAATAAAAATGTGGAAAGATACACACGAAGAGATCGAGGAGAGAATTATACCTCCTCCGAAATTGACTCCTCAGAAAATGAGGATGGAGGGGAATCTGCTCAGAGGCTAGATAAACAACGGAGAGGGGACAGCAATCAGAGACAGCCTTTTTTGGAATCAGGCCGGATACCCCGAGGACGTCCACCCAGAGGAGGAAGAGGAGGGGAGGGAAGAAGTACAAGAAACAGGCGCAGATGGGAGTCGACATCCCCGACGAGATACTCTCCCAGAACGTACAAGAACAAATGATGGACAACAATATGCTAAACATCATCAACTTAATGGATCGTACTTTGACAAAGGATCAGGAACGAGCTCTAATGAAGGGTCTGTCATTCTCACCATCAAAGCCATTTAATCGATTTATGTGGGAAAAAAATCTACAACTCTTTGGCAGGAAATTACTGCTTAGGAAGTTTTTTGCCAATAAACAGAGAGGATCAGTCTCCCCACAATCTTTGGACATGGATTCCGTCACCACAACACAGGAGTGGACCTCACAAGAAATGGAGGCCATACATGTATTAGAAGATCTTGCGGAAGAAAGTAGAGACAAGACCAAATGCATTAGTCAAGACCAAGATGTAAGAATAAATCTACCTTCCTCCCCCCAGAAAACATCAGCCCAGAGACAAGAGTATTTTTAAATCTAGTCTCTAAGGAGTTCGATATCATCCACAAAAAATCCAGACATCAAAGATTTCCCAAGAACATATCCTTTCACGAGAGGCAAGCTATAATGGAGATCAAATCATGGGAAGATGTCATAGTAAAACCCTCAGACAAAGGGGGTAATACAGTTCTGTGGCCGAGAGCCATGTATTTGAAGGAAGCTCTGAAACAATTGAATAATTCACAATGTTATCAAAAACTCCTTCTGAATCCCACTCCCAACTATAAAGAGGTATACAACAGGATAATTGATCAAGCCTTCCTGGATCATACCATTACTAAAGAGGAATATCAATTTCTGAAAGTGGAGAACCCAAAAGTCCCCACCTTCTACTTACTCCCGAAGGTTCATAAAAACCTGAAAGAACCCCCAGGACGCCCGATTGTATCAGGTATGGGGAGTCTATCTGAGAAAGCGAGCATTTTTATAGACACCCATTTAAGGTCATATGTTGAACAATTGGCCTCATATGTGAAAGACACTCCGGATGTCTTGAGAAAATTAAGTGATATCAAATTGGAAGAAAATCACATACTAGTGAGTCTAGATGTGGAGTCCCTATACACGTGTATCTCACACGGTCTTGGTCTACATGCTGTACAATATTTCCTGAAAATGGAAGGCGAAGGAGAATTTCAATCTCTCCTGCTCAAATTACTCAACTTTGTCTTGAACAGAAACTTCTTTGTCTTCAATGATCAGTTTTACCTCCAGATAAGAGGTAC
This sequence comes from Pseudophryne corroboree, assembly GCF_028390025.1. Lineage (NCBI taxonomy): Eukaryota > Metazoa > Chordata > Amphibia > Anura > Myobatrachidae > Pseudophryne > Pseudophryne corroboree. Next base: position 320,830,947 of record NC_086451.1, read on the forward strand.
GGCGATGGGGGCAGCATGCGCCCCCACATACGCCAACCTCTTCCTAGGATGGTGGGAAAGGGAGGTGGTCTTCGCTGACAGTCATGGAATACACAACCAGCACATAATCATGTGGCTCAGATACATAGACGATGTGTTTATGATCTGGGAAGGCACAGAAGAGGAGCTGATAGAATTTATTAATAGCCTTAATACCAACGAATATAACATTAAGTTGACGATGGAGTACAGTCGAGACGAAATATCCTTTTTGGATTTAAAAATATATCGTGATGCGACAAATACAGTGGCAACGAAATTATATCGTAAAATCACAGCCACAAACAGCATACTCCAAAGTTCCAGTTCACATTTCCCCCCCACAATCTCCAACATTCCGAAGGGTGAGTTCCTTAGACTTAAGAGGAATTGTTCAGATGCCTCGATATACAAACAAAAGAGCAGTGAACTTGTGGAACGGCTACGTGAACGAGGCTATAGCCATAGGCTTATTAAGAAAGCGAAGATCTCCACCCACCAAGTAGAAAGGAACTCTCTGATTTTTCAAGAAAAGCAGTCAAAATCAGATCAAGAAGAGATGAGATTTGTTGGCGATTTCTGTAGGGAATGGAGACAACTCCAAAATGGCATCCAAAAACACTGGCATATTCTTCTGTCAGACCCAGATCTCGCCAACAATTTACAAGACAAAGTCTCTATGAGTTGGAGGAGATGTCCGAATATAAAGGACTCTTTGGTTCGGAGTCACTTCAACCAGAATCCACATAGGACTCCTATTGTCAAAGGAACCTTCCCCTGCGGTTCCTGCAAAGCATGCAGATACATGTTACCCATACAGGAAATAAAGGACAGATATGGAGATATCTATAAGATACATGAATACTTCAACTGTAGGACCACAAATGTAGTATATTGTCTACAATGCACGTGTGGTATGAGATACGTAGGAATCACTACCAGAATGTTCAAAACAAGAGTTTTGGAACATATGGGGAACATCCGGAATGTGATGAAGGATATGAAGAACTTCAAACAAATAACAACTGTAGCGCGACACTTCCATCAACATCATAATGATGACTCTCATCAAATCCAGACCTTCGGCCTGGAAAAAATCAAGATGGGTATCCGAGGAGGGGATATCATGAGAGAATTGCTCAGGAAGGAGAGTGAGTGGACATTCAGGTTAGGCTGCTTATCACCCACGGGCCTGAATGAAAACATTAATTTTACAGTTTTTCTGTAATTACATTATAGGGAAAGTGACATACAAAATGCTAAGATGGGATATTATAGTATTATCATTTTTCTATCTTATTACTTCACTACATTTGGTTTATTATAATCCTACATGACAATTATCATCAATCAGCAGCATTCACAACATATAATATGGGCTTCTTCCTTTTTCCTTTCATTCTCTGTTTCACACTTTTCTTGCCTTTTTTTCCCCACACAACAGATTAATCCCAATATCATTTCATTTTAGATACACGTGTTAGTGACACATCATGTCACCCTTGTCCCTTCCTCAGGGATCTGTTTAGGATCTATCAGGGTTTCCATTCTCACTTTTTCTGTTCTTCCCCCTCTTTCTCTTTTCTATTTCTTTTTCTTTTTCTCTTTCCCTCTTTTTCTCTTTCTTCACTTTCCCCCCCCTTTTTCCCTCCCCACATTTCCCAGATATCACACAATCACTCACACCTCTTATACACAGATGGATGCATCAATAATCATCATGTGCATATTCACCATATCACACTTCTCAATATCACGAGAGGATTTCTTTCCCCCCCCCCCTCCTTTTTTTTCTGCTTCCCACATACACTCCACATGACGACAAGACATTAATACTACTCAATGTCACATAGTTAATTTTGACATAAGTACTTTTTTATTCACTTATTTTTTCACGGTTTTCTATATTTTCTCACACTTTTTCACGTGTACACTTACCATTTTTTACTTACCAATTACACAATTTCATTTCATTTGATGATCATTAAATGAAATAACCAATCAAACCAATTGTACAATCATCTTCACTTTATTCTTTAACCTTCTTATGTACACACTGTTTCACCATCATCACCTTAATTCACCACCTCATCAGTATCCCTTCCTTTTAGATTTATCACATTAATTGATTAACACTTTATTTCAATATTTTAATTGCCACCAGAAAGAACAAATCTTCCCAATTATAAGTAAATAAATGCACATATATGTGCATTTATACATATACACGCATTTATGGATTTTTTTTATTTTTCTCATTCTCATATTTTTATATTTTTACATTTCAGAGTTTATTTTTTATCACTAAATTAGAACAATATACTTTTAGAAACACTTATATAATTTTTATATTTCACTTCTTGAATTAAGAATCCCCTCTACATGTGGCTGAATAAGTTAGGATTATGGAAACAACGCAGCTAATCAACTTTCTATATAACTTTAGACAATTCTCCCCACTAGCATTAACTATCTTGTCACAATTTCAAACCCCCTTGACAATTATGCCGTTATGACCTTTGGGAGGAACAATATCTAGCTAACACCCACCTGTGATGCTATATAACTCCTACCTTCCAGGCATGGAATTAATCAGCAGCAGACAATGATGTAATACCAGATAAAGGCTAAAGGAGCAACCCAACACCCATGCGCATTGATCGAATAATGAAGGTGAACGCATGTGTGATTGGATTGCATAACTAATTAATTAATTGCAGGCCATATCTGGGGGCAGATCGAGACCGGGAACACCAGAGATTGGGCCGTGGCACTTTAAATACAGTGACTGTTTGCACCACGTCAGGCTGACTGGTGATCAAGCCGACGTGGTGAAACGTACGTTCAGTCCAAGCCTGGCACTCACAGCCGGAGGATCGCAGCCGTCATAGCCGTCCGGCTACGGCACCCCACACGGGGGAAAACCGTGAATGTAGTTGGAGTCCGGATAGCCGAGTCGGAGGATCGCAATCACCGCAGCCGTGTGTGGTCCCGGCGCCCTGCAATGGGAGGACGGTGACCGCCGACTGTCAGGTGGCTGCAGCAACAGATTGGTAACATATTTGATACATACTTACCTGTATACATTGCAATTATTGAGCAGGACCTTAACCACAGTTATTGTGAGTTTAATACTCCTTAATCAATGGTCAATTTTAAAAACAATATAATCTATGTGGTTCGGTACACGTGTCTTGGGATAGTTTTGCTGCACTCTATAGGCATAATTTATGTAAAATCGTGTTTCAGCTTATTACCAATCTCCTATAGTTTAGATCAGTGCTGCCTATACATCATCCTTTGAAAATCCAATTTTGGATGTATGACACGTGAGGCAGAAATAGCCAAATGCACTAAATAACCTGCATGGACAACACAGGTATTTAAATATTTGCCAAATGTTATTAAGCAATCTGTATGTTTACCGCTAATTACACGTTGGAATATTTACATGTACTCGATTATAGTTTCAGCTATTACAGCTACCTGTGAATAACCAGCAATTAATGGTTAATCAGCAGGGGGTCATTTGGTATCCCCATAATATCCATCTGTACCTAGATTTAGTTTTTAATCGCTATAGCAATGTGTGAATAGTTTGTTAATTCAGCAATGTGTGAATAACTTGCCAATTTACGATCAATTAGAACCATAATAAGTTTAGGCTGTGGTTCACACTTACTCCAAATCAGCTCTCTTAATTAATTGCAGTAGCCGTGTGTCACAACTATACTAACAGAAGGCTAACCAGAATAGTATTGATCATTTAGACAGTATGGGAGCTATGTGCCTGATATTTCATACAGACATCTAATAAATGGTTCTTGCTAAATCAACCAGATATCCTGCATTATCCATCTGCTATTTCTAGCGTCTACCTGCTCTCTGCTGGCGAATCTGGATCTTGCAATGCCAAAAGGTATCAGGGTCCACCTAACACCAGGCACAGAGTAACAGAGTAACGCCGAATCTATCCACTCTATCAATCTGGCAATAACCCTTACTCTCACTCATTATCCGCTCCATGATGATAATGGGCAGTAGATGAGGAAGACGGCATCTTGGATTGTACTTTTCTTTATATTATGGCTATGGAAATCAGTGTGCTATATCTTGCTTTCTCGTATGGTATGTCTGACACTCTCTGGACAATAAACTGAAATATATACCATTTAAGTGACAGTCTGTCACACAAAGGACACACTTACACCATTGCAATTAATCCATAGTGCTTGTATATATTTATGAACATCAATTAGCAGGAACCTGGGCCCAACCTTATGGGCATGTGCAATCACGCATAAACCAGATATCCTGCATTATCCATCTGCTATTTCTAGCGTCTACCTGTTTTCTGCTGGCGAATCTGGATCTTGCAATGCCAAAAGGTATCAGGGTCCACCTAACACCAGACACAGAGTAACAGAGTAACGCCGATTCTATCCACTCTATCAATCTGGCAATAACCCTTACTCTCACTCATTATCCGCTCCATGATGATAATGGGCAGTAGATGAGGAAGACGGCATCTTGGATTGTACTTTTCTTTATATTATGGCTATGGAAATCAGTGTGCTATATCTTGCTTTCTCGTATGATATGTCTGACACTCTCTGGACAATAAACTGAAACTTATACCATTTAAGTGACAGTCTGTCACACAAAGGACACACTTACACCATTTGCAATTAATCCATAGTGCTTGTATATATTTATGAATATCAATTAGCAGGAACCTGGGCCCAACCTTATGGGCATGTGCAATCACGCATAAAGACAGAGAGAAATTGTCTATGTCCTTATGAGAAGCACAATTTAGGGCCACTCAAAATATTATGCAGCCTGTATGACACACAGGCTTGGAAAACTGCAGAGAGAATTGTAAGAGCCAGAAAGGCAACATTGTTTACACTTGTATCCAAGAACTTGGCAGATAATGAAATAGACCAGTAAAGAGATACTGTCTGTTGCATAGACTCTAAGCTCACAGGTGCAGATGGCAGAAAAGTTGATTACCATTGTTGGTTTTCGACATCAACTACATTAAGTACATGTACGTAAACACATTCTTTCTTTTGATTGCAATATTTGCATGAATTGAGATTTATAATCTTAAGTTTGAACATAAAAGAATATCTCACCACACATGAACTATTGATTTTAATTAAAATTAGATCTTCATCATTATTTGGATCATTAATGAATTTAAAACAATGTTATAAAAAAATTGTTTTTGTTTATAAGGGGATGTTGATATAATTATGGATTGACACTTTCATTGGAAATGTATGTTACTGATTAATAACCCCCTTTCATTTTAGGAGTATTGATTAAAGGTTACGTTTTAACTCTTATAATCATATCAAACTGATTTGCATAAAAATTGTTAAAAAAGAGTGCTCCAAAAAGCAATCCATTCTCTTTGTTGCCTCTTTGCAACAAACACATTCTCTAATGTTCTGTATATTTTGATTGCAGGAGCACCTCCAGCATAAACAAGGTGTAATCTAGCAAAGGAAGGTATACCAGCTGGTTTTCTTGAATATACCATTATTATTATTGTATTTGAATCACTCAGTCTGGTGCGGGATATATAGTATAGTGCCATAGTTTGTTTCTGAGTTTCCATATCTCAGTTCTTTCCCAGCACGGACAACTCAAACCATAGGACCCCCCAAATCGGGTAATATTAAGGATAGGTTTAACAACATAAAAATTTTTTTTTTTTTTTCGTGCCTTATCACTCTCCATTATCCAATAGCTTATTTACACTTGACGTGGTGCAAACATGTCACAGTTTAAATTACTTTCAGAGCTGACTGTAAAAAGGAAAACTGATAACTTGGATGACATCTTCTCTAGTGACACAGGTCTTTCAGACTCAGAACCCACATGGGAAGGGGACTTTTCTAGGCTACGCAAATTACAACAGAGACAGATTAGGACGAACTGGGATCTAACCAGTCTTGAAAATTATATAAGACAAAAAATCGTACCTAGGGGACTACGCCCAAGAACACTCCCAGCCTTTGAATTGGCAACTGACAATTTAAAGAAGGAATGGGAGAGTGCACTATTAAAGTGCTCCTCGGAACTTATAAATATACTCATTAAACACAACCATCTGGTTCTGGAAGAATGTGAAAAGGATATTAATACACTGGGCAAGAAACTAGAAACGTGGGAACAAAATACCTCATTTCAAAAGTGCTTTGAAGAGCATAAAAAAGAACTTCAACAATATGAGTCCATGATTGTGGATAGGAAAAAACAAAAATTCATGAGAGACAGACGGGATTTTGCCACAGACAGAGTTTTTAAATGGAATAAAAATGTGGAAAGATACACACGAAGAGATCGAGGAGAGAATTATACCTCCTCCGAAATTGACTCCTCAGAAAATGAGGATGGAGGGGAATCTGCTCAGAGGCTAGATAAACAACGGAGAGGGGACAGCAATCAGAGACAGCCTTTTTTGGAATCAGGCCGGATACCCCGAGGACGTCCACCCAGAGGAGGAAGAGGAGGGGAGGGAAGAAGTACAAGAAACAGGCGCAGATGGGAGTCGACATCCCCGACGAGATACTCTCCCAGAACGTACAAGAACAAATGATGGACAACAATATGCTAAACATCATCAACTTAACGGATCGTACTTTGACAAAGGATCAGGAACGAGCTCTAATGAAGGGTCTGTCATTCTCACCATCAAAGCCATTTAATCGATTTATGTGGGAAAAAAATCTACAACTCTTTGGCAGGAAATTACTGCTTAGGAAGTTTTTTGCCAATAAACAGAGAGGATCAGTCTCCCCACAATCTTTGGACATGGATTCCGTCACCACAACACAGGAGTGGACCTCACAAGAAATGGAGGCCATACATGTATTAGAAGATCTTGCGGAAGAAAGTAGAGACAAGACCAAATGCATTAGTCAAGACCAAGATGTAAGAATAAATCTACCTTCCTCCCCCCAGAAAACATCAGCCCAGAGACAAGAGTATTTTTAAATCTAGTCTCTAAGGAGTTCGATATCATCCACAAAAAATCCAGACATCAAAGATTTCCCAAGAACATATCCTTTCACGAGAGGCAAGCTATAATGGAGATCAAATCATGGGAAGATGTCATAGTAAAACCCTCAGACAAAGGGGGTAATACAGTTCTGTGGCCGAGAGCCATGTATTTGAAGGAAGCTCTGAAACAATTGAATAATTCACAATGTTATCAAAACTCCTTCTGAATCCCACTCCCAACTATAAAGAGGTATACAACAGGATAATTGATCAAGCCTTCCTGGATCATACCATTACTAAAGAGGAATATCAATTTCTGAAAGTGGAGAACCCAAAAGTCCCCACCTTCTACTTACTCCCGAAGGTTCATAAAAACCTGAAAGAACCCCCAGGACGCCCGATTGTATCAGGTATGGGGAGTCTATCTGAGAAAGCGAGCATTTTTATAGACACCCATTTAAGGTCATATGTTGAACAATTGGCCTCATATGTGAAAGACACTCCGGATGTCTTGAGAAAATTAAGTGATATCAAATTGGAAGAAAATCACATACTAGTGAGTCTAGATGTGGAGTCCCTATACACGTGTATCTCACACGGTCTTGGTCTACATGCTGTACAATATTTCCTGAAAATGGAAGGCGAAGGAGAATTTCAATCTCTCCTGCTCAAATTACTCAACTTTGTCTTGAACAGAAACTTCTTTGTCTTCAATGATCAGTTTTACCTCCAGATAAGAGGTACGGCGATGGGGGCAGCATGCGCCCCCACATACGCCAACCTCTTCCTAGGATGGTGGGAAAGGGAGGTGGTCTTCGCTGACAGTCATGGAATACACAACCAGCACATAATCATGTGGCTCAGATACATAGACGATGTGTTTATGATCTGGGAAGGCACAGAAGAGGAGCTGATAGAATTTATTAATAGCCTTAATACCAACGAATATAACATTAAGTTGACGATGGAGTACAGTCGAGACGAAATATCCTTTTTGGATTTAAAAATATATCGTGATGCGACAAATACAGTGGCAACGAAATTATATCGTAAAATCACAGCCACAAACAGCATACTCCAAAGTTCCAGTTCACATTTCCCCCCCACAATCTCCAACATTCCGAAGGGTGAGTTCCTTAGACTTAAGAGGAATTGTTCAGATGCCTCGATATACAAACAAAAGAGCAGTGAACTTGTGGAACGGCTACGTGAACGAGGCTATAGCCATAGGCTTATTAAGAAAGCGAAGATCTCCACCCACCAAGTAGAAAGGAACTCTCTGATTTTTCAAGAAAAGCAGTCAAAATCAGATCAAGAAGAGATGAGATTTGTTGGCGATTTCTGTAGGGAATGGAGACAACTCCAAAATGGCATCCAAAAACACTGGCATATTCTTCTGTCAGACCCAGATCTCGCCAACAATTTACAAGACAAAGTCTCTATGAGCTGGAGGAGATGTCCGAATATAAAGGACTCTTTGGTTCGGAGTCACTTCAACCAGAATCCACATAGGACTCCTATTGTCAAAGGAACCTTCCCCTGCGGTTCCTGCAAAGCATGCAGATACATGTTACCCATACAGGAAATAAAGGACAGATATGGAGATATCTATAAGATACATGAATACTTCAACTGTAGGACCACAAATGTAGTATATTGTCTACAATGCACGTGTGGTATGAGATACGTAGGAATCACTACCAGAATGTTCAAAACAAGAGTTTTGGAACATATGGGGAACATCCGGAATGTGATGAAGGATATGAAGAACTTCAAACAAATAACAACTGTAGCGCGACACTTCCATCAACATCATAATGATGACTCTCATCAAATCCAGACCTTCGGCCTGGAAAAAATCAAGATGGGTATCCGAGGAGGGGATATCATGAGAGAATTGCTCAGGAAGGAGAGTGAGTGGACATTCAGGTTAGGCTGCTTATCACCCACGGGCCTGAATGAAAACATTAATTTTACAGTTTTTCTGTAATTACATTATAGGGAAAGTGACATACAAAATGCTAAGATGGGATATTATAGTATTATCATTTTTCTATCTTATTACTTCACTACATTTGGTTTATTATAATCCTACATGACAATTATCATCAATCAGCAGCATTCACAACATATAATATGGGCTTCTTCCTTTTTCCTTTCATTCTCTGTTTCACACTTTTCTTGCCTTTTTTTCCCCACACAACAGATTAATCCCAATATCATTTCATTTTAGATACACGTGTTAGTGACACATCATGTCACCCTTGTCCCTTCCTCAGGGATCTGTTTAGGATCTATCAGGGTTTCCATTCTCACTTTTTCTGTTCTTCCCCCTCTTTCTCTTTTCTATTTCTTTTTCTTTTTCTCTTTCCCTCTTTTTCTCTTTCTTCACTTTCCCCCCCCTTTTTCCCTCCCCACATTTCCCAGATATCACACAATCACTCACACCTCTTATACACAGATGGATGCATCAATAATCATCATGTGCATATTCACCATATCACACTTCTCAATATCACGAGAGGATTTCTTTCCCCCCCCCCCTCCTTTTTTTTCTGCTTCCCACATACACTCCACATGACGACAAGACATTAATACTACTCAATGTCACATAGTTAATTTTGACATAAGTACTTTTTTATTCACTTATTTTTTCACGGTTTTCTATATTTTCTCACACTTTTTCACGTGTACACTTACCATTTTTTACTTACCAATTACACAATTTCATTTCATTTGATGATCATTAAATGAAATAACCAATCAAACCAATTGTACAATCATCTTCACTTTATTCTTTAACCTTCTTATGTACACACTGTTTCACCATCATCACCTTAATTCACCACCTCATCAGTATCCCTTCCTTTTAGATTTATCACATTAATTGATTAACACTTTATTTCAATATTTTAATTGCCACCAGAAAGAACAAATCTTCCCAATTATAAGTAAATAAATGCACATATATGTGCATTTATACATATACACGCATTTATGGATTTTTTTTATTTTTCTCATTCTCATATTTTTATATTTTTACATTTCAGAGTTTATTTTTTATCACTAAATTAGAACAATATACTTTTAGAAACACTTATATAATTTTTATATTTCACTTCTTGAATTAAGAATCCCCTCTACATGTGGCTGAATAAGTTAGGATTATGGAAACAACGCAGCTAATCAACTTTCTATATAACTTTAGACAATTCTCCCCACTAGCATTAACTATCTTGTCACAATTTCAAACCCCCTTGACAATTATGCCGTTATGACCTTTGGGAGGAACAATATCTAGCTAACACCCACCTGTGATGCTATATAACTCCTACCTTCCAGGCATGGAATTAATCAGCAGCAGACAATGATGTAATACCAGATAAAGGCTAAAGGAGCAACCCAACACCCATGCGCATTGATCGAATAATGAAGGTGAACGCATGTGTGATTGGATTGCATAACTAATTAATTAATTGCAGGCCATATCTGGGGGCAGATCGAGACCGGGAACACCAGAGATTGGGCCGTGGCACTTTAAATACAGTGACTGTTTGCACCACGTCAGGCTGACTGGTGATCAAGCCGACGTGGTGAAACGTACGTTCAGTCCAAGCCTGGCACTCACAGCCGGAGGATCGCAGCCGTCATAGCCGTCCGGCTACGGCACCCCACACGGGGGAAAACCGTGAATGTAGTTGGAGTCCGGATAGCCGAGTCGGAGGATCGCAATCACCGCAGCCGTGTGTGGTCCCGGCGCCCTGCAATGGGAGGACGGTGACCGCCGACTGTCAGGTGGCTGCAGCAACAGATTGGTAACATATTTGATACATACTTACCTGTATACATTGCAATTATTGAGCAGGACCTTAACCGCAGTTATTGTGAGTTTAATACTCCTTAATCAATGGTCAATTTTAAAAACAATATAATCTATGTGGTTCGGTACACGTGTCTTGGGATAGTTTTGCTGCACTCTATAGGCATAATTTATGTAAAATCGTGTTTCAGCTTATTACCAATCTCCTATAGTTTAGATCAGTGCTGCCTATACATCATCCTTTGAAAATCCAATTTTGGATGTATGACACGTGAGGCAGAAATAGCCAAATGCACTAAATAACCTGCATGGACAACACAGGTATTTAAATATTTGCCAAATGTTATTAAGCAATCTGTATGTTTACCGCTAATTACACGTTGGAATATTTACATGTACTCGATTATAGTTTCAGCTATTACAGCTACCTGTGAATAACCAGCAATTAATGGTTAATCAGCAGGGGGTCATTTGGTATCCCCATAATATCCATCTGTACCTAGATTTAGTTTTTAATCGCTATAGCAATGTGTGAATAGTTTGTTAATTCAGCAATGTGTGAATAACTTGCCAATTTACGATCAATTAGAACCATAATAAGTTTAGGCTGTGGTTCACACTTACTCCAAATCAGCTCTCTTAATTAATTGCAGTAGCCGTGTGTCACAACTATACTAACAGAAGGCTAACCAGAATAGTATTGATCATTTAGACAGTATGGGAGCTATGTGCCTGATATTTCATACAGACATCTAATAAATGGTTCTTGCTAAATCAACCAGATATCCTGCATTATCCATCTGCTATTTCTAGCGTCTACCTGCTCTCTGCTGGCGAATCTGGATCTTGCAATGCCAAAAGGTATCAGGGTCCACCTAACACCAGGCACAGAGTAACAGAGTAACGCCGAATCTATCCACTCTATCAATCTGGCAATAACCCTTACTCTCACTCATTATCCGCTCCATGATGATAATGGGCAGTAGATGAGGAAGACGGCATCTTGGATTGTACTTTTCTTTATATTATGGCTATGGAAATCAGTGTGCTATATCTTGCTTTCTCGTATGGTATGTCTGACACTCTCTGGACAATAAACTGAAATATATACCATTTAAGTGACAGTCTGTCACACAAAGGACACACTTACACCATTGCAATTAATCCATAGTGCTTGTATATATTTATGAACATCAATTAGCAGGAACCTGGGCCCAACCTTATGGGCATGTGCAATCACGCATAAACCAGATATCCTGCATTATCCATCTGCTATTTCTAGCGTCTACCTGTTTTCTGCTGGCGAATCTGGATCTTGCAATGCCAAAAGGTATCAGGGTCCACCTAACACCAGACACAGAGTAACAGAGTAACGCCGATTCTATCCACTCTATCAATCTGGCAATAACCCTTACTCTCACTCATTATCCGCTCCATGATGATAATGGGCAGTAGATGAGGAAGACGGCATCTTGGATTGTACTTTTCTTTATATTATGGCTATGGAAATCAGTGTGCTATATCTTGCTTTCTCGTATGATATGTCTGACACTCTCTGGACAATAAACTGAAACTTATACCATTTAAGTGACAGTCTGTCACACAAAGGACACACTTACACCATTTGCAATTAATCCATAGTGCTTGTATATATTTATGAATATCAATTAGCAGGAACCTGGGCCCAACCTTATGGGCATGTGCAATCACGCATAAAGACAGAGAGAAATTGTCTATGTCCTTATGAGAAGCACAATTTAGGGCCACTCAAAATATTATGCAGCCTGTATGACACACAGGCTTGGAAAACTGCAGAGAGAATTGTAAGAGCCAGAAAGGCAACATTGTTTACACTTGTATCCAAGAACTTGGCAGATAATGAAATAGACCAGTAAAGAGATACTGTCTGTTGCATAGACTCTAAGCTCACAGGTGCAGATGGCAGAAAAGTTGATTACCATTGTTGGTTTTCGACATCAACTACATTAAGTACATGTACGTAAACACATTCTTTCTTTTGATTGCAATATTTGCATGAATTGAGATTTATAATCTTAAGTTTGAACATAAAAGAATATCTCACCACACATGAACTATTGATTTTAATTAAAATTAGATCTTCATCATTATTTGGATCATTAATGAATTTAAAACAATGTTTTAAAAAAATTGTTTTTGTTTATAAGGGGATGTTGATATAATTATGGATTGACACTTTCATTGGAAATGTATGTTACTGATTAATAACCCCCTTTCATTTTAGGAGTATTGATTAAAGGTTACGTTTTAACTCTTATAATCATATCAAACTGATTTGCATAAAAATTGTTAAAAAAGAGTGCTCCAAAAAGCAATCCATTCTCTTTGTTGCCTCTTTGCAACAAACACATTCTCTAATGTTCTGTATATTTTGATTGCAGGAGCACCTCCAGCATAAACAAGGTGTAATCTAGCAAAGGAAGGTATACCAGCTGGTTTTCTTGAATATACCATTATTATTATTGTATTTGAATCACTCAGTCTGGTGCGGGATATATTGTATAGTGCCAAAGGTTCTTAATCGGCTGTATTATATGGTCACCCATCAATATTTGCCAATGGTCAGTAGGATGTGAAAGTGAAGAAAGATAAAATATGCAAGCTATGTGTGGACTGTACAGTGGGGATGTCATTATATTGGCAGGCATTCAGAGCTGGATTAATGGGGGTCCCTGGGGTAAATTTCCCCCAGCCCCCCCTTTCAATAGGTCCCCCCCACCATGCCACAGATTGGATCTCTTTTCCAATCTAATCTACAGAGATCACAGACAGGGCAGCTGAGCGATGGCACCTTTTACCTTTGCAATCTGGCTGTATTAGATTGTAATATTTAGCATTTATCCTCATGTATCAAATTCCTTTTTCCCTATAGATTGTGATCTTGTGAGCAGGCCCTTCTTACCTCCTTGTCTGTTTTTACCCTGTATTGTTGTGCTACTGGTTTGTTCCCAATTTTAAAGCTCAACCATACAGTGTATGCTGACGCTATATAAATAATTGTCAATAAATAAATAAAATGTTTCCTGTACTGTTTTCATTTTAATCACTAAACATTAGACTGTGAAAATATCACGGCTAGCAAACATCCCAGGCATATTAAGAGTATGTACATGCATATTGTATGATTTGCTAATGCATATCTTTAAAATGTGTACATTCCAGATAACGCATTTTTTTTAATGCACAGAAATGGTAGAAACCATGGCAACAAATAAAACACAAATGCCTTGGTATATGCAGAGTATCTAAATCATTATGCCCTCATTCTGTCATTTTTGCTATAAATACGGATTGGTTTATTGAAAAGCCTAACCTTAGACTGCCAACAGTGAAAAAGACAAAATATTGTGTCTCTGACGGAATACCCAACATGCTTGGTAGTAGTAATATGTTTTAAATATCTTTTTTTTTTATAAACACATTTTTGTACATTCCCACAAAAGATAATGTAATTTGTATGTGAACTGCAATCCTTCAGAGACAATATTATATACAGTCATTGAAAAGGATCAACGGGAGTACTGATTAAGGACAAAATTGTTAATTGGCAGCTGCTCTCATACTATACATTGAAAGCAACATTATCTGGGTAAAGAATTTACTTTTAAGGCAGTCTATCAAACAGAATACTACAATTCATTGTGAGCAAAATGAACAATTGTTAATACAAATATTTTGAAAACTAAAATTTTCAGTTTAGAATTTCAGGTTATTTCATAATAAAATGAAGGAAAAAAAAAACATGTCAACTGTTTAGCTACTGTATTTGCTTTCACTGTTTAACTGTGCTAGCATGCCAGTCCTAATTGCTGTTTAGTTTCTATGGGTTACCATACATTTGTAAATAAACCCCTTATTGTTAAATAATTAGACATATTCCCTCAACAGCACTCATGTATAAATTGACACTGCAGTTTATTTGGCGCACTTATACTTAATTAAAGTCTTACAATAATTATGTTGTTTTTCCACAGGTACAAACAAAAATTAAAGGAAAGAAATAAAAATTAAAATATTTGTAATCACAGCATCAAGGATCATCCATGTGCTTTCCATCATGGCCCCTGGGGACTAAGGGACCCACTAAGGCACAGACCGACAATGAGTTATCCTCTGGGCCCCCCTGCAGACAATTTTGAGCAATGTTGGATGAATGGCCCAGTGCAGAGAGCAGGGTGGGCCCCACTGCTTGAGGGACCTGCCCCTAACCTTAGGTAGGCAGGGCTAACCTTGTGTGTGCTGGACTGATAGAGGAGTCCTGTCACTTATCAGCGCTGATGATTACAGCTACTTACTGCCTCTAATTAACAGACAGTCACAGCTGTACACAGTGTCGGACTGGGGCATGAAGGGCCCACCGGGGGATGCAGTGATAGGGGCCCATACTTAGGGGTGTTGCCAGCCTCCACAGAAATACACAATAGTTTAGTGCAGTGTAATGCAACATATCAACCATGTATATATAATACAAGTGCACAGTCTGGAACCTGATCCCTAGAGGAAGGAGTGGGCCCTCAGGAAGTGGGGCCTACCGGTGGTTTCCCTGGTACCACTGTGGGCCAGTCCGACCCTGGCTGTACATTATTTCTGATTCACTGCTGTCAGTGAATTAAAGGCAGCTCACAACCAGTGTAACTGGCACTGTCAGAGTCTGACTGAGTGCCAAACTGAGGAAAGCACAACGGGTCCACAGACAGAGCAGAAGCCGCTGTGCTCCTGCTACCACCAAAGAACATGCACCCTGTGCTCCACACCGCACAAGACATTGTGCTTGTACCTCAGTTAGCCACTGCCTCTCCCTGGCAACCTCTGCCTCCCCTTGCCTACTGTTGTCACCCACTGCTACATTGTGAACTTGGGTTGGGGTGGATGAGCGGGTCCATATTATATTTTTGCACCTGGACCCAGGCTGGTGCAAGGTTTCTCGGCACCATAGACAAAACTTCAGCCAACTGCCCCCAACCACCACCAATACCCACTTCCTAGGCCTTCAAATGAAAGTGTGACTTATAAGTGCCACAGTGAATACTTGTATTAAGTATAGGCTTACCATACCATCCCTTTAAACTGGGACGCTCATGGATTACACAGGTTCTGTGGCTGATTAAAACAAGGTGAAATGCAGGATTGAAGTCAACCAGCCACAAAACCTGTGGAAATCATTAGTGTCCCATTTTAAAGGGATAGTATGGTAAGCCTAATTAAGTACCACAAGAATGTTTCTTTCAGAAACATCCTTAATTTTGTGATAGGCAGACTCAGTGGCACCCCCCCCTGACTCTGGCACCCTAGACAGCTTCCTATTGGTAGAGCCAGCCCTGCCTGGGCCTACCATTCACAAGCTCGGTCACTGGGATCAGGAACAGATATATCATGGGGTTGTAATATACCAGCGGTCAGCTGACAGCTGTGCCAGGGCTATTCCCACTCATGGGTGTTCACGACACCAACAGAGTGGGAATAGAACCTGTGGTGAGCGCAGCGAGCCACCGAGCCGGCGGCATCGTAAACGCAGCAACACCACATGGGGCATTGGTAACAAGCTTTCCTAAAACAAACTCTATGGTAGAAAACATATAAGTAATACACACTAACACTATTGTGTGAAGTAAAAGACATTCTACAGTCTGCCAACTACTGCACCAGCTGAGTACATTTTCTAAACTTTGTCACAGATGGGTTGTTGCATTTAAACTCCCATCTGAGTACTGTTCCTGTCAGTGGAAATAGGGGGTGTTTACAAAAGGATAGGTAGCACAAACATTGGAGGATTGTAAGACATCACTGTAATATTGCTTGGGAGTAATTCTGGTTACATACATTATTAGTCTCTCATACACTTACTGTTATATATGACTCATGGTTACATTTCTGCATTTGAGATTAACTGTTAACTTTTTGCATTATAAAGTGGCAGAAGGGTTAATATGAAGGGTTAATATTGTTAGATATCACCACTTCAGTATCTAGAAGAATAACTTCATTTATGAGGTTGGATCAAACCAGCGAGGCGGGTGACGTCATCTAGTCGCGGCCCACAGTGGATACAGCGGCGGCTACGGTCCCGACTTCGGCAGTACTTACCAGCAGCAGAGGAAATGAGGGACAGGTGAGGCTAAGCATCTCCCGCAGTGCAGCCAGCACCAGTGCCGGGAATATCAGTTGTGGGACCGTTAAGCTCCACATTGCAGTACATGACACGTACCAAGTTGTTCTAAAACGGACATCACTTTATTCATCAGCATTTCATTAGCGCTATCTACAGTATATAAAGAACCTAACGATAATTTAATACATTACCATGTACATGGATTAATCATTTGTGGACAGTTTTTAGATTTTTTTTAGTGTATATACTGTATACACTTATATAAGTGTTTTTAGTCTATTCTATGTCACGTGACTATATACATATATATATATATATATATATATATATATATGTATATATGTTTTTTTATTTTTTTTACTTGAAGCCCGAGGTGCATGGCTTCATCACCCAGTGTCTGTGCCAAACGTGCTGGGGGCATAGGTTCTTGGACACTCTCCAATAGGAGAAGGACCCTGTTACTCCCCTATCCCTCAGAGCCAAAAGGCCTACTGAGGGGAAAAGGGGAATGTGGGTCCCCCCTTGCCGAAGTCCAGAGAGACCCTCAAGTATCCCCAAGGTTGGCCGAAACTTCCCCCTGGGGATCGATGCAGCCTCTGGCCCTCCCCAAAAGGAGAGGGCCTCGGCAACTAGGGGAGAGGGTGGCCCATAAGTGTCTCACCTAAGCCCCGAACAAAAAACCGTGACAGTAGCTTACAGAAAAACATAAATAAGTGCTGTGTAGTGCAATAGTGCAAAACACGTGTATAAATAAATAAGCCCCAGGCAGAATGCCGGGGGGGAGGGGGGGGGGTATAAAAAATGATCCCTGCCCCAGCCAAAAGGCCAGGGCAAAGGAAAAAAGTGCAGCAGAAGTTTGGGAAGTGAAAGTGCAAGTGCCATACTAGTGCAAAGGTGTCCAGATCACCAGTGCATATTCGGGCACCCCTGGCTATTCCCGCACCAGGGGCACATATCACCTCAGGCTTCAGGCTGCTCCCGACCTCTCAGCCAGACCATACCCACTCTGTGCCAGGGTCAACCCCCAGTACGAGAGTAGATACTAGACCAGGCCATTCCCGCTCCACGTAAGGGGTACTATTTCAACCCCTAAGAAGGTAGCAGATACTAAGCCCAGTTTTTTTCCACTCTCGACCAGAGGCATTGCCACACCCCGGCATGGTACTCCACAAGGTGATTCTCCATTCCACACTAGGAACCTCTCACACTCCTAGTGTAAGAACAGTTACTTCACCAAGTGTTTCCCTCGAGCAGGTACTACACTTGATCTTAGCCAAAAGGTGACTATATATATGAGCTAGTTAATTGATAAGAAAGGTGTTTCACCACAGGCGATGGCAATCATACATTACCAGGAAAGTGCAGGTACAGAGCATTCCGACAACCAGCATACCGACACCATTTCACCTCTTGGGGGTCCACGATCCCCCTAGAGGGAGAATAGATGGCACGTAGTTTGTCAACATGACTACAGCATGGCGAGCTCAGCGAGCCTGCAAAGGGGGTCATTTGTGCTCAACATGCTGTCAGTATACCGGCGGTCGGGATTTCTGCGCCTAAATGCTGTGCGCCGGGACCCCGACATCCGGCATACCATACTACACCCATCCTGTCTGATATTATATGTTAGACAGGTCAATAGATTTCTCCCTTAGGCTGGGATTGGTGGGCACAACACAGCAATGATGTAATTACTCTCCTCTCACCATTGAGGAAACAATGGTTAGAAGAATTAGGAGGATGTCTCCTTCAAGAAAATGGGCACCACTCTCCAGCACACTGGTGAATACAAGAGTGACTGTGTGCCCAAATTGATAACTGGACATGTGTACATCATTCAGGAATGCCTCAAGGGGAGGGCTGGCAGTATGGGGGCACAGCTACAGTTAACCCACCCTGCCATCTGTTAGAGCAACAGCCGCTGGGCACGAGAATGGTGGCAAGCACTAGTGCCTCACCCCCGTCTGTTATGGCGACAGCTTTCACTAGGAGGCAACCTACCTTCTGTGCATGTGTGTCCTGTCTTTTCACCATGCCATGACTCTGAGGAAGAGGAGCACAAAGAGGAGCATTCATTGCCAGTTGTCCATAAGAAGGTAATTTGAAGGTGCCTAGGGGTTAGAGTTTGAGTTGCCAGGCTGGTGTGGCAGGATGCTGCAGATGCACAAAGGGCAAGAAGCTGGAATAACAGGATTCTAGAGTGACACAGGAGACTGAAGTGACACAGGGAGCTGTAATGACAGGGTGCAAGATGCTGGAGTGACACAATGGCCAAGAAGCTGGAGGAACAGGGAGCAGGAGCTGGCGTGATGGGGTTGGAGTGACATAGAGGGCTATTGGCTAGCATGACAGGTAACTGTAGTGATAGGCACAGGAGGCTGGAGTAAAACAGGGGACAGGAGGCTTGAAAGACAGGATGCTGGAGTGATGGAGCAGGAAGCTGGCAAGACAGGAGGCTAGAGTGACAGGGAACATAAGGATGGAAAAACAAGGGGCCGGAGGCTGGAGTGACAGGGAGTAGAGACATAGGTCCGGATCCCGGAGAGACACAGGGGTCCAGAGCTTGGAGGGGACACGGGGTCAAGGTGACACAGGAGGTACAAGTTTTGATGAACCGCTGTTGTATGACTATGACATTGGTTATATTCCTACACAAACAGACATTTTCAAGACCATGAAGGGTAAATAACAACTGAAGTAGAATCGATTTCTTTGAAGGATCTTTTGCAGAGAAATCACTATACGTACGGCATATTTTAATTTAGTACACACAAAAACAGTAAAGATTTGTAATAGCTTTTTAAGGGGGGACCAAAGGGACTTCTCACCCTGGGCTCTGCATAGTCTAGAACTGGCTCCGCCTTAATTGCATGTGTGTTGTAATACAGGATGTGTGAATTAAAAAAGGGATCTATGCCAACAGTGTCGGACTGGGGCATGAAGGGTCCACCGGTGGAATGCAGTAGTAGGAGGCCATGTTTAGAGGCTTGGCTAACCATTAGAGAGTGCATGGACTGGGCCCTTTGATAAATATATATAGTAAATACTGCTAGCGCATACATGATAATGTACCAGATTAATAACAGCAATGCACCGTAGAAAATACTCCAGCATAGTATACTGTACCATATGAATAATGTATAATTCAAGTGAACAACCTGGAACCTGACCCCTTGATGAAAAGGTGGGGCCCACTGGGGTTTCCCCCTGTACCCGTGTTGGCCAGTCCAAGCCTGTATGCCAAGCATGTGTGCTGCATTACAGAGGATGGGTATCCCGTTGCATGAACATGGTGGAAAGAGAGAGACTTAAGGGGGTCATTTAAGATGGTAGATAATAGTGGAGTGCAGCACACCATATTTCCATAATGCACAGTCATGCCTATGGTAAAATATCCTATATTACTGCGTTCATTGGCTAAAGAGCAGAATAACTGACCATATTTGCAAGCTCTTTCTGTTACCATTGCAGCTTTTTTTAAATATGATAAAATGTAAATATTTGGTTAAAAGTGTGGCCCCCTATTTAGCTGTTGTATAACTTGGAAAATAAAAATAGAGCTGTTTTTATGTAATTGCCTCTTTCTTATGCCAAAAAGACTTAAACCTACAGATCTTGTTTCTGCTTCCTTCCATATATAATTAATTACCGTATTTCACACAATGATCTGTGTTTTTGGACATCTGCCATTAACATTCTATTTAAAAGATTCTATGTGTTCACCAATAAAGTGTTTTATTTGCATCATTTATCTTGTTTTTTCCCTCAAATACCAGACTGAGACTATGGGACAAAAAGAAGAAAAAAGTGTTATATTGCATTTAACTTCTTTGAGTAAAAAAATACTGTCCTTGAATAAAGTTGAGGATACTGGACCCAGGCAGCTAAGTATGCAATAGGAACAGAAAGAAGTTTTAAAAGATGTTCCTTTAAATGTATTTGCTATCTTTAATGATTAAAGTAATGTAGTCCCTACACACCTTTACTGTGAAGGTGAGAGCATCATCCTATGATAATAGCGTAACAAAACAGATGCCTTGTAATGCCACATTAAACTGAACCTTGGAAAGGGGAAGGTGATACACTTTGTGTTTATTCCCAATATCAAACAGACCGTTTGTTATCAAGTGAATCTTTCCATGCTAGAATGCTTTAAAATGATAAAGGTGGTTATCATACAGTCTTCAGGTAACACTTCCACATTTTTTTCATTGCACATCTGAGAGCAAAATGACATTTTAAATTAATTTCATTCCATTTTTTTACCTGCTTCTATCGCAGTAGTCGGGTTGTTTTCCAAGCAATAAAATTGATAAAAGTGCTGTTTTGTACAATGTTTTTTAATACACGGGAAATTGGGTTCCATGTTCAGCCATATGAACAATCTGTAGAATGAGCAAAACTATTTTCATTTCATTTCAATTACAGTAAATATTAATCATGAGTGACATATTTTCACAATGTAATTGATTTTCTGACTGTCATGGAAAAATGCTTTATAAGTTTTATATATATATATATATATATATATACACACACACAATACAAAAGATGTCTTAAAACTTGCGCTCAGATCACCAGCAGCAATTTGGAGAGAGCCCCTGTTAGTGGACCCCCACAAAATAATACATACAAAACATAAATCAATTGCGCTTAGTGTGTAGCCTTCTAAAATGCTTGAATTCTATTTTTCAATGAATATTCCTCCACGGTGTGGTTTCTTACACACGGTGTCACCTGTAAGTATACCCTCACACCAGAAATAGGAGCTCCTCCCCAGCTGGGTTAGACAGCAGTGCCATTAAGACCTTATCCCACGAATGTTAATATTGATGTAAGAGCCATTCATTTTAAAAAGAAGAAAATAATTTATTCATAATAAATTTCATGAAAGTTTTAATTAACGAGTGATGCTGTTATCTGAGTGAATCTGGTGAGAGGGTATTTTGCAGAATTATCCATCTTTTCGTGATCAAATCCCAAATTGAAGGACTATCCTAAAGAGAAAAAAGTTAAAGAGACACTACTACCTGTTGTGAGCGCTCTCCATACAACCATCTACATTGTTAACCGCCTGGTTCTCGACTGGCAGGAGGACCTATTTGGAGAATAGCAGCTGACCTTCCCCAAGGACATTTTGGGTCTAAGGCGAATTATTAAAGCTCAATTTGGTTATATATATAATTCTTTGTTTTATATATATATATATATATATATATATATATCGCATATGTATATATTTTAAATTGGTACCTTGGCCCTTTTAGTAGCAAAGACTATGTGAGTGGGGTTCCAGGGGTCCACACTCTACTTACCTGCTGCACCTGGAGAAGGATCTGTTGTTTGAGTGTATTGATAGGGTTCATTTGACAAGCACTTGACTTCAACTTCCCTGATGTACTGCTGACCAGAAATTAGCCAAAATGTTCCAGTACAGACAGGATCCTTGCAAAAGTGATTTTTTGCAATCACTGGGTATGAGATTTGTATTAAAACATGGGATGGTAACATTATTATTATTATTATTATTATAATTATTATTTAAATGAAACGCTACATTAATTTTATCTGGGTCGAGGTTTGTAACCAGTAGGGTTGATGGTAATGTGACTGTTGCGCCACAATCCTAAGTTTTTGTTTCATAGAACAAAGCCCCTTTTTGGACATCACGGGATGTTTTCTGTTAAAAATGTGTTCTGTTCGCACACTGATGTGCATGGAGGTATATTATTGAGGTACAGAATGCTGAATTTGTATAAAGGTCATTCTGATAACACCAGCTGGTGGCCTCAATATTGTTAGTTTATAGAGAGTAAATAATCAAAATTTATGTCATTTTTGGATTATCTTTATAGCTGAGGCAATACTGCCCCCTACCACTAAATAAATAAGAAGCTCATACAGGTATTTTATAGATGCTATATGTTTTGGAGAGGCTACCAACTATTACTGCACCCTTGATAAATCCCTTTCATGGGGTAAAAGGGTATTCCATGTAACATGTTGCTCTCTCTATTGCTTGCTGGAACCTCCCGCTAACGTCTCCAGCCATCTCAGGACTCAGATCTTACTGTATCTGAATAAATTGCTGAATACAACTGCGTGAGAGCTGAGAATACATATATTTCTCTCTGTCATGTTTCTTGAATATATCTATGATATCTGTTTATTTTTTTTCAATAAGTTGCCATTTGCTTATTATCTTATAAACCTGATTCTGTGTGTGAATGAATACCCAATTACCTTATTCTCACTGGTAAGTGCTTTAATAAAGTGTTAAAGAACCAAAACTGATCACAGAGGTTGCTTTGTGTTCCATTTTCCCCCAGAATAGATCTATTTCTCTTTCTGAGAATATTTAATTTGGAATTATTATTTTATCAGACTTGCATGATAAGCCAAGTTCACAGGGTACTTCAATCGCTGTTGATGCCTGTGAAATGCTGTTAGAGCATCTAGAACCCTGGCATTCACAACAACCAACATTGCACCCCATAGATGTGTATAGGAATATTGGGAATGTTGAACTAGCATTTGATTAGCCAGTGGTGCCGAAAGGTGTTGGTGGTGGGGGACCGGGTACAAATTTCCCAGGCCCAGGCTGCTAGAGGGGCCGAGTTTGCTAACCCCCCCTGAGTATACTAGTGCTGGGGCCAGCCATTGACATCTACAGGAAAATGGTGCCGCATATAGAAAGCAAAGACTCTGGCACTGTGCCAGAGTCTTTGCTCTGTAGTGACCAGCGTCCTCTTCACAAATATCACTGGGAAGATGGCGCTGGCTGGGGAGGAGGGACCTGCTCCAGATCAAGTCTCCCCCTGCGTTAAAATGGCACTCCCCTTGTAAAATACTTTTTTTTTATTAAAGGGCATAGTAACGCCCACTTTATTAAGCCATGCCCCCCATCCCTTTACCGGGGGCCTGGTGTGGCTCTCGACAGCCCTGTGAATAGCATATCCTACCACAATGTGCACAGCTGAACATAAAAGCTGCGTATGACAATTCATTGAATAAGGTAAACCCCTGAGTCAATAGTTTTGTGGAACTTTCTAATTGTATTCTTCCAACGAAATGACACAAGAGACTGCTTTATTTAAATCGGGTAAACTTCATGACATGTTTTCTATTTGAATAATATGCTACCTGTACATCTAAACCAGGCATCTCAAAAGCAGTTGACTGCAGACATTGGACCCTGTGACCCAGACCCTCCACTTGATACAAATATATCAAAACCTCTCTATAAAGGTGGGTACACACTGATAGATATATCTGCCGATCAATTGATCGGCAGATATATCTATGGAAGGATCGGGCAGTGTGTTGAGCATACACACTGCCCGATCCATCAGGGACTGACGTTATGAACTGGGCGGGCGTGTGTACACGCATGCCCAGTTCAGCTGTCAATCACCGCCGGCTGCCGCAGCATGTGCACGGGCGGTCGGCCGACCGCCGTACACACACAGCGACGCTCCAATATATCGGCCAATATATCGGTAGATATATTGGCTGTCGGCTGTGCTGCGGGGCCGACGCGATATGTCTGTGAACGACAGAGTTCACAGACATATCGCCCATACACACTGGCCGACGGACCCGCGATATATTGGCCATTCTCTTGAACGGCCGATATATCGGCCAGTGTGTACCCACCTTAAGATACAAATATTTACTGCATCCTTCTGCTTAAATAAACACAATTTTTGTTTGTTTCTTTTGTTTTGGTAAACAATATATTGATATGCTGAAGTGATATTCAGCATTTGTGTAAAAAGGATAGGCGATTAAAAACTATGTGGCTGTCAGTATTCTGTAAACTTTTAATACACTATTACAGCATGTGCCATCTGCAACTAATAGCAAATAAAAAGTGATCTACATTTGAATATGCCTAGGAAAAATTCCAGAACAGACTGACCACAATAAAAGAATGTGTCACGGCAGATGATGAATTAATTTCCCAGTGCGTTTGTGTTGTAGTAATTAGAGAATGCAATTATATTTTAACATTTTTTTTTTAGTTCTTTTCTTATATATTTTCATTTTATTCCCATAATAGCTACAGTTTATATTAAGTAATAGCAACCAGTGTCAGACTGGGACATGAAGGGCCCACCGGGGAATGCAGTTGAAGGGGCCCATGTTTAGTGGTATAGCCAATTTCCAGGGTGTGTGGCCAGCTGCCACAGGGGCTTGGCAAACTATAACAGAGTGCATGGACTGGGACCCTTGATAAATATATATAGTAAATACTGCTAGTGCATCATGACAATGTATTAGATTAATAACAGAAATACACTGTAGAAAATATCTTGTAATCCTGTACAGTAGAAGTTAATATACAGTATGAATAATTCAATGCACAGTCTAGGGCATGATCCCTAGGGGTATGTGTGTGGAAGGACCCCTGTACCCCTGTGGGCCAGTCCGCCCTTGTCAGCCACTCAATGTACAGTATTTTGCCTATGCCATGCTCACTGTATTAATAGTGTGTCACCCGTGACTGACATGAATTAATAAGGCGCCCAAAATTTTATTGCGATTGACATAAACACTTATTTAAGCTAGTTTATCTCTAAAATAACGACACACTAAAATAACGACACAGACACGGTTAGCTGTAGTTAAAGGTCAGACGATATTTATTGTTCGCTGACCTGTTCTTTAAACTATAATTGTAATTTAATTGATTTTATATTGGAGGATGGCAAAGGACCAGTCGCTACCAGACACCAGCTCCAGTCTCTTGGATGAAATCCAACCACCAAGGAGGGGAGTACCCAAACCCCGCCTCCTCCTTGCATAACCCGCATTGTGCAGGACTCACCACTCTTTTCTCTGGCAATCGTTCGGTTCCCGCAGGGGAACGTCTAAATGTCCAACCGCAAGGTAAGGACACACCTGCCGTCCATGCCCATCTGACCGCTGGTTGGTAGCGACTTCCCGCCAATCTGGCTGTCAAGAGCCCACCGATAAAGACAAGATGTAGGGAAAAAATATAGTCAGGGCGGGCAGGAGGGCATTCCAAAATGGCAAGAGGAAGTCTGAGTCACATGATTGCGGCTTATATATTATTCCCAGGCCAACCCCTAAGCCCTTGATGGACAGCCCTATAATCCTATAGGAAAAAATACCCAAGAACACTGATCTGCCTAGCAACTGCTTAGTCACCAACAACCAATCACAAAAAATTGGGCTCTTATATGGCCTCAGGCTTATGCAGCCTTCAGCTTATCTAAGGCGCCCATAATTTTATTGCGATTGACATAAACACTTCTTTAAGCTAGCTTATCACTAAAATAACGCCACACTAAAATAACGACACGGACACGGTTTGCTGTAGTTAAAGGTCAGACGATATTTATTGATCGCTGACCTGTTCTTTAAACTATAATTGTAATTGAATTGATTTTATATTGGAGGATGGCAAAGGACCAGTCGCTACCAGACACCAGCTCCAGTCTCTTGGATGAAATCCAACCACCAAGGAGGGGAGTACCCAAACCCCGCCTCCTCCTTGCATAACCCGCATTGTGCAGGACTCACCACTCTTTTCTCTAGCAATCATTCGGTTCCCGCAGGGGAACGTCTAAATGTCCAACCGCAAGGTAAGGACACACCTGCCGTCCTTCTAAAGAGGGTGCCCCACAATGACCACTTATGCCCATCTGACCGCTGGTTGGTAGCGACTTCCCGCCAATCTGGCTGTCAAGAGCCCACCGATAAAGACAAGATGTAGGGAAAAAATATAGTCAGGGCGGGCAGGAGGGCATTCCAAAATGGCAAGAGGAAGTCTGAGTCACATGATTGCGGCTTATATATTATTCCCAGGCCAACCCCTAAGCCCTTGATGGACAGCCCTATAATCCTATAGGAAAAAATACCCAAGAACACTGATCTGCCTAGCAACTGCTTAGTCACCAACAACCAATCACAAAAAATTGGGCTCTTATATGGCCTCAGGCTTATGCAGCCTTCAGCTTATCTAAGGCGCCCATAATTGTATTGCGATTGACAAAAACACTTCTTTAAGCTAGCTTATCACTAAAATAACGCCACACTAAAATAACGACACGGACACGGTTAGCTGTAGTTAAAGGTCAGACGATATTTATTGTTCGCTGACCTGTTCTTTAAACTATAATTGTAATTGAATTGATTTTATATTGGAGGATGGCAAAGGACCAGTCACTACCAGACACCAGCTCCAGTCTCTTGGATGAAATCCAACCACCATGGAGGGGAGTACCCAAACCCCGCCTCCTCCTTGCATAACCCGCATTGTGCAGGACTCACCACTCTTTTCTCTGGCAAACGTTCGGTTCCCTCAGGGGAACGTCTAAATGTCCAACCGCAAGGTAAGGACACACCTGCCGTCCTTCTAAAGAGGGTGCCCCACAATGACCACTTATGCCCATCTGACCGCTGGTTGGTAGCGACTTCCCGCCACAAAGGTTTAACAAACCGCCCCGCCATCCAAACCAATAAAACCAGGAAAAGAAGACAGCTAACTGAAAGGACCAAAACCCCAGGTAAGAACAACCTGCAACACACCAGCCGGAGAAGACGAACGCCTTCCCCCTTGTCGAAACTGCGGCTGACGCAGTACAAGCAGAGGATGCCTGACCACCTAAAAGCCATAACCCAAAACCTCAGCTGTCCTATGCGCCAAGTAATGCCCTGCCGCCCAAAAATGTAAGAGTGGCCAAACCAGCCATTCCTGTTCAAACCATCGACGGCTGCAAAAGAAAAACACCCTAAACTCATCACACTGACATATATCACATAGGAAAACCAAGTGACAGATAACAGAATTAACCCAAGTGAAGGAGAAAACTAAAAAAAACCTCCCGTGGACCTTTGATGAGCCAATTGTAATTAGGCCCCCTCGGAGGAAAATTTAAAAATTCACTTCACACCCTCGATTCCTGAACGCAACCCGTTCAAAACCGACGGGTAAACAAGTTTTTGGGTTAGCACAACAGGCGCAACTAAACATTATCCCCATGCAGAAGGCTTATCGTAAGCATCCCTCCACGGAGCACCTCCTGAATAGCTGCTGTGGAGGACCCTGTGGCTACCTCACGGTAGCCACCCCAATCCGCAAGGAATAGGACCTAAAAAGTTTACCTCCAACGGCCCACCTCCTGCATAGCCGCCGTGGAGGAACCCGTGGCTTCCGCATGGTAGCCACCCCCATCCGTATGGAATAGGACCTAAGAAGTATACCTCCAACGAACCACCCCTTGAATAGCTGCCGCGGGGGACCCTATGTCTGCCGCACGGCAGCCATCCCCATCCACAAGGAATGGACCTAAAAAACAAATATACCTCCAGCGGACCACCTCCTGAATAGCTGCCGCAGAGGACCCTGTGGCTGCCGCATGGTAGCCACCCCCATCTGCAAGGAATAGGACCTAAGACGTACACCCCCAATGCCGCAGCTCCTGGACCGCTGCCGTGGGGGACTCTGTGACTGCCGCACAGCAGCCACCCCAATCCTCAAGGAATAGGACCTATAAGGAGTAAACCTCCAATGCCCCAGTTCCTGAACAACCGCCGTGGAGGGCCCTGTGGTTGCCGCATGGCAGACTCCCCAATCCGCAAGGAACAGGACCTAAGAAGTATACCTCCAACGGCCCAGCACGGAACCGCTGCCGAGGGGGACCCAGTGGCTGCCGCATGGTAGCCTCCCCAATCCGCAGGAAACAGGACCTGCAAGAAACATCCCCCCAGCGACCCTGCTCCTGAACTGCTGCCGTGGAGGACCCTGCTGCTGCCGCATGGTCAGCCACCCCAGTCCGCCGGGGATAGGACCTATAATAAGCATACCCCCAACAGCCCTGCTCCTTAATAGCTGCCGAGGAGGACCCCGTGGCTGCCGCAAGGTAGCCACCCCAATCCACAAGGAATAGGCCCTAAGACGTACATCTCCAATGGCCCAGCCCCTGAATAGCTGCTGTGGAGGCCCCTGTGGCTGCCGCATGGCAGCCTCCCCCATCCGCAAGGAATATGACCCAAGAAGTATACCGCCAATGGGCCAGCTCCTAAACAGCTGCTGTGGAGGCCCCTGTGGGTGCCGCATGGCAGCCTCCCCCATCCATAAGGAGTAGGACCCAAGAAGCATACTGCCAACGGGTCAGCTCCTGAACAGCTGCCGTGGCGGACCCTGTGGCTGCTGCATGGCCAGCAGCCCCATTCCGCAAGGAATGGGTACCAAACCCAAACACCGCAGCAAAACTGTACATTAGTGAGAGGACCAGCGAGCGCCTGTATCAGCAACTGGTCGCCCCCTCGGAGGCCCATCCATACTCATGCGCCAGGCGCAGCGGGCAGACCCACCACCTCCTGGGCCTCCAAGGACCCAGCGACCCCCAGCTGCTTGATCCGATTCGGGGCACACCATCCTGCAGAGCCACCAACCATCCTGCGACCCGCGTCACAGAAAAAGGCTCCGGGATCCCGAAATGCCTATTGCTCGCCTCCACTCGCTTACCCGCAAAACCCCGAAGACAGCAAAAGCAAAGGCTAATCTAAAACAGGTGCCGCCACCAACACCGACTCGGCGACAGGAGGCAGCCCACCCAGCAATTACGTCAAAAGTTGCCACGTAGCAGGTCTACGGGTATCCGCAGGCGCGGGGCGCACCCCAGCCCAACCCTTAAGCTCTCATGAAAGGGGGCGAAAGACCAGGCGGGGTCCACCAGCTCGCGCAGCCCAGAACAGAAGGAAAAGTCCGCAAGGGCAGGATACCGGGCAGCCTAGGACCTACCTCCCAGATAACGATCGAACACAAAAACCATCAACCGTCTACCAGGGACACACCCGCTGTACCACCCGTACACTCCGCCCGACCGAAGACGGGCATGAGAAAGCCTATGTAGCCCCCCCCGGAAACCACTCACGGCACTTATCAAACTGAAATGAGATAAAGCATCCGCAAACCCATTCCGATTCCGGGCGCACAATGGTAAAACTGTACCGCACATCAGACAAACAGGTGTCGCATAGTCGCAAAGCCTGGGGGGACTGGAGGGAACAAGGAGGAGGAGGCCCGAAAAACCGCCCCGTAACAAGACTATAGTAATGAAGACCACAACCACGAAAACATATCTGATCTCGCGGGAAGGGAACTGCGTGACGCTACCTGGCCGACCCAGCAGCGGCCCGCAGGTTTACTGCAAACTATGCCACCCATGGGGATAAACCTGCTCGCAAAAAGGGGGGGAGCTAACGGCGACCGCACCGTCTAAAATCAAACTTCGCGTTGCCCCAAGCAGTGGTTATAAAACCCAAAAGTGTCGGTGAACTTGTCAGCAGGGAGGAGACAGCAACCCGCCATTGTGCCCAGCGCCAATCCCCGAAAACTCAGGCAACCGGTAGGGCCCTGGCAGCGCACCGGGGCAACGGGAACACCCAGGCCCCCGAACAAGACCTGGCAACCTACAGAAGGATAGCTGCGAGCCGAAGTGCCTACCAGACCCATGAAGAGAAAATATTCCCAGTAGCGAGCAACCCGAGGGGGGAGGGGGGCCGGAGACGGACAGTATGCACCAATGCAAGAAAGTGCCCCATTCCTCAAAGAAGCACATGAGACAGAAACCTCAGGGACACGCACCTGTCCGCAGAACTGGCACCTAATCGAGGCCTGAAAAATTGCAGGGGATGGGGGCGCAGGGGACGAGGCGAAAACACGGCCCGACATATAAGTTAGCTAAAAAGGAGGTACCCGGCCCATATTCATGAAACAAAATGCAGAGTCCCTAAAAGACTAATTCTCACCCTGCGCACGGTCTCGGAAACGGAGCATGAAAAGAAACCCCATGAGGATAAGACAAATGTAGGATAAGGCGGAACTAGCCCAGGGTCCTTGGGTACCAACCCCACAGGGAAGATGCACAAGTCATGAAGAGAGGAAAAAACGGCATAGAGCCCACCCGAGCCCCAAGCCGGTTCTGCGTCCACCTTCCGCCGGACCTGATGCGAGACAGCATAAGCGGACATATAACGCCGGCGCGCCACCACGGGCAGTTTAGCCGCTCGTGGCTGGGGCACCATCACTGGACAGGTGACAGGCCCCACAACTTGCATGAGTGACGAAAACGGGAGTGGACGCCTGTGGTGTACTAGCCCCTGCCACAAGTGAACCCCCCCCCCCACCAAGGAGCGCAAATCAGAAGCGCCAACTGCGCGGGTCCTGCGACATGGGACACCACTGTGCGGTCCGGCCTGCCGGATGACCCCCAACCACAAACCCCAGGAAAAAATGACGTTCCCACCCCGATCACGATGGACTTCACTTCTTAATCTCCCCAAGCGGAATCCTAGGATTTAAATTGCGTGCGCTGACACAAGACTGCACCATGTGGGGATACGCGGCAGGTCGCGACCCGGTGCCACAATCCGTAAAATCCAAAACTGTAACCACAGATGAAAGTACGGAAAGCCGTTTCCCCAATGACCCCCCCCCCCGTCCGCCTTCTACGCGAACCGCAGGGGGCGGAGGGAACAGCAGCCGCCGGCGCCCTGCCTATCCGAGACGCCTAACGCCACACGCCGCGCAATGAGCCTAGCCAACTAACGCGGGCGCCAAGGAGAACCAGAGGAACCCTACAGAAGGTTAAAGTACTGTAACAATAAGGAGAAAACAACAGCATGCTCACCGGTACCTGAAGGACCCGGAACCCCATTAGCTGCCGCCACCGCCACCGATCTCGGCGGTGCGTCTTCCGCTGTCGCTGCATCCCTCCTTAGCCTCCTGTTCCTCCGTGTTGACGCCCTGACTCCCCCGGACCCGCAGACACCTGCGCAGACAAAAATAGAGGGGACAACAAGCGCAGGAAGCGCCCGCGCTTTGACGATGAAACAGGAGGCACAGTTGGGAGGGGGGGGGGAGCACCCCGAGGGCAGGTGACCGACCACGTGGGCTGAACCCCCGGGGCCAAAACTGAGACAATAGGGAGAAAATCTGCAGGGAGTAGGAGCCAGCAGACCCGGGTGGCGCGCCACGGAAGATGTGGTGACCGTCTGCGGCATGGGGCGGGGACGGGCTCCGGGTAAAAACTGCTGGAACCGACCCCCGGCAAACCCAGCCGCTGGAGAAACAAGGGACAGGGCCAGACAGGTGGAACGATGCCACCACAGGCGACTGCGCCGCCACCATCCGCACCATCGCAGTCCAGCACTACGGGGGCACCTGCAAGCCGCGACACGGGGAGGGCGCAGGATGGAACAGCCCCATGCTAGAAGGGGGGGCACACGTGAGAGACCCCCCCACGAGCCAAGCGGCAGGAGACCCCCGCTAAAGTGGACACCCGCGGAACGGCACCCCCGACCGCAAACCCGTCCCCAAAACCAGGGTGCCTGGCCCATGATCCCCCACCCACCCCCACTGAGGGACCCCACAACCAGCCCCCCAGCCTGGTGGCAGGCAGAAACCATGGCGCGTTGAAACCGCCGCTGCCCCATCCCCACCCCGGCCACAGGACACGCCCCCCCCCCTCCCCCCCCCCCCCCCCCCGCAGCCCATACCGGGCCGTCAGGCAGCCATTGTGCTCTGGCGCACATAGCCGGGCAGAAATGGGGAGGATGCAGGGGAAGCGGGCGGAGAGCGCCGGGCCGAAGACCCGAGCCGCCCGCCGCCCCACGGCCGCCGGGGGTGATCCCCGAGACCGCGGCCGCACACCACCCGGGACCGCTGTGTTGGGGGCACTGTGCGCCCCGGCCGGACGAAAGCAGGGGGAGAATCGCGGGCCGCAGCGGTCCGACCCCGCTGCGCTCTATCAGACGCCGGGACGGGGATAAGGGGAGGCCGCGCTCCGGGAACGAGCGCCGGAAGCTCTAGGCCGTAGCTAAGCGACAGGGGGGGGGGGAGTAGAGCAGACCCTCCTGGACGCAGCACAGCAGGGGGGGGGGGGGGACAGGAGCAAAGCACTATAATGGATAAATGCTAAAACCCGTGGAAGGGGGGAGGGGGGAGCCAGCACAGCGCAGTAAGGACACAATACAAAAAAAAAAAAAATTAAATAGGACTATAACAGTATAATGAAATCAGTACTCAGCCTTCCTGGGCCATTCCAAAATGGCAAGAGGAAGTCTGAGTCACATGATTGCGGCTTATATATTATTCCCAGGCCAACCCCTAAGCCCTTGATGGACAGCCCTATAATCCTATAGGAAAAAATACCCAAGAACACTGATCTGCCTAGCAACTGCTTAGTCACCAACAACCAATCACAAAAAATTGGGCTCTTATATGGCCTCAGGCTTATGCAGCCTTCAGCTTATCTAAACATTATGCTATAGCACAGTGCTAATATAGTTTCTTGATGATATATTAAAAAAAAAATAGTGTAAAAAAGAATAAAATGTTATTAATAGATTACACAATATACATAAACAAAGAACACTGATGTAATTGCAATGTCACTGAAAATGTTTTCTGCACCTACTGTAGTTTTATTATCAGTCTTAACATTATACTCCCCCATTATACTGTGTGATATGCTTGTGTGCAGAGGATAACATTCTGTATCAGCTGCAAGAAGTGGGAGGTCAGCTGTCTTGCAGCCGTTAGATACTATAATATGGTGTGTCTGTGTATGTAAACATAGGTGTGCGCAGGGGGGGTGCCTGGTGCACACAGGCACCCCCTAATGTCTGGCACCCCGATCTCACATGCCTGATGCAGCAATCACCGAACAGGTAGATTACTGTCCCCTCTGCGCTGCACCCTGTCAGGACTGCATTACTGACCGGCTTTCAAATTCCCAGCTCCACCTCCACTTACAAAAACAGTGTGTTGCTCGCCTCTCTCCTTCTATGCTATGCCAACGCCAGCCACTGATGAGGAGCAGCATGCAGCCAGCATTCCTCTTAGGAAGACAAGTTCAATACTGGCAGGCGGTCTGCAGCAGCATTGACACGTCACTTGTTTTTCCAGCAGCAGCAGTAACTAGTCTGCGACTGTCACAAGTCGGTAACTAAACTGACACTAAGTAAGCTGCTGCAGCTTGCAGGGGAAAGAGAGGGGGAGCCAGACCAGGCTGAGAAGGAGCAGTGTAATTGCAGTGAGTGCCATCAGGGGTGTTTGTTTGGTGTACACCACAACATCTGACAATGTATCTGCTTTATTAGGATTGGTACAAGGGTGGATATTTTATATGCGTTGACTATCAATAGATGGTGCTAGACACGCCCAAAAGGCGGTGCTAGACACACCCCTCCGACGGTGCACCCCCTAATAAAATGTGCTGCGCACGCCAGTGTATGTAAATGCATATGGTGGAAATAGGGAGAATAAACTACTTACCATAGTCCAGTCTATTGAAAAACTATGAACCACAATAGCAAACTGTAGATGAAGCAGACTGAAATTGATTCCTTTAGCTTGCATGACTCATTTATTACCACTAATCTCCACTAAAATGAATTTGTTGTGTACATATCATAATGCCATTTCTACAATACAACACAGAGTGTGAATGTAAATACTGTAGGTGGCTCTTATTTCTTAATTTGCTAAGAAATGACCTACAAATTAATGTTTGGTTCGATGTGTTTCCTACTAAATATGGGCATCACTATGTGACACTCTGAACTGGACCCCCTTAATTTGTACTACAAAGGGTATGCATTGCAGGCAACTGTCGGACTGGATAAGACAGGAGCAAGGTCCCCTAATTTTCCCCTTGCTGAGCTTCGATTACTAACCATCCTGTTAATGCTGAAAGGGTTAACACTCCCTTCTGCTGTTGCCTGGGAGACGCCATCAGGACCAGTGAGCAGACAGGCACTTGGACCCTTGGACTTACTTATAATGGAGGAGGGAGTGAAAAGGCTGATGGAGTTTTGATTGGCTGTGGCAGAGCAGGAAAAAGAGGAGGCGGGGTTTGCACCAGTGTGTGTGAGAAGAGACACGCTAGAGATTGGAGCTGCCGCTGAGGAGACCGCTGTGAGGAGACACGCTGTGGAGAGCGGAGCCGCTGCTGAGGAGACCGCTGTGAGGAGACATGCCATGGAGAGCGGAGCTGCCGCTGAGGAGACCGCTGTGAGAGTCGCCGCCCACTGCAGTGCCAGAAGCTGGGGCTTGAATACTGCCACGAGCCCGGGTTATGCTGAGAGAAGGCACTGGGAGAACGGAGCTGCTGCCGCCTTGCACTGAGGGGAGAGCATCCCAATTACCCACCAGGACAGTCAGCGGAAGTGTGCAGAAGTACATGAGAGGCTGCAAGATGAGCTCTGAAGCTGGGGACCCGCTGATTACAGTAGTTATCAGGTACTGGCCACCCATCATTTACCTCATATCTACAGTCCCAGTGAAAGCAAACCCGCTCAAGCTTAGTTCCCTGTTACTAGATAGTAAGCCGTATCAGAGGCTGTCAGAGCTCCAGTGGGAAATACCCTCCCCTTGTCAACCGTAGGCACTTAGAGACTTCACACTCAGCCAAACAGGGGCCTTCCTTACCCACTAAGACTGTGCGCAATGTTAACGAGAAGCTGAGGGAGAGACATTACCCTGCTGTCTTGATTGAAAACAGAACTAGGAGCTAAATACTAGTTTCTATTCTTTTACCCACGCTGCATGAACTTTGCTTTGCCATTCTGTCCGCCTAAAACTATTTCTCTTGCATTTGACTGGAACTCTATTGCATGTACGCATATTGGCCTTGGTTAGGTTTGTCAGCTTTAGCATACTATTTTTATTGACGGAACTGTGAGAAAACCTTGCATGCTATCATTCACTCTAACTGAACTGATTGCCTTAAAATTGTACAGCTGCTGCAGATACCCTGCTTTTATGAACTGTGCTAAATTCTGCTATTGTCTTTCAATATTAGCTGCAATGGCTACCCCTGACACTGCAATGTGTAAAGCGTGCATATCATAAAGAGACTAGAGGGACTCTTTAGATACTTAGGGGGTCATTCAGACCTGATCACTTGCTAGGGATTTTTTGCACTGCTGCAAGCAGATAGTCGCCGCCCATAGGGGAGATTATTTTTGCTTTGGAAGTGTGCGATAGCATGTGCAGCCGGGCAGTGCAAAAAAGTTTTGTGCAGTTTCTGAGTAGCTCAGAACTTACTCAGCCGCTGCGATCACATCAGCCTGTCCGGGGCCGGAATTGACGTCAGACACCCGCCCTGCAAACGCTTGGACATGCCTGCAATTTTCCAAACACTCCCAGAAAACAGTCAGTTGACACCCACAAACGCCTTCTTCCTGTCAATCTCCTTGCGATCGGCTGTGCGAACGGATTCTTCGTACAATCCATCGCTGGGCAACGATCTGCTTTGTACTTGTATAATGCACCTGCGCATTGCGGTGCATACGCATGCGCAGTTCTGACCTGATAGCAGCATAGCAAAAAAAACTAGCATGCGATCAGGTCTGAATGACCCCCTAAGAGTAGCCTGAAACAGAGAACTTGCTTAGAGTTTATGTAAATTAATAAAAATAGCAGAGACTAGACTGCCATCATGTGCTCAGGTTAGGGTATATATAACCAGTGACCAGTGCAACTTGCAAAGTATAAGGAAGTGATCTACCAGTATATTGTGATGTTACATTTATGTTTTCCCATTTTATGTTTTAACCTTGATTGTACTACTTTTTTTTTTTTTTTTTTTACAAATGTGAGACTGTATTTGCCTTTTAACTCATAAATTACATAGTGGTGACCTGCTGTTCCCGAATTCTAAACGTTTCTGTCACCGTCCCCACACGTGGTGACTTATGTGTTGGGACCTCTGGGGTTGGGGTTTCTCGCCTTTCCGCCTAGGGTTCTGAGAGTGAGATCCGGTTGAAGAGGTGATTCCGGACGCCAGTTGAAGAAGTGATTCCGGGCGGAGAACCCAGGTACGTCCACCGAACCTGCACTGACATTCCCACCTATACTTACCTGTTACAACTATACCCACTGTGCAAGGAGTGCCATTGCTTGGATAGGGGAGGGGCCGCTACCCAGGTTATAAAGTTGCATACCAATTTCCCAGATTTGCCTGCTTAGCAATTGGGTCTGATCCATTGCTCAGCCTGCATTGTGTGACATTACAGTTTTAGGGGTCTATTTACTAAGCCTTCGGTGGAGATAAAGTGTATGGAGATAAAAAAGGGGGACATTTACTAAGCAGTGATTAGAGCAGAGAAGTGAGCCAATGGAGAAGTTTCCATGGCAACCAATCACCACTGAAGTAATATCTATAATTTGCATACTATAAAATGATACAGAGCTGCTGATTGGTTGATGGGGCATTTTCTCCCTTGGCTCACTTTTCCGCTCTTATCACTGCTTAGTAAATGTCCCCCAAAGTACCAGCCAACCAGTTCCTAACTGTCATATTTCAAACCTAGCCTGTGACATGTTAGTTAGGAGCGGATTGGCTGGTACTTTATCTCCATCAAAGGCTTAGTAAATATACCTTTTAGTGAGAGGAGTATGTTGTGGATGATATGGGGGCACTGTAATGTGGCATCATTTGAATTGGAGGCCACTGTAATGTGGCACTATATGAACTGGAGGGTAGTGTATGTACTCTGCTATAATCTGATCTGCTAATTGTAATGTTACATAATAAGAACTGGGTACTTTAATGTTTCACAATATGAAAAGGTGGCACTATAATGTGGCATAATATGAACTGGGGACACTGTATGTCATAATGTGAATTGGGGATACTGTGTGACATAAAGTGTACTGACGGCAAAACAATGTGACATCATGTAAACTAGAGAACTACTATGGTTCATAAAATAACTAGGGCACTGCCATGGGGCATAAAATTAACTAGGGCACTACTATGATTCAGAAAATAAACTATGGAACTATTATGTTGTATAATATGAATAACTGCTGTGGAGAGGTGTCTCTGAAGAAGCATTGGAACAGGGGCCCCTTCAATATGTTGCTATGGGGCCCACAAAGTTCTGGCTACATCCCTGATTCTAAATATCTAATAATTTGTTAGAGAGTAAGGTTCTGTATGGTAACACAAGAACATTGTGAACAAAATAATTTACTGCTGTCTAGAGATGTGATACTTTGGTAGCCAAACACATCAGCAGCGGGATGTAAGGAAGTCCATGATCGCTGGAGGTGAGGAATGCTGGCTGATCTCTGACATTATTTTAAAGGGGCAAACACTTACAAGGCAAAACCATGCCTTGTAAGTGATTGCTCCTTTAAAAAACTGTCCAAGTTCAGCTGGCATCCCGCACCATAATACCCCTTTCACATTGCCAATGCCGGATCCCACCCGGGAATTGGAAATGGGTCCTTCCCGAGTGGGATCTGGCATTGGACGCTACTACTGGCTTCCCCGACCCAGCAATATGCCGGGCGGGTTTCCATTGCGGCGGGGGTGGAGCCAGCAGCGGGGACTGGGGTGGAGCTGGCACTGGGAAATGAGATCATCTCCGCGCCGCCTCTCCCTGTTGTAGTGAACAGGTCCCGGGTTGCATCGACCTGGGAGCCGTTTACGCTGCCACTGACCCGGTATTCAACCCAGGAATAACACTGTTGAATTACTGGGTCAGGCGACCCGGGATTTCGACTATGGTGCTTTTCACACTGCATGTCGATCCGGAAATATGTCGGGTCGATACCGGGTTATTTGTGTGGTGTGAAAGGGGTATAAGTCTCATGGGAGGTTATCCATACTTTGCATTTCAGTGTACCAGCTGTTATGTCTGGATTCCAGTCACAGGCGTGTGCAGCACATTTTCTTAGGTTGTGCACCACCAGAGGGGCATGTCTAGCACCAGTTTACAATTACTGCAAGTGGGAGAGCATAAGAATGCAAAAATAATGGAGGAGCGCTGAATGGGGTGGGCATGTGGTATCGACCCTGGCTAAGTCAAACTCAGAATGCAGGCATTGGCATGTGAAGAAGGTTAATGTTACTTAGAGCATTTTAACTGGATTGGCATTACAAATGTAAACATGCTGCGTAGCCTGTATGTTTAAAGTTGGTCTCTTGTTCTGGTTAGCTTGCTGTAAGGAGCATGTTGTCTTCATGCCGGCACCTGCATTCTGGGATCGACATATTCACTGTCCATCCTGTATCTAATTCCTACACACCTTATTCCTACCGCGGCTCTTCCCCCTGACATATCTTATCCTTCACGCAACTCTTACTCCTGACACATCTTATACCTCACGCAGCTCTTCCCCTGACACATCTCCCTCACGCAGCTCTTCCCCTGAAACATCTTATCCTTCATGCAGCTTTTCTTCCTATCACATCTTATACATCACACAGCTCTTCCTTCTGACATGTCTTATTCGTTACGCAGCTCTTCCCCCTGATGTGTCTTACCCCCTAACACATGTTATCCATCACACATCTTATCCCTCACGAAGCTCTTTCCACTAAAATATCTCATACAGATTTCTCCCCATTCACACAGCTCTCCCACCTCAAAATTCACCCCTCTCATACAGCTGCCCCCCTTACACATTTTATCTCCTGTGACTCCCCTCTGCAGCTCATTTTTACTCAAGTGCCCCCCCATATAGTTTATTTCCACTCTTGTGGCTCCACCAGCTTATCACCCCTATTGTGTCCCCATTCATGTAGCTTATCACCCCTCTAGTGGGTCCCGCCATGCAGCTTATCACCCCTCTAGTGGATCCCCGCATGTAGCTTATCACCCCTCTAGTGTCTCCTTCATGTAGCTTATCACCCCTCTTGTGACCCCCTATGTAGCTCATCTCCCCTCTTGTGGCGCCCAGTCCCTCCATGCAGATTATCACTCCTCTTGTAGCTCCCCCTCCCCTCATGCAGCTTATCACCCCTTTTGTGGCTCCTGCCCTCATGTAGCTTATAACCCCTCTTGTTGCTCCCTCTTCCCTCATGCAGCCTATCTTCACTCATGCTGCTCCCACAATTAAGCTCTTTCTTACCTCTGTTTTGTGTTCCTCTGTGCAGTCCTTCTCCACTACTTGCAAGCTGTGAGAGATGTCGCTTTTCAGAATCCATGTAGGTCACTGTCATTTTATTATTATTTTATTAACAGTTTCTTATATAGCACAGCAAATTCCGTTGTGCTTTACAAATGGAAATAACAATGATATAACAAAACTGGGTAATAACAAACAGTCATAGAGGTAGGAAGGCCCTGCTCACAAGCTTACAATCTATAGGGAAATAGGCATGGATACACAATGATAGGTGCTATCTATTGCATATAGAACCAGAGATTAAAAGAACTATTCCATGCGCAAGAAGCAGCCTGTCAGTGGTAAACTCCTGGAGGTATCCTTAACCCCTCACCAATAGTGCAAACGTCAACAGAGAAAATGGAAAAAACCACTTAACCAGCGCTTCTGTTCATTCAGCAATTCACTCAATTCTCATCAGGTCATCCCCGTCAATTGTATAAGTAACAAAAAATATGGGATAGAGAATATAGTGTAACACAGTTTTTAATAACCAAACTGTTATGATTCCAGTACTTCTGACCAGAGGAGATCTTATGACAGAGGCCAGAGTACTGGAAGGAAATGCTGGTTACGGGAGCGGGAAAGCCTAGTAACCCCTGGCGCCCTAACTCCGTTGTCTCGCCCGTGTAATCAGAAATCCCCTGCGAGACTATGGTTGCTTGAGCCCATGGCAGCCGCGTTTGAAGGGCGGATTATGTCTGCCCAACTCCGATGCCCCCTCAGGTCTTAATGGGAGACAAAGGGAAATCCGAGACAGGGTGATAACAAGGGGCCCTCTGACTAAGCAACCAGGCCAGGGGCTACAAGCTAACTAACTTAAACCAGAAGTATGTGCGGACAAACCGCCAGGGAAAAGGACAACCAAAAATCCACTAATCCGTTACTCCTATCCAGCACCGCTGGATACCAGAGTGGATTTGTGGGAGCGGAATCCTCCACAAAAAGCTCCGAAACACAATATAACCAAATAATAAATAGTAAGCGGTCAAGCCGCAACACACGGCTACGCCGCGACTCACGAACACCACAGGATGTTAAAGGTGCTCGGTCTGGACTCCAGGAAAAGATGACAACTTCCGAGTACTGGATCACTGAGGACAGGAACGACCGGATAGAACAGGACTGGAAAACTCTCTGCAACTGACACAGCAAACAGGAAGCTATTACCGGCGTCTGTGAGAAGTCCTGAGAGTGCCTTTAAATGGGATCCCTCCAATCAGGAGCCAGACAGGGCTAATTACAACATGCCGTGCAGCTGCATGCTGCACGGCCAGGAACCAGTGAGGTGATTAACTTAGACCCAGCAACGGGGAACGCGGTCCGACAGTGGCGTCCCCGTTGCTAGGGTCTGTGCGGCTCCGTGCGCCCGGCGTCTAGCGTTGCTAGGGAGCCGGCGGCTGTCCGCATGCGGCGTCCCTAGTTGCTAGGCGCCGGGCCGCACTGACGAGCGGACCCTCGGCGCCTAACAGTACCCCCCCCTTGAGGAGGGGTCAAGGAACCCCTAAGGCCAGGTTTCTGAGGAAATTCTCGAAAAAATGCCCTCTTGAGCCTCGGGGCATGGAGATCCTTATCCAGGACCCAAGACCTTTCTTCTGGACCATAACCTCTCCAATGTACCAGAAAATAAAGCCGACCCCGGGACAACTTGGAATCGAGAACCTTCTCCACCAAGAACTCCTGCTGACCCTGTACATCTACTGGTGATTTCCCCTGAGAGACCTTTCGAGGAAATCTACTGGAAGAAATGTATGGTTTCAACAAGGAGCAATGGAACGTATTTCCGATCCGGAGAGTTCTTGGTAAACGTAACCGGAAAGCAACTGGATTGATTTTTTTTATAATATGAAATGGTCCAATAAATTTGGGGCCCAATCTGGCTGAGGTTTGTCGAAGTTTAATGTTGCGAGTCGACAACCATACCCTATCTCCTACTTTAAAAGTGCAAGGCCGCCGGAGCCTGTCAGAAAATTTTTTCTCCCGAAATGCCGCTTTTCTGAGAGCAATGTGCACTTTTCTCCAAATGAGTCTGAGATGAGAGGTCAAGGTCAGCGAGGAGACAGAGGAATGTTGAAAAAAGGAATTAGCCCTGGGGTGAAAACCGAAAACTGAAAAAAATGGAGACACATTGGTGGAGGAATGACAGGCATTGTTGTAAGCAAACTCCGCCAAAGGAAGAAACTCGGACCAATCATTTTGGAGTTTGGCCGAGTACAAACGCAAATACTGTTTTAATGATTGATTAACTCGCTCAGTCTGCCCGTTGGATTGGGGATGGTAGCCGGACGTTAAAGACAATTTCATCTTTAATGAGGCACAAAAAGACTTCCAAAATTGTGCAATGAATTGTGGACCCCGATCAGAAACAATATCAGTGGGTAATCCATGGAGTCTGAAAACATGGCGGAGGAACAAAACTGCCAATCCCTGGGCAGATGGCAGTCGGGGAAGAGCAATGAAATGGGCCATCTTGCTAAAACGGTCCACTACTACTTATATGACTCGGCATCCGGCTGACAGAGGGAGGTCTACCACAAAATCCATGGAAATATGAGACCATGGCCTGAGAGGAACATTTAAGGGCATAAGTTGACCGATAGGCAAGGAACGGGGAACTTTATGCTGTGCACAGACTTGACAAGAAAAAACAAACTCCTTAATGTCTTTGGAAAGACCAGGCCACCATACTGAGCGGGAGACTAATTCCAAAGTCTTAGAGATCCCCGGATGCCCGGCAACTTTGCTATCATGAAACTCAGTCAAAACAGTTGCTCTCAAAAACTCAGGGACATAAAGACGACCAGCAGGAGTATTTCCAGGAGCTTGATGTTGAAGCTGCTTTAACTGGGTGAATAAATCTTGTGTGAGACCTGCCCGAATGACTGAAGACGGAAGTATGGGAGTAACAGGACTGTTATCATGAACTGGAAGAAAACTGCGTGACAGGGCATCCGCCTTGGTATTCTTGGAACCTGGCCTGAAGGT
The DNA here is from genome assembly GCF_028390025.1 of Pseudophryne corroboree. Taxonomy (NCBI): domain Eukaryota; kingdom Metazoa; phylum Chordata; class Amphibia; order Anura; family Myobatrachidae; genus Pseudophryne; species Pseudophryne corroboree. The sequence continues at coordinate 320,873,877 of NC_086451.1, forward strand.
GATAAAAAACTTGAAACGAGTAAAAAATAAAGCCCAACGAGCCTGCCGGGCATTCAGCCGTTTAGCTGATTCGATGTACTGAAGATTTTTTGTGATCAGTCAAAACTGAAATGGTATGTGTTGCTCCCTCAAGCCAATGCCTCCACTCCTCGAAAGCCCATTTAATAGCCAGTAATTCCCGGTTACCAACATCGTAGTTGGATACAGCAGAAGAGAATTTCCTGGACATAAAGGCACAAGGATGTAATTCTAGAGAGTCCGGATCCTTCTGAGACAGGATAGCCCCTACTCCAACCTCCGAGGCATCAACCTCAACAATGAAAGGCAATTCTGGGTTGGGATGTCTGAGGACTGGGGCTGAGATGAAGGCTTGTTTCAAGGCCTGAAAAGATACTTCAGCTTCACGTGACCAGTTGGTTGGATCCGCTCCCTTCTTAGTCAGTGCCACAATGGGAGCAACCAGGTCGGAGAAAGAATGAATAAATCTTCTATAATAATTCGCAAACCCTAAAAAGCGCTGAATTGCTTTTAAGTTGGTGGGTTGCGCCCAACTAAGGATGGCTTGGAGCTTCTTTGGTTCCATACAGAATCCCCGAGGGGAAATAATGTACCCTAAAAAGGATACCTCCGTGACATGAAATTCACACTTCTCCAGCTTGGCATATAGGTGATTTTCACGTAATTTTTGAAGAACCTGACGCACCTGGGTAACATGTTGTTCAATAGAGTCAGAATAGATCAAGATATCGTCTAAGTAGACGACTACGAATCTTCCAAGAAAATCACGGAGCACAACGTTAATGAGATCCTGGAAAACTGCCGGAGCGTTAGACAGGCCGAATGGCATAACCAGATACTCGTAGTGACCTGATTGAGTACTGAATGCCGTTTTCCACTCATCTCCTGACTTGATTCGGATGAGGTTATACGCTCCTCTCAGGTCAATCTTAGAAAAAATCACAGCCGAACGTAGCTGATCAAAGAGGACAGAAATCAGCGGCAAAGGGTAAGTATTTTTTACTGAGATCTTATTCAAGGCTCTAAAGTCAATGCAGGGTCTGAGTGATCCATCTTTCTTCTCCACAAAGAAGAAGCCTGCACTTAAAGGGGATTTAGATGGCCTGATAAATCCTTTCCCTAGGCTCTCTTTAACATACTCATTCATGGCCACAGTTTCTGGTCCGGACAATGCATATAACCTTCCCTTTGGCAATGTGGCACCAGGAATTAGCTCAATAGCACAATCATAAGGCCGATGGGGAGGCAGAATGTCCGCATTGCCCTTGGAAAATACATCAACAAAATCCTGGTATTCCACAGGAATGGGTGCGGGAACGACAGCAGCAATTCTGAGGGGAAGCGTAATACATTCCTTATTACAGATGGTACCCCATTGTGAGATCTCCCCCGACTGCCAATCAATGATGGGATTATGAAAGGCCAGCCAAGGGTGACCCAGAACCACTGGAACTGCTGGGCAATGGGTAAGGAAAAATTCATTTTTTTCGGAATGAAGAGCTCCTACCGAAAGTAGAACAGGGGGTGTACAGAGAGAAATAACCCCATTGGATAAGGGACTCCCATCTAAACCATGCATGGTGATATGCCTACCCAAGGTTAACTGAGGAATACCTAAGGCCTTGGCCCACGTTAAGTCCATAAAGTTCCCTGCAGCTCCACTGTCAACGAAAGCCGACACCGAAGAACAGAGGCTGCCAAAGGAAACTTTAGCTGGGACTAACAGGGAATTATTCGAGGAGATAAGCTGCAGACCAAAGTGAACCCCCTCACAATTCACTTGGTCGAGGCGTTTCCCGACTTGCTCGGACAATTACGGGCAAAAATAAGAATTTACTTACCGATAATTCTATTTCTCGGAGTCCGTAGTGGATGCTGGGGTTCCTGAAAGGACCATGGGGAATAGCGGCTCCGCAGGAGACAGGGCACAAAAAGTAAAGCTTTACGATCAGATGGTGTGTACTGGCTCCTCCCCTTATGACCCTCCTCCAAGCCTCAGTTAGGTACTGTGCCCGGACGAGCGTACACAATAAGGAAGGATTTTGAATCCCGGGTAAGACTCATACCAGCCACACCAATCACACTGTACAACCTGTGATCTGAACCCAGTTAACAGTATGATAACAGCGGAGCCTCTGAAAAGATGGCTCACAACAATAATAACCCGATTTTTGTAACTATGTACAAGTATTGCAGACAATCCGCACTTGGGATGGGCGCCCAGCATCCACTACGGACTCCGAGAAATAGAATTATCGGTAAGTAAATTCTTATTTTCTCTATCGTCCTAGTGGATGCTGGGGTTCCTGAAAGGACCATGGGGATAATACCAAAGCTCCCAAACGGGCGGGAGAGTGCGGATGACTCTGCAGCACCGAATGAGAGAACTCCAGGTCCTCCTTAGCCAGGGTATCAAATTTGTTGGATTTTACAAACGTGTTTGCCCCTGACTAAATAACCGCTCGGCAAAGTTGTAAAGCCGAGACCCCTCGGGCAGCCGCCCAAGATGAGCCCACCTTCCTTGTGGAATGGGCATTTACATATTTTGGCTGTGGCAGGCCTGCCACAGAATGTGCAAGCTGAATTGTATTACACATCCAACTAGCAATAGTCTGCTTAGAAGCAAGAGCACCCAGTTTGTTGGGTGCATACAGGATAACAGCAAGTCAGTTTTCCTGACTCCAGCCGTCCTGGAACATATTTTCAGGGCCCTGACAACATCTAGCAACTTGGAGTCCTCCAAGTCCCTAGTAGGTGCAAGGCACCACAATAAGCTGGTTCAGGTGAAACACTGACACCACCTTAGGGAGAGAACTGGGGACGAGTCCGCAGCTCTGCCCTGTCCGAATGGACAAACAGATATGGGCTTTTTTGAGAAAAAACCACCAATTTGACACTCGCCTGGTCCAGGCCAGGGCCAAGAGCATGGTCACTTTTCATGTGAGATGCTTCAAATCCACAGATTTGACTGGTTTTAAACCAATGTGATTTGAGGAATCCCAGAACTACGTTGAGATCCCACAGTGCCACTGGAGGCACAAAAGGGGGTTGTATATGCAATACTCCCTTGACAAACTTCTGGACTTCAGGAACTGAAGCCAATTCTTTCTGGAAGAAAATCGACAGGGCCGAAATTTGAACCTTAATGGACCCCAATTTGCGGCCCATAGACACTCCTGTTTGCAGGAAATGCAGGAAACGACCAAGTTGAAATTTCTTTGTGGGGCCATCCTGGCCTCACACCACGCAACATATTTTCGCCACATGTGGTGATAATGTTGTGCGGTCACCTCCTTTCTGGCTTTGACCAGGGTAGGAATGACCTCTTCCGGAATGCCTTTTTCCCTTAGGATCCGGCGTTCCACCGCCATGCCGACAAACGCAGCTGCGGTAAGTCTTGGAACAGACATGGTACTTGCTGAAGCAAATCCCTTCTTAGCAGCAGAGGCCATAAGACCTCTGTAAGCATCTCTTGAAGTTACGGGTACCAAGTCCTTCTTGGCCAATCCGGAGCCATGAGTATAGTTCTTACTCCTCTACGTCTTATAATTCTCAGCACCTTAGGTATGAGAAGCAGAGGAGGGAACACATACACCGACTGGTACACCCACGGTGTTACCAGAACGTCCAGAGCTATTGCCTGAGGGTCTCTTGACCTGGCGCAATACCTGTCCCGTTTTTTGTTCAGACGGGACGCCATCATGTCCACCTTTGGTATTTCCCAACGGTTTACAATCATGTGGAAAAAACTTCCCGATGAAGTTTCCACTCTCCCGGGTGGAGGTCGTGCCTGCTGAGGAAGTCTGCTTCCCAGTTTCCATTCCCGGGATGAAACACTGCTGACAGTGCTATCACATGATTTTCCGCCCAGCGAAAAGTCCTTGCAGTTTTTGCCATTGCCCTCCTGCTTCTTGTGTCGCCCTGTCTGTTTACGTGGGCGACTGCCGTGATGTTTTTCCCACTGGATCAATACCGGCTGACCTTGAAGCAGAGGTCTTGCTAAGCTTAGAGCATTATAATTTTACCCTTAGCTCCAGTATATTTATGTGGAGAAAAGTCTCCAGACTTGATCACACTCCCTGGAAATTTTTTCCTTGTGTGACTGCTCCCCAGCCTCTCGGGCTGGGCTCTGTGGTCACCAGCATCCAATCCTGAATGCCGAATCTGCGGCCCTCTAGAAGATGAGCACTCTATAACCACCACAGGAGAGACACCCTTGTCCTTGGATATAGGGTTATCCGCTGATGCATCTGAAGATGCGATCCGGACCATTTGTCCAGCAGATCCCACTGAAAAGTTCTTGCGTGAAATCTGCCAAATGGAATTGCTTCGTAGGAAGCCACCATTTTTACCAGGACCCTTGTGCAATGATGCACTGTTTTTAGGAGGTTCCTGACTAGCTCGGATAACTCCCTGGCTTTCTCTTCCGGGAGAAACACCTTTTTCTGGACTGTGTCCAGAATCATCCCTAGGCACAGCAGACGTGTCGTCGGGATCAGCTGCGATTTTGGAATATTTAGAATCCACCCGTGCTGTTGTAGCAGTATCCGAGATAGTGCTACTCCGACCTCCAACTGTTCCCTGGACTATGCCCTTATCAGGAGATCGTCCAAGTAAGGGATAATTAAGACGCCTTTTCTTCGAAGAAGAATCATCATTTCGGCCATTACCTTGGTAAAGACCCGGGGTGCCGTGGACAATCCAAACGGCAGCGTCTGAAACTGATAGTGACAGTTCTGCACCACGAACCTGAGGTACCCTTAGTGAGAAGGGCAAATTTGGGACATAGAGGTAAGCATCCCTGATGTCCCGGGACACTATATAGTCCCCTTCTTCCTGGTTCGTTATCACTGCTCTGAGTGACTCCATCTTGATTTGAACCTTTGTAAGTGTTCAAAAATTTTTTAGAATAAGTCTCACCTAGCCTTCTGGCTTCAGTACCACAATATAGTGTGGAATAATACCCCTTTTCTTGTAGTAGGAGAGGTAATTTAATTATCACCTGCTGGGAATACAGCTTGTGAATTTTTTCCCATACTGCCTCCTTGTCGGAGGGAGACCTTGGTAAAGCAGACTTCAGGAGCCTGCGAAGGGGAAACGTCTCGACATTCCAATCTGTACCCCTGGGATACTACTTGTAGGATCCAGGGGTCCTGTACGGTCTCAGCGCCATGCTGAGAACTTGTCAGAAGCGGTGGAACGCTTCTGTTCCTGGGAATGGGCTGCCTGCTGCAGTCTTCTTCCCTTTCCTCTATCCCTGGGCAGATATGATCTTATAGGGACGAAAGGACTGAGGCTGAAAAGACGGTGTCTTTTTCTGCAGAGATGTGACTTAGGGTAAAAACGGTGGATTTTCCAGCAGTTGCCGTGGCCACCAGCTCCGATGGACCGACCCCAAATAACTCCTCTTCCTTTATACGGCAATACACCTTTGTGCCGTTTGGAATCTGCATCACCTGACCACTGTCGTGTCCATAACATCTTCTGGCAGATATGGACATCGCATTTACTCTTGATGCCAGAGTGCAAATATCCCTCTGTGCATCTCGCATATATAGAAATGCATCCTTTAAATGCTCTATAGTCAATAAAATACTGTCCCTGTCAAGGGTATCAATATTTTTAGTCAGGGAATCCGACCAAGCCACCCCAGCGCTGCACATCCAGGCTGAGGCGATCGCTGGTCGCAGTATAACACCAGTATGTGTGTATATACTTTTTATGATATTTTCCAGCCTCCTGTCAGCTGGTCCTTGAGGACGGCCCTATCTATAGACGGTACCGCCACTTGTTTTGATAAGCGTGTGAGCGCCTTAGCCACCCTAAGGGGTGTTTCCCAACGCGCCCTAACTTCTGGCGGGAAAGGGTATACCGCCCCTAATTTTCTATCGGGGGGAACCCACGCATCATCACACACTTTATTTAATTTATCTGATTCAGGAAAAACTACGGTAGTTTTTTCACATCCCACATAATACCCTCTTTTGTGGTACTTGTAGTATCAGAAATATGTAACACCTCCTTCATTGCCTTTAACGTGTGGCCCTAATAAGGAATACGTTTGTTTATTCACCGTCGACACTGGATTCAGTGTCCCTGTCTGTGTCTGTGTCGACCGACTAAAGTAAACGGGCGTTTTAAAACCCCTGACGGTGTTTTTGAGACGTCTGGACCGGTACTAATTGTTTGTCGGCCGTCTCATGTCGTCAACCGACCTTGCAGCGTGTTGACATTATCACGTAATTCCCTAAATAAGCCATCCATTCCGGTGTCGACTCCCTAGAGAGTGACATCACCATTACAGGCAATTGCTCCGCCTCCTCACCAACATCGTCCTCATACATGTCGACACACACGTACCGACACACAGCACACACACAGGGAATGCTCTGATAGAGGACAGGACCCACTAGCCCTTTGGAGAGACAGAGGGAGAGTTTGCCAGCACACACCAAAAACGCTATAATTATATAGGGACAACCTTATATAAGTGTTTTCCCTTATAGCATCTTTATTATATATTTCTAACGCCAAATTAGTGCCCCCCCTCTCTGTTTTAACCCTGTTTCTGTAGTGCAGTGCAGGGGAGAGCCTGGGAGCCTTCCCTCCAGCCTTTCTGTGAGGGAAAATGGCGCTGTGTGCTGAGGAGATAGGCCCCGCCCCTTTTTCGGCGGCCTCGTCTCCCGCTCTTAACGGATTCTGGCAGGGGTTAAATATCTCCATATAGCCTCCGGAGGCTATATGTGAGGTATTTTTAGCCAAAATAGGTTTTCATTTGCCTCCCAGGGCGCCCCCCTCCCAGCGCCCTGCACCCTCAGTGACTGCCGTGTGAAGTGTGCTGAGAGGAAAATGGCGCACAGCTGCAGTGCTGTGCGCTACCTTTAGAAGACTGAGGAGTCTTCTGCCGCCGATTCTGGACCTCTTCTTACTTCAGCATCTGCAAGGGGGCCGGCGGCAAGGCTCCGGTGACCATCCAGGCTGTACCTGTGATCGTCCCTCTGGAGCTGATGTCCAGTAGCCAAGAAGCCAATCCATCCTGCACGCAGGTGAGTTCACTTCTTCTCCCCTAAGTCCCTCGTTGCAGTGATCCTGTTGCCAGCAGGACTCACTGTAAAATAAAAAACCTAAGCTAAACTTTTCTAAGCAGCTCTTTAGGAGAGCCACCTAGATTGCACCCTTCTCGGCCGGGCACAAAAATCTAACTGAGGCTTGGAGGAGGGTCATAAGGGGAGGAGCCAGTACACACCACCTGATCGTAAAGCTTTACTTTTTGTGCCCTGTCTCCTGCGGAGCCGCTATTCCCCATGGTCCTTTCAGGAACCCCAGCATCCACTAGGACGATAGAGAAATGTCCTTTACCCCCACAGTACAAACAAAGACCAGAATTTTGCCTTCTGGTCCTTTCTTCAGGAGACAGCTTGGAGAGACCCATCTGCATGGGCTCCTCTATGTCCACAGGAATGGAAAAAACACAAGGGGTAGACCCGACAGGTGCTCCTTTTTCAGCCCTCCGCTCTCTGAGACGACGATCAATCTTAATAGAAAGCTCCATGAGTTTATCGAGAGTCTCAGGAGCGGGATACTGAAGGAGACTGTCTTTTATAGACTCAGATAAGCCGAGGCAAAACTGACTGCGCAGGGCTGGGTCATTCCATCCACAGTCGTTCGACCAACGGCGAAACTCCGTACAATAAATCTCTGCGGGATTCCTACCCTGTCTGAGAGCACGTAACTGACTCTCGGCGGATGCCTCTCTATCAGGGTCATCATACAATAGCCCTAAAGACCCCAGAAAGGCGTCTACAGACAACAATGCCGGATCCTCTGTTCTTAAACCAAAAGCCCAGGTCTGGGGATCCCCCTGAAGTAAAGAAATAATAATTCCGACCCGCTGAGATTCCGTACCTGAGGAGACTGGTCTTAAACGAAAATAAAGTTTACAAGACTCTTTAAAATTAAAAAACTGCTTCCTATCACCAGAAAAACGGTCAGGCAAATGCATTTTCGGTTCAGGAACGACCCTCGGGGAAGTCCGTAAAAGATCTTCCTGTGACCTCACCCGAAGGGAAAGATCCTGAACCATCTGAGTAAGTTCTTGAATCTGGCTAACTAGAAGCTGGCCAGGATTTGGCCCTAAACCAGTGGGATTCATGAGGCCGACAAATCTTCTAAACTGAATAAGGGAAAAAATCAAACCCTGTTTAATTTTAAGTTTTGGTCTGGCCGGTAATAATGTTATGATTCCAGTACTTCTGACCAGAGGAGATCTTATGACAGAGGCCAGAGTACTGGAAGGAAATGCTGGTTACGGGAGCGGGAAAGCCTAGTAACCCCTGGCGCCCTAACTCCGTTGTCTCGCCCGTGTAATCAGAAATCCCCTGCGAGACTATGGTTGCTTGAGCCCATGGCAGCCGCGTTTGAAGGGCGGATTATGTCTGCCCAACTCCGATGCCCCCTCAGGTCTTAATGGGAGACAAAGGGAAATCCGAGACAGGGTGATAACAAGGGGCCCTCTGACTAAGCAACCATGCCAGGGGCTACAAGCTAACTAACTTAAACCAGAAGTATGTGCGGACAAACCGCCAGGGAAAAGGACAACCAAAAATCCACTAATCCGTTACTCCTATCCAGCACCGCTGGATACCAGAGTGGATTTGTGGGAGCGGAATCCTCCGCAAAAAGCTCCGAAACACAATATAACCAAATAATAAATAGTAAGCGGTCAAGCCGCAACACACGGCTACGCCGCGACTCACGAACACCACAGGATGTTAAAGGTGCTCGGTCTGGACTCCAGGAAAAGATGACAACTTCCGAGTACTGGATCACTGAGGACAGGAACGACCGGATAGAACAGGACTGGAAAACTCTCTGCAACTGACACAGCAAACAGGAAGCTATTACCGGCGTCTGTGAGAAGTCCTGAGAGTGCCTTTAAATGGGAGCCCTCCAATCAGGAGCCAGACAGGGCTAATTACAACATGCCGTGCAGCTGCATGCTGCACGGCCAGGAACCAGTGAGGTGATTAACTTAGACCCAGCAACGGGGAACGCGGTCCGACAGTGGCGTCCCCGTTGCTTGGGTCTGTGCGGCTCCGTGCGCCCGGCGTCTAGCGTTGCTAGGGAGCCGGCGGCTGTCCGCATGCGGCGTCCCTAGTTGCTAGGCGCCGGGCCGCACTGACGAGCGGACCCTCGGCGCCTAACACAAACAACATAAAAATAGGTTAAAATCCAAAGGTCTGTACAAATGGTCCTTGATAAAGACCCCGGTTGGGGGAGGAAACGCGTTGGTGGAGGAGGCATTCCAGTTTTGGCACTTTTGGAGGAGAAACCTGTTGGATTCAGCAGTAAGGACGGATTTGAGTGGCGCTCCCGGATTCCCACTTTATCTCACGAGCTGTTTTTGAACTGTCTAAAACACAGTTCCACCTTATCTGGTAAACCTCCATTACATAAACTGACTGGATTACCTACCTTGTCGAAAATATGCCATTTGTACAGAGCTTTGGATTTTAACCTATTTTTATGTTGTTTGGTTATTAAAAACTGTGTTACACTATATTCTCTATCCCATATTTTTTGTTACATATACAATTGACGGGGATGACCTGATGAGAATTGAGTGAATTACTGAATGAACAGAAGCTATTTGTTGCATAGTTGTCCTCCAGATTGCAAAGGTTCTTGGTGGGCTGTATGATATGGTCATGCAGCAATGATGAACCGGGGTCGAGAGGAAGGGAAAGTGAAGAATGAGAAGACATGTGAGGATATGTGTGGACTGTGCAGAGTGGATGCAATTTGATAGGAAGGTTTATGAAGGTTATGTGGGCGGTTCTGGAATTTGAAATGCTTGCCTAAAGAGGTGAGTTTTCCGGGAACGCTTGAAGGCTTGGAGACTAGAGGAGAGTCTTATTGTGCATGGTAGGGCATTCCACAGAGTGGGTGCAGCCCGATGAAAGTCCTGCAATCGTGAGTGGGAGTGAGTAATGAGTGGTGTGGATGAGAGACAAAGGTCTTGTGAAGAGCGAAGATGTCAGGCTGGGAGATATTTTGAGATAAGCGAAGTGATGCACGTTGGTGTAGTTTGGTTAATGGCCTTGTGTGTGAGTAAAAGTATTTTATATTGAATACAGTAGAATACAGGTAACCAATGGAGGTACTGACAGAGTGGATCTGCAGACAATGAACATCTAGCGAGGAAGATTATCCTCGCAGCTGTATTCAGAATGGATTGTAATAGTGAGAGTCTTGTTTTGGGAAGACCAGTTAAGAGACTATTGCAATAATCAATGCGGGAGATAATGAGAGCATGGATTAGAGTTTTAGCAGTGTCTTGTGTAAGGTATGGTCGTATTTTGGATATGTTTTTTGATGCATGTAACATGATCTTGAGACAGATTGAATGTGGGGAACAAAGGACATATCAGAGTCAAGGATGACACCTAGCTAGCAAGCTTGTGGGGTAGGGTAGATTGTCGAGTTTTCAAAAGTGATAGAGATATCAGGTTGGTACCTACTATGGGCTGATGTAAATATAATTAACTCTGTTTTTAAAATATTAAGTTTGACGTGACAAGATGTCATCCAAGATGAAATGGCAGAAAGGCATTCAGTAACACGGCAGGGACATGCAGTGAGCTAAAAGGCTAAGGAAGCACTAGCTAGCACCATAGCCAGATTTACACACAAAATATGAACCAAAGATTACATCTGGGCATTATACACAGGTGCAACAGTATAAATTCCTGGAAATTTGGTGAGTTTTATTCAGAGATGTGCGTAAAAGATAAGCAGGTGAGGCACTGCCTCACCTGCCATAGACTTTTTGCTCCAGAGTTTTGGCTGTAAAAATGATTAGAATAATGCAGAGAAGATATTTCAAACATATTCTTTGTATTTTTCATATACTTTATACAGTCAAAACTCTGGTACAACGTAAGTATGACAATAAAGGCTCTGCCTCACCTGCCTCACCGCACCACATGTCACTTTGACACGGCCCAGTACAGATAAGGACAAATCAGGGGAGGATAGGTAGATTTGAGTATCATCTGCGTACAGATGATACTGAAATCCAAAAGAGCTGATTCGTGTACCAAGAGATGAGGTATAGATAGAGAAAAGCAGAGGACCCAAGACTGAGCCTTGCGGTACTGCAACTGAAAGATGTAGTGAGGAGGAGGTAGATTCAGAGAAGCAAACACTGAAGGAGCGATTAGATAGGTAGGATAGGAACCAAGAAAGGGCTGTGTCTTTAAGACCTAGGGATTGCAGTGTTTGTATGAGAAGAGAGTGGTCAACAATGTCAAATGCAGCAGATAGATCTAGAAGAATAAGTATTGAGTAATGGCCTTTAGACTTCGTAGTGACCAAATCATTAACCACTTTAGTCAGTGCTGTCTCTGTGGAGTGTTGGGAATGGAAGCCTGACTGAAGTGGGTCCAATAAAATGTGTGATTTAAGAAAGTGTGTTAGTCGAGTGTAGGCAAGTCTCTCAAGTAGCTTAGAGGGACAA